>NW_025814051.1:5695202-6015304 GCF_018902025.1 Drosophila willistoni
ATTTACCAATTATAAGTGTGAGAATGTGAATACAAGTATCGTGCAGGTACACCAATGTCGGTTAAAAGCAGTGAAAAGAGATATTGTTACCCTACATTTTAATGCCACATTACTCGAGTCGGCCCAAAAGATACGAACCGAAGTGGCACTGTTTAAGAAAGCAAATGGATACAAGCCATGGCTATATAAAATAGATGTAGATGTCTGTAGATTTTTTCGAAAAGCTTATAATCCGATTGCTATAGCTTTAGTTGGCGATGCTCTACGATTTTCCAACATCAATCATTCTTGTCCATATGAGGTAAGAAACCAAATTCCAGTATAATTAATATTACACATTATATGTATAAAATTCTAGGGCACAATCTTTTTTCAAGGTTGGTATTTAAAACCTGAGTGTTATCTTCTAATACCTTTTCCCACTGGTGACTATTTGGTTGAGGCAAAGTGGTACGTTAATCAAAAACTTGCAGGTATATCAAAATACTATTTTGCATTTGTGGAGGATCTATAGAAAGGATTTTTATTGGATAAAATAAAGAATAAATTTAAGAATACGCCAAAAAATCATCTAAGAAAAATTGAAATTAATTGTAAATTAAGGTAGACGCAAAAACTCGTCCAATAATCTGTTTCGAATTATGTCAATTATCGGTGCGGCCTTCATAAATACAAAAAGGTTTTCAAAAAAATTAAAAAAATTGCATCAACTATATTCATGTCGATATTAAAGACCTTTTTTGTATTTTTTAGAAAAGAATTTATGGCAATTTTTATTTCTTTTTTTAAACAATTCATAATCAAATTGTTAAAATTAATTGTATTCTATTATTAATGCATTAAATGGGAATGTTTTAAATTACAAATGCAATTTGTTTGTTGGCTCATATGTAAAGATGATTTACAATTAAGTTTTTGGAATAACTTTTACTTTTACTTTAACACCACAAGCCTAATTGTTGGCTTTCGGGTTGGGTTTCGATGTATTCTGGAAAATACGTGAAAATACGAAATTTCGCTAGAGACTCTAAATAAATATCGTACACTATTGCGGGTTAAAAGCAACCAAACAAGATATGGCAACCCTAAATTTCAATGGAGCATCATCATTCTGTCTTAATTGTTTTTTTTTTCCGAATGCAATTATTTCGTCAACTCAACCGAGAAGATGATTTGTGATAACAATTTCTTTTAATAACCGCATTTTAACAACTATCGATGACATTTCAAAATGGACATTAAGGCGCTAAAGTTCGATTTCCTTCTCCAAATATGTGCGGTAATATGGCTTATGCACAATATTTCACTTAATGTAGGTAAATATTAATGTTCTGTGAGTTAATAATTATATATAATTTAAAAAATTTTCCAGTATGCTGTCATTATGAAATTTACAAATTATAAGTGTGAAAACATCGATTTAAAAATTATTGAGATACACCAATGTCGTCTAAAGGCTATAAAACGAGATGTAGTTACCCTAAACTTCAATTCGACATTACTAGAACCGGCCTACAGTATACGCTTAGAAGCACAACTATTCAAAAAAGCGAATGGTTATAAGCCATGGCTCTATAAAATCGACATTGAACTCTGTCGATTTGTACAAAAAGCTTATAATCCAATTGCTATTGTATTGTTGGGCGACGTTTTACAATATTCAAGCTTTAATCATTCATGTCCCTATAAGGTAAGAGAGTCGATGAATTCAGTATAAGGTTATATAATACCAGAGATCACTTAATTTCTAGGGACTAATGTTTGTCCAAGGTTGGTTTTTAAAACCCGAGGCTTATCGACTAATACCTTTTCCCACTGGTGACTATTTAGTTGATACAAAATGGTATATCAATAAAAAATTTGCAATTATAGGAAAATTTTATTTTACAGTTGTTGAGGATTTGTAAATAAAATACGAATTTAAAGTGTTCTAAACATTTAGTACATATTTTAAAACTAATACTGTTTATTTTAGTGATGTAGAAAAACCAAAAACTATTTTGATAATATCGTTCGAATCAGCAGGCTCGAGGTCATATTCGAGAAAATAAAAAATTAGCAGGTTGTCTGTATAGCGCTAATTCAAGAACTACCAAGTTCTCTCATCAGCAGACTTTGCTAACCACCCTAGAAGTGTAACGCCATACCACTACTTCAACACTAAAACCAGTTGTGAATTGTAACTGGATGAAACGAAAGAAGGCAAGCAAAGCTTACAACTCCAAAGTTCATTTTTTGTTTTCATAGTCCGACAAGCATCAACAAACTAGTGGAAGAAGCATCGTTGGAAATAAAAGGGTCTCTAAAATAAATGTCACAATATTTAATAATATTATATGAACATGTTAATACAAATATTTTGTCATTAGCTTGGATTGGCTGTAATTCAAATGAGAAGATGATTAGTGATACACACATATTAATAACAATAAGTTCATTTTTCTTAAAAGTCTTTGAATTTTCTTTAAAGTCTTATTGTCAGTGACAATTTGCATCATCCATGATACATTTACTTAACTATGGCGAAATATTTAAACTACATTTTAGTCATGCAATAATTTTTACAGAATTTTTTCATTATAAATATATATTTTTTCATATACATATATATTGCTGGCGATAAAAAGGGATGTTGTTTTATAATTCGACAATATTAGAATAGGTCCATTCGCATGAAAGCGGGACTATATGAAAGGCAAATGGATACAAGCCATGGTTATGTATAGAAAGGTTTATAATCTGATTATAATAATAACTTATCTCCTTAAATGAACTTCATAATAAGGCCATGACATAAAAGTTTCCTATATTTTCAGGATCAAATGTTTATTCAAGGTTAGTATGTGATGGTTGGTGACAATATTGTTGATTAAAATGATATGACAACAAAAATTGAAAACTTATGATAAATTATGATTTCATAATTTTATTATTTTATCGTTAATTTTGAGAGCCATTTGTAGATATAAGCAACTATAGTAACACACTGTATATATATTAATATTGGCATGCGGGGCGTATACTTATTATTATATTTATGACTGATATGTACTATGTGTTTCAATAGTAGTTATATTAATAAAGATTTTAATATGAAATCCAAGTTATAAATAATTTTATACAACTATAATTTAAAAAGAATTAATAAGTTAACCCAAGCACAAACAATTTTAGGCCCTTTAGTTATTTTACACTGTTTTAGTATCAACTTGTTTTCTATTTTTCAAAGCATAGTACCAATTTTTTTTTTGTATTCATATTCATTCAGTTATGTTTACGAATTCAGTTTTGTTAATTGTATTATAATATGTATAGGCAACTGTATGAAATTTTAATGAATTTGCTAAGTCAAACGTAAAGATGATTGTCGATTAAACGTTGTTCCAAAAACATTTTTGGTGCAACTAGTTTTTTAGTAACTATTTTAAAATGGACATTAGCAGACTAAGGTTCGTCATTATTTTCGAAATATTTGTTGCCATTTGGTTCATCCATAATACTCCCCTGAATGTAAGTTAATACACAAATTTAAATTTAAATTTTATTTTACATATTTCTACAGAATGCTGCCATTATGAAATTTACCAACTATGTTTGCGAGAGCCTTAATACAAGTATTATTCAAGTACACCAATGTCGGCTGAAGGCAGTCAAACGGGATATTGTTACCCTTAATTTCAATGCGACATTACTAGAATCGACCCATTCTATGCGTTTAAAGGCGCAACTTTTCAAAAAAGCAAATGGCTATAAGCCATGGCTGTATAAGATCGATATCGATGCCTGTCGATACCTCGAAAAACCGTATAATCCAATAGCTATAGTTTTACTTAACAATGTCTTGGATTTTTCAAATTTCAATCATTCATGTCCGTATAAGGTAAGGTAGATGCAAAGCTTTAATCAGTAGTATATAAAATCATTTTTAATATTTTCTAGGGTATAGTGTACGTACAAGATTGGTATTTAAGGCCTGAAATTGTTCGACTTCCATATCCCACCGGCGACTATTTAATTGATACAAAGTGGTATTTTAATCGAGAACTGTCGTTTATTGCTAAATATTATTTTAGTTTTGTAGAAAATTGATCTAAATAGTATTATTGTGAATGTGTTAAATTAAATACTTTTATTGTTCTGTATATATATTTTCCACAAAAACGGTTCCAGGAACGGATCTGGCGCGGTCTGGACATCTCCCAAAATATCGAAATTCTCTAACATTTTTTTACTTTTTTCCCCAAAAAGTGGACTGGAATAAATCCGCAAACTGGCAAAATGATTCTCTTTAAAATTTGTTGAATTTTTGACAAACAAAAAATCAGAATTTCCTGATAGGTATTTTCTAAATTTTCTTTTTGACTTTTAAGCTTAGCAATTTGCTTAGTTTCTTCACTAATGCCTGAAATTAGGCAATACAAAAATTTAATTAATTTGATTAAAATCGACAGCAGGCGCCACTGTACGAAAGCCCTCTAGTGCAGAGAACTGGTAACTTTGGTTTCAAAATGATCGTTGACTCGCTCTCTCTCACTTTTTCTCTCTTTTATGCTTGTCATTTATACTCTTACAAAACGCACATTTATAATGTTGTTAGGTTTATAAAGTTGTTTATTAGTTAAATAAATGGAAAATGTTTCATGATATATATTATGCAAATCTGTTTTTGTGCAAATGATATAATGAATTTATATATTATCTCAAATTACCTGGAATAAATAGCACTTTACCTAGTTTTTAGTCAATAAAAATTTTATATCAAATTAAATATTGCTGCTGCTTGTGAAAGTAAAAAAATATATATATGTTAAGAAATGATTTTTATATATGTATTTCAAACTATGAACTAACAGAAAATTCATTTTTCTTAGTCTAATTTTAGTGTAAGGGTATTTATGTTTCGGTGTCGAACAATTAACTTTCATTAGTTGTATATTTCATACACAGTGTTGCTTTTGTTTCTTTCTTTTCTGATTGGATTTTCCAAGCGGCAGTTGAGAATTTGACGTTGAAGTGAATGGTAAAAAAAAGAATCGCTTCCAGTGCGACAAAATCCAAAGATCGCGGGAAGCAAGAATATAAATAAAGATCTCTCGTTAGCATTTTCGTGGGTGGAACACAAAAAAAATCAAATAAAAAAGTTAAATTAAAGTGAATGAAAGGTGTCGAATAGGGAGAAACCCAAAAAGAGAGAACGAGAGTGAGTGCGAGAAAGAGTAAATAAAATATAATTAAATGTGATAAAACAATAAAAATCAAGTTATTAAGTGAACTCAAACACAAAACAAACAAAAACAGAGTGTGAGAATTTTTAGCGTTTTGTTTTTAGTTTATTTATAATAATTTTTGTTATTCTTCTTTCACTATGCTTTCGCTTTTGTTTGAATTTTAAACACATCGGAAATATGTTTCTCCCACTGCAAAAGCCGAATGAAACACGTGCAACTTGAATAACTGTCAAACAGATTGCCGTATATGACTCAAAAATAAACCAAGTGATAAGCCGACGATAAATCTATACATATGTATGTATATACTATATAGACAAATTCACTATATGTTATTATTAACTATATTAACTTTTAACCTTGGCCTGTTCAGGTTTGACGTTGCAAACAAACTGTTTATTTTATAAACAGCAAAGACACACAAAAAAGGCGTTTTAGGGCAGACCAACTACAACAACACCGCAAATTTAATACTCTTGCAATTTTCCACAAGTTTTACACCAAAATCAACTAGATTAAATGATAATATATCAAGGCACTAGAAACTGATAAACAAAGATTTTGGGAAACTTTTAAAGGTTTTGAATCATTAAATGAAATCTAAAACTAAGAAATAAAGAAAGAATACAACAATTTCATTAAAAAACAATCGCAATCGGATAAGGATCGACTTAATAGGCAGTGAATCTAAATGCTAAAAAACCAATTATTCCAATTTAAATAATCGAATTAGAACTTTATATACCGAAAAACTGGAAATTTATATAATAAATCGTTGCAATTTCGTTAATCTTATGAACAATGTCAGTTAACAAAGTTTCGATGACTCATAGAGAGGGCAACATATATATGTATGTACATATATAGAGTGGCTTTATCTATTTAATTAGTCATGATGATCAATAATGTTTTAGGTATATGGCAAAAGTAATACACACCAACTGAAAAAAGAGTGTGCAAATTTTTATTTGGCGTCGTCTCATTCCAAAAATCTAAACAAACTTTGATGCCAACAAACAAAAAAAAGGGGAGGAGGAAAAAAACCGGTTCAGACAAAATCCAAAACAGAGAGCCGATATTTGTCTATACTATATACACAAGAGATATAAACGGAGAGATAGTTTTTTTGAGAGAGAAAGTATGAGAGAGACACAACTTTTGTGTTGTGTTTTTTCTTTTCATTTAGTTAGACAACATTTGTTGTATTCCAGAGTTTATCAGCCAAAAGTCAGAGACAGAGAGACAGACACTGATAACACTACACCGACATTTGATAAGAGCCGGCAAAAATGTTCTATGTTTCGGCTACATCCGCTTACAATGTAAAGGCCGAACATAATGATAGAGAATCGAATGGAATTATTATGATGTCCAGACATGTCTGGCTCTTTTTGCTGTTGATAACAAATTGAGAATTTTCGTAATTGTTGTAAAAAAACCAACATAAACTTAAAAATGAAATTACTTGAATTACTGACCTACTTACTTAGCGATTCCTTTGGTGTCTCTACTTATAATTAGACTGCATAAATAGTTTACCGACCGGTTTCACTCAACAAAAAAGGTCATACAACACAATGCATTTTTAATTTACACACCGTAGGTACAGTGAAGCTTAAATAAAATATGCATTCAGTGAGTTCATTAAACTACACGTTCTTTATGCGGGAGAGTTCCCCCCTTTGTCACCACCACCCACATTCATTAAATATTACTCAGAGTCATGGACGGCTCTTCCTCTTACTTTTGATACACTTCATTTACTTTTGCCTCGCTGTTAATGACGTAGACAGTCGCATCATGATGAGTCGACATTTAGGGATTGCAATCAGACAGATGGAGAAATAAATACATACTGCCATATCAATCCAGGCAAACATCGGACTGGGTGTTCGGTAGTAGTTCAATGCTCTGGACAGAGTCAAGTTATATAAACTCTCAAACTCTGGTCTTATCAGCTTTAGTCGCCTTTGATAAGCCAACTATTGATTTTATAATTACGATATCGATAAAGTGAATTACTACCAATTCAACGTGCATATATGTAAGTTTGTATAAGTATTAATGAGTAGTTTCATAACAAAACAAAAAATGTGGCAAATGTGACGTAGATATAGGTATTTAGGTTATGTTAATCAAGCATTTATGATAACCCTGAAATTGTATTATATAGAATCTGTTTGTTTCTGTTGCTGTTGCTTGCTTTGTTTAATCAAAAATGTGTTTTTTTTTTTGTTTTTTTGCACATCAACAAGTTATGCAAAAAACTAAAATCTAATTTTAAAATAGAATTACTTCTAGTATAGCAAGATAATTCAAAAAGTTTCAAGAGATGAATGGAATTGGCATGCGTCATATAAAGAATCAAATATAAAGCCGTTGTAAAATTGAAATTGACGAAAATATGACAAAATTTTTGAAAATACATTTATTTTGAAAAACTTTCTATATTTCTTAAGACGAATCGAAGCAACACAATAGTTGGGTGATTCTCATTGAATTGCCGACTTACCAAAAATTTGGCAAAAATTATAATTACAGCATTTGGTACGTACATGAATGTGTAACTATTGCGCAGAAATGGACGACAAATATTTCTAAGTTCCTTTTATTCGTTGATCAATTCTATTTAAATTTTCACTCTGCGGTGTTCTACCTTATCGTTTGAAGAATAAAGTAGCATCAATGCATTCAACCGATCATCTCCCATCGTTGTTCGCAAATGATTGAAAACCAATTTCAATTTACTAAATGATAGTTCACAAGAAGCTGATGTTACAGGAGCAGGCTAAGGGAATCACATGTTTCAACTTAAACACAACTTCCGCAATATCTTTGAAATTCGTACACTCTTTACATGAATCGAAAAGAATTTGCAACTCAGCAAGCAAACATTCTGGTTCCTCGCTAAAATAAAAGGGTTCTAATTGCACAATGGATTCGATTGAATTCATTCTGACATTTTTTCTGTCAATTGGAATTTGGAAAACTTTCTGGACACACGCAAATGTTGAAAAAGTGTCTTTCAAGTTTTCTTGAATGCAATTGTTGAAAACTTGAAGCACAGTCCTGAATTCTTTTCGATAAAATGTCAAAAAATTAAAATTTTGAGCTGTTTCTGGATTTGCATCATACTTTTTTGGTACACGTCGCGTTCTGTGACGTTTCGAAAAATCGTCTCTGATTACCGAATGCATGTCGACAATTATAAAATCAAAATATATTTTTCGATTTTGAGAATCAAAAGTTGTTGATTAGCCGATTAGTTTTAAACAAATTGCTGACTCTAAAAACTTGGGGGGGTGTCACACCCCACACACCCCCCCCCCCCCCCCCCACGCTACGCCCCTGCCCTAAGATATGCTACGACTTTTAGTATATTTTAGCATTACCAAATGTTATTATGTTAGTAATCCAAGGAGAATTTAGAATCATTTAAAAACAAATGAGAATTCAACATTTTACTTTAGTCACAGATTTTTCCCAAAATAAAACTCCAACAAAATCAATTTTTAAGTTCCTTAAGATATGCTACGATTTTATAATAAATTGCAAAGTTGAACAATTGATCATATTTTAGCATAGCCAAAAGAAAATCAAGAAAAACTTAAAAGTATTTAAGATAAAAAATTTGTTTACTTTAAAGTTTAAATGTATTAACTCCTTAAGATATGCAACAAAACGCTAACCAAGTAGTTTCGTATTGCTTAATATTGTTTTCAATAACCTAAACAAATTCAACCTACATAAAATGTTAGTTATAGAATAAAAAAGGTGCAATTTGTAGTTTTTTGAACTAACCTTGCAATACAATTGATTAGGTCAGCACAATTTGATGATATCGCTGATTAGTGATCTATTATTAAGCCAATTTTTACAAGTGTACTTCATAGTAGACGCCTCTCGTCTGATTGCATTTTAATATCAACAATTTAACATGCTAGACGATCTTGACGATGATTGTCATCGCAAGTTTGCTACTGGTTTTTACCTATGCAAACAATATCAGTTAACCGCAATGAACTTTGAGCACATAAAACCTGAACTTTTAGTTTATAAATGAAGTTACTTAGGTAGCTCCAATAAAATGCGTGCTTTCAAATCAGAAAACAGAAAAAAATTATGGCCTGCAATCGTGACTTCGAATCTGTCGGATTAGGCAAACAAAAACTGATAAATAACACTTGTTTCCAATGCTAATCACCCAGTTGAAGCTATTTTTATGATATTTCCTACACCACTTTTGGGGGCAACCAGCCAATTGATAACCAAGACAAATTGGCCAAAGCAAATCTTATCAAAAAAAATTCAAGAATATTGCATTTTTTAGAGCCACCCGAAACAAAAAATGTGCGATAAGATTGTCACAAATGGGCTCTTAATAAAAAGCAAACCTTTTTTACCCCGCCCTTCCTTTTGTTTTCCTTCCACCAAAGTTACCATCAAAATGACCACAACCAAAGATCCAAAAGGAAAAGGAGGAACTGAAACGCAGGAGAAAAGTAATGGCGGCATGGCTGGTGGCATAATGAAACGTCTAAGACGGTCTGCCTCTGCCACCGAGCATAATTTGAGCAGCTTAAGAAATCGCAAATCCACTCAGAACTTATTCGACCAACATGGCAATCCAATTGATTTACGTCAATATCGTAAAGTTTTGGATAAAGATGAGAATGGTAATGGCACATCGAATGGTAATTCCGAGAAGAAAATGCGCTACAGACGGACACAAAGTGTAACCAGAGCTGAAGAGATCTCCACAAAGGAGGAGAAACAGCGCAAGGCTCAACCAGGTAGACCGTGAGTATGCCAAAATTTTATATCTTTATAAATAATGCTTAAAGCTTTTACCAAAATCGAAATATAGTATGAAAAGTGTTTGAAAATCGAATCTAATTTTAATTACCAATAACATTTCTACTTCAGATAAATAATTTCTTTTAATTCAGTAATTAAGCTAGTTAAGTACTTTTTAACTAAATTAGTTCAGATAATCAACTAAGCCAAATCAATAAACTAGAAATTTAAACTAGAAATAATCTTCTTATTCGAGATAAAATTAATCTCTTAAAATAACTTTCCATAAAATAATACTAAACAAGCTACGTACTTTTTAACTAAATCAAATGATAATCAACTATATTTGAATAACGTGTTTGGAAAATGCCTTGTTAAACTGACTTAGCATCAGTTGGCTTTGTTGTTGGCAATATTTGTGCACTGTTTATCCTTTTAATTATTCTCTTTAGTATTCATCGACCCCGCGATTCATTGTTCTCATGGAGTTCCGGCTTTACGAACTTCTCGGGCCTCGTGAATTGGGGTTTTTTGCTACTCTGCATTGGAGGTCTGCGTTTGGGACTGGAAAACTTACTAAAGTGTGTATACATACAAGCACATACATCCTATAATTCTTTAAACTAACTCTGGTGATATTCTCATATTTTTCTAGATATGGCATACGGATAAATCCCCTGGATTGGTTTTTCTTTTTAAGCGGTCGCAATGAGGGCGAGGGACACAATGCCCTCATACTGATTACATGTAAGTCTATTTAAATCCATTTTAAAGTCTATTTATAATAAAAAGAATACACAAATATCTTTGCAGACTCTTTGGTTCACATTTCATTGTGTTTGGCTGTGGAAAAGGGTCTCGCTATGGTAAGTTGATGTAAATTAATGTGACTTACTTTGAAAATATCTAACAGTAGATTTGGCCATCAGCAAATCAATGGGTTGAATTAGTTTCAGCATTATATAGATCAAGTTAGTTTGTCTGGACAGTTTTTTTTTGCTTCAGTGAATAAGAAGTTGGTCAAAAATATCTCACTTTACTATATAATTTTTAAATATTTTTACTAAATATCTAGAAAAATTACTTTACAATTTGGAACACAAAAAAAATGTTGTGGACAAGTGAAACAAAGCCAGATAAGAAACATATTAATCTGACAATATGATGGGAACATAGTTATATGCAGATCAGACTTCTACATTTAGTATAATTGCTTTTAAAAATTTTCAATTTTCTTAAAAATATGAATTGGTTTCAAAATTGTTAAACAAAATCTATAAAAATTTCAACAGACTGAATTGGCTATATAAAACAATCAAATTTGCATATCTTTTTTTATAACTTTATTTCTTATGACAAATAGTTAAAGTGTATAGTGCATTTCGCTTCTTTTTTTAAAACATATTTTACTTAATTTTTCTGGATTTCTTGATTTTACTTGACATTTCACTGTTAGACGAAGTGAAATTTGTTTGATATTTGTTCAATGTAAGGAGAAATTGTGTGTTATTTATGATTTCAAAATGATTATCAATTATGATCAACAAGGTGATGTATGAATTTTTTTTAACAGCATTGTCTTTAAAATGTAGAAAAATATTGTATTTTAAACATAAACAAGTTTTTAAATTGACAATAATAATAATAGAATTAAACGAAGTAGTATGAGAGCATTTGTATAGGTCTGTGTGTGTGTGGGTGCGTGTGAATGTATGGCTTGGATTTGGCTCTCAGACAATACGTACTCCTGCTTGATCACAATATTTCTGCACCATTTGCTTATAGTCCGGTTGGAGAGATCCCAAAAGTGTGGCCAACTCACCGGGACGACTCTGTGAAAATTTACCCAGTGAAGTGGCCAAAAATTGTCTGGTATCGGTCACTTCGGCGACATAATCTTGACGCGTTGGCTGGGCATGGCTAAGTTGAGCAAATGCCACTTGATATCCAGCTCCCTCGCCTTCATCTTCCAGACTGAAAACATTGCCAGCATCAGAAGCAGCACCTTCGAAGGGTGCTAACTTGTCTGCGGGACGCTCAAAAACATCAATCAAAGCATGCAACAATCTTGGCCAGAACTGATTGTAGTGTGGTGAACACATTTCTGGGCATTCGGTTAGTAGTTTTGTGATGCCCACAGAAACAGCTTTCCTTTCTATGGCCTTGATAACCTTGTTCAAATCTGTGATTAGAACACGCTCCAACACCATGCCAAACATTCCAGGTTGTATATCATCGATTAATTGCACCAATGCACTGCCACCGAATTTGACAATATAGTATGAGAAGAATACAATGATTCCACTCAAATATTTCGGTGTCTTTGCCAGCGATAAACGTTGGAATAATAGACCAAAAATTTGACGCATACTTGTCTGCATTTCAGGGGTGGGATAATGAAAGATCAGAGTTTGCAGTAAATAGAAACCCTCATGATCATTAGCCTTGGAAGCAATCATTTTCTGAAAGATGCCCAAAATGCCATTCTGGAAAGTATGAAAAATATGATAATGAGGCCATTTAGCAAATAATCTTTTCTTAACATACCAATTTTCCTGAGGCCTGTATCTGTGTTGAGCCTCGTTTAATAAAAGCCGATAAGAGACGTATTAATGGCGTCACATTGCCCGAACGGTCCCACAAGGCCGGTGATAGAAGGCAGGGAAATAGTGCCCAATATGGTTCCGGTATGGGTGAACCACTTGTTTCACGCACTTCTAACAACACCGAAAGTAATTGAAATACATAGGGCACAAATTCAACGATATCCTGTTGTAGAATTCCTTGAAATACGGGGAAAAGCGCCTCCTCGAAGGAACTAACAGCCGAGGCATCCGTTTGGCATACAATTCTGAAATCGGAATGGCAATTAGTTTAAAAGTCAACGATATAAAATATAATAGTGTCGTCCTTACTTGATCGATATAGCCAAAGTTTCGAAGAGATAGTGATTAAAATTCGGTCTTGAGGGATTCTTGGCCACCTGGGTAAGAATTTCAGTGAGTCGTGGCAGAGCTACGCCCATATAAGGCATAGCGGCTCCTTGTAGAGAATGGAATGAACGCATTATAGCTGAAATGAGAAAAGTTTAATAAAGTTTTCAAGTATTTTGCTATTTATCTTCTTCAATTACCTTTCATAACATATTCATTTTCATTGGATCCAGACAAAGAGAGGGTAGAGAATAGGCCACTGACCAATTCATTGGAATGTTGTGATAATATTTGAGGTCCAAACATAACATTGCTAGCTGCATCCCGCATTGTTAGAATTCTTTCCAATGCACAGGCCGCATAGCTATGAACCACAATGCTTTCGGCTGGCAAATGTCTAATCAATTGTGGCAAACATTGGTTCACTATCTGCGGCCCGAGAAGAGTACGAAAGACCATCACATACTTAATGGCAGCTGCCTTTAATACGGGCAACTCATTGACTGAAAATAAATTTTAATTACTAAGTAGCAACAACAACTAATAAATGGGTTGTCGCCGTCTCACCATTTGATCTCTCCAATTCGGGTATAATTTGTTGGGCACAAAACTGTGGCAGTGGCACCAGCTCTGATGTTTGGGTGATTCCATGCTTCTGAGTGCCACCACGAGATGCCCATGAGGTTACCAAATAGATGGCCGTATCTTTTGATCTCCAATTTGCGGCGGGATTCTCTTTATATTTATTTAACAAAATTTCCAAATATTGCCCAAATATGCCAAAGATTTTCTGTTCGAAATTAACTGACAGTGTCTTGACCAGATCACATGCCGCTCGGCGTCTGGTATCTATGTCGGATCCTTCAATATCACGTTTTATATACTCATCGGGGCTATCCTCGAAGAGTTCTTCATCAGATGGTCGTATGTCCAGATTCGGTATAACCACTTTATCACAAATTCGTGCCAGTATTTCGGGATTTTCGAAAATACTCTGATTATGCTTTCGTTCAGCCACCCCCGAAAGGAACTGCAATGCATTGGAGACGAGCTAAAAGAAAAGGGCAGTAAAATATTATTTTTACGACTCCATAGAGAGAAAGGACTGACTTACTGCATCGTATTTGGTGTGCAAACTGGTTTTGACCAACAATTCCCAAACGGCTGTCACAAATTGTTCCATATATGGCTTAAATTCCTCATCATATTTGCGTGCATACAAACAGATATTCTCACAGACCTGCGAACGCAAATGCTCCAATACACCAGCATCCTCATCGTCATTCGAGGTGAGCAGTGGCACATCGGCAGCCAATTGTTGTATAAATGCACCCATCCATATATTCATATTGTCCTCAAAGAATTCGGGTAAATCCTGGACATTGAGTGAATAAAATACTTTATTCACCAAAACCAGTGACCCATAGATGACTTTCAATGCCTCGGCATTCTGTTCATGTACTTTTGTCAACTCCATCGTGGCTTGTAGCAAATCCGTCAACGGTTTTGACATGCGATCCAGCACAAATTTGATTTCTTCCCACAATTCTTGTGATTTAAATTCATAGCGATAACGCTTGAATAGCGAATGAGCTGTCTGTAGTACTCCATTGATAACATTAAAATCACCCGAAGCAAATTTATTAACCATTTCAACGATCAATTGTGGCCATTTCTTGGGAAAATCATGTTTGCCAATGATGCTCACAGTGTCACTCAATTGCTTTTGCAGGGCAATCGGTGAATGCAGCATCAGAGTGACTATTAATGTTTTAATTGTATTCCTATCGCTTTCATGTATGCGATCGGGTTCATTGCTATCCTCATGGGCTGCCCAATTACGTTTCACATAGTTCTTAAAGGCAATGGCTCCCGCTATACGTATGGTCATATCCATTTCTGCCTTATCGATCAGATTAAGCAAGAGGACGGCGTAATTCTGTTGCAATTCCGTGGACTCCAAGAGTTTTTCGGCTATTAAAAATAAAATTAAAAAATTAATAAATAATATGTGGAAAGTAATATATTATTTAGATCTTGTTACGGTATTTCTCAATCTCATGTATTTTGGCAAATACCTCGAGACTCATACATTTCCCGCGCAGTACACGCACACGCCATATGCATTTCAAGCACCCCGTTAACCCCCAATCTTTTCTCCCTCCCTTCTTTCCCATGATCAACCACATCGCATACTCACCCGGCCGGCGTACATTGGGATCGGCGCTAAGCGTCTGTTGCAAATATCCAGCCAGTAATTGCAAATTTGCTTCGGTGACCTCCATTCTATATTATTTGATAAACTAAGTTTTTCTTTTATATATATCACAACAGTTTGAAAATTCGACTTTTACAACAAATAACGAAATTGAATTAAATTTTCTGCGTCTTTACTCTTTTTTTCGCACACGAAGAATAAGAATTAGAGATGGGCAAAGCAGTCGATAACACCG
This sequence comes from Drosophila willistoni, assembly GCF_018902025.1. Taxonomy (NCBI): domain Eukaryota; kingdom Metazoa; phylum Arthropoda; class Insecta; order Diptera; family Drosophilidae; genus Drosophila; species Drosophila willistoni. The sequence continues at coordinate 5,710,614 of NW_025814051.1, forward strand.
TGATTCTCTGTTTAGACGCTGTTAAAATGTAAACTAACAGAATGACTCAAATCGATAGTTAAGAAAACTGTTAACAGAATAACGTATCATTATTTTAAATTTCCTCATGGTTTAATTGAATTTCTTGTTTTTCAATATTTCTTTATAGGAAATCATTTCCGAGGCTCTTGGCATGTTTATACAAATCGTTAACATAATTGTCGTAGTATGTTTGCCTGTAGTAATTATTCATCTCAAAGGACATGCCTTCAGTTTAAGTAAGTCTACTATTTATAATATTAATTAAGAAATATTTTTAAAATACTATTGTCTTTTCTAGTGGGAGCCATGACAGTTTGTTTCTATTTTTCGGTACTATTCTTAAAACTTTGGTCTTATGTCCAAACAAATATGTGGTGCCGTCAAACTTACTATCAGAAAAATCCACGTGAACGTCGTCCCAGCATTACCTTAGCTGAATTAAGTAAGTTTTTGAAGGCAGTCAAAGATATTTGTAAAGGTGAATAATATTAATAAATTTTGTAGAGAATGGACATTTGGGTGATGGTGAAGACGATGAGGCCATTCCCAAATTGGTGCAATATCCTGATAATTTAAGTTATCGCGATCTATTGTACTTTTTGTGTGCTCCTACATTATGCTATGAATTGAATTTCCCAAAAACAACAAGAGTTCGCAAGCGTTTCCTGCTCAAACGTTTGATGGAAGTGATCATTGGCGTAAATATGGTAATGGCATTGTTCCAACAATGGATTATTCCATCGGTGAGGAATTCCTTGATACCCTTCTCCAATATGGATGTGGCTTTGGCCACTGAAAGACTCTTAAAGCTTGCGGTTAGTACAGAAGCAAAACCGTCAGAAACTTAATCATTCACTTTAAAAATATGTTCTTTCTCCAGCTACCCAATCATTTGTGCTGGCTGTGCTTTTTCTATTTAATGTTCCATTCGTTTTTGAATGCCGCTGGCGAGATGCTTAATTTTGCTGATCGCAACTTTTATTGTGATTGGTGGAATGCCAATAATATTGATACATTTTGGCGTACCTGGAATATGCCAGTCCACCGTTGGTGTGTGAGACATCTATATATTCCAGTAGTTCAAATGGGTTATTCGTCTAGACAGGCATCCACCATTGTTTTCCTTTTCAGTGCCTTTTTCCATGAATATTTGGTGAGTTTTCTGTTAACTTTAGTTCCTACGCATTTATTAATTTTCAAACCATTGTAGGTATCTGTGCCATTGCAAACGTACAAAATCTGGGCCTTTTTGGGCATGATGGGTCAAATTCCATTATCGGCCATTTCCAAATATGTTGAACGTAATTTGGGTCCTCGCATGGGCAATATTATTGTCTGGGCTTCGATTATTTTGGGTCAACCATTGTGTATAATGATGTATTACCATGACTATGTGGTTACACATTTCCAAAATTCCCTCAATTCTACTACTGACTATCAGAGTTAAACTATTTCCATCACTTTCAACCAATTTTTTATAACTTCCCTTCACTCTATTAGAATTTAGTTGCCCTAAAATGCAAGCAAAACTTGTGATTGCCAATATCAAAAACAAACACCAACAACAAAAATTGTTATAACATGCATTTGTTAATGAATTTAAGAAGAAATTGTAAATATATATTTGTACAACATGAAAATAAACATTTTTATGAAATTTGAAAATAACGTATTTATGGTTTAACTCGATATCGATAGTCAAAGTTATCGATAATAACTAATAAGTTGACTGTGGGATTTTTGTTGGGAATGCACTGGTCACACTAAGCACTTACCAAGCCAAAACAGAAAAAATAATTTTGGATCTGTTTAATATAAAGTTGTTATTTTCCTATTGTGTTTTAAAAAGTTCGTAGTTTTGCATTCGAAAATCAAAAAGAGAATACTGGCACTTCAATCGCTTGCCTTGCTAAGGTAAATGAGTAATAAGAATTACGCTCATTTTCACATCGGCATTTTTCGCGACGCCCGGCAATTGCAGACTAACATACATACACACACACACACACACAGGGAAAAGTTTTATGTATATAATTTTGTGCCTGTGTGTGTGTGCCAGTGCGTTTGTGTGTGTTGTATGGGGCTCGTGGTGCGCCAGAAAATCTATTTTTTTTTTCAACTGAATCATGAAATATTGCAGAGCAAATTGCTAAAATAAAAAATAATGTTATTGATTTCTAGAAACATTTGGCGTAGTCAGCAGCAATTGCAGCTACAACAATTGGTCAAAGGATTTGGCGTAGTAAGTAAGAAGAAGAGTTCCCACAGTTTGCCGAGTGAAAACCCAGAGCGCCAGCCGGCGGCTGATTGTGGTCACGTAAGTGATGAATGTTTTGCCTGGACATAAACGAGTATAATTTAATTGTTATTTTCCTTTATTCCTTGCAGATCATGAGTGGAAGATATCGTGGAAGCGGTGGCGGTGGCGGAGGCGGACGTTATGGCGGCGGCGGCGGTGGTGGCGGAGGAGGCTATGGCGGCGGCGGTGGTGGTGGCTATAATGATTTTGATAATTATCGCGGTGGCGGTGGCGGCTATAATGATAATTATGGACCAGGACCAGGACCGAATCCCTTTAACAGTAAGTTTCTTGAGTAGAGGTCAGGTGGAAATTTCAAAGAAAGATTATGTTGTCTGTTTGGCAAGGAGCTTCTAATGGACGGCGATAATTACCTTTTTATTAGTTTTTTCTTGTTTCGTTTATGTAATACTCAATAGATAACAGGGCAGAAGTTTCATGGGAAACCTGTTTGATATTGTCTTTTGAGTTAAATGAAAGTTTTTGAAATTTATTCATCTTGTAATTTCTTAACAATATGATATCTTGTCCGATTCTGTGTAGTCTTAAGCCATAATTCATTTGTTAAATGGGGTTTTAAAATCTATTAGTTCTTTTTTCCTCACCAAATTCGATAAAATTGACCAAATGTACGTCTTTTTGTCATGTTTTAGTTTGAACCATCAATTAATTTACAAATTTCTTACTTAAATTTAGATTCTTTGGCTTTTCTAAAAGCGCAGTATTTAGGGAAGATTCATTTAAATGAATTCTAGCCATTGTAGGCAAAAATTGTAAATTATATTATAATCCAACAGAATTTAAAGGGATAATAACATTGAAAAAATTGAAAATTATTCCACAATTCGTACCTTAAGTATTGTATCACATTTTTTTTTGTTATTAAGTGGGTCCAAATATCTCAGGCAACGATCTGATGCAATTAATGAGTGCCATGGCCAGTAATTTTAGTATGAACTCTCAACCACCGCAACCTATGCGCCAAAGCTGTGGTGAATTGCGTAACCATCATTGTGGCCTATTTGTGGAATTGTCTGGACGTTTGATCAAAAAACGCGTCAATCGATTCGCCGAGCTGCGTGATCGTAATGGAGGCGCCTGTCAACTGGTCGTTCTGGAGGATAAACATCCACGTGTGGCCCGTCGCATGAACAATATGCCCGAGAATACCACCTTAACAATTGTGGGTCAAGTGATGCGTAGACCACACAATTCATGCAATCAAACCATGCCCACTGGCGAAATCGAAGTGGAAGTCCAGGATATTCTAAACATACATTTTCCCACCAGCGGCACAAAGCGAGCTGGAGATAAACGAACCTATAGCACCATGGTGCAACAGCAGAGCACTTTGGGCATCACCAGTACCGAATACAAGATAGCCAGTAAGTCAAATCTGATGAAAACAATTTAAAGAACTAGATTACTAATTGCCTATTCAATTCACTAGAGAATGATAACATTTTGAAATACTTTGAGAATCGCGATTTAACCTGCAATGATTTGAGACGCGATGATGTGGGTAAATCGGTGACACTTGTGGGTTGGATACCATCTACAAAGAATAATAAATTTCTACAACTTAAAGATGGTTATGGCCAGACACAATTAATGATTGAAGATCAATCGGTGAGTAGAAGACAAAGAAGTCAAATCTATTACTAAATCACATTTTATTTGCTTTAGTTAATGGACACATTCCTCTCGACGCCTGATCAAACAGTTCTCCAAATCGTTGGTAAAGTTCTGGGCAGGCCCAAGGCAAACATTAATTTAAAATATGATACTGGCGAAGTGGAAGTTAGTGTGACAAGTGTAAAAATTCTCAATCCCGATGATCCCTACGAGGGTCCCATTAAGGCCAAAGAAAAGCAGCAAAAGTTATCCATTGATGATTTGGAAAATGAAGAGGCTGCTGTCTCTAGCTCGGCTTCAGCATTGGCCAATAATGGTGAGAATGCAGAACATCAAAACGAATCGGAGGCCAAAAATGGTACCACCACTTCAGGACAGTTTGAGAAAATCGCTGATACCAATAAATTTGCCGATCGTACACATAATTGTGGAGAACTCACCTCCAATGAGATTAACGATAAGGTTGTCATCTGCGGTTGGCTCGAATTCCAAAGGATGAATAAGTTTTTTATTTTACGCGATGCCTATGGGCAGACCCAGGTCTTGTTGTTGCCCAAAACAAAGGGTCTGGAGGAATATGTGGATACTGGAGTGCCGATTGAGTCGATTGTAAGAGTGGAGGGAACGGTTATACCTCGACCGGCAGCTACCATCAATCCCAAAATGCAAACCGGTCACGTTGAAGTCGAGGCTGATAATGTCACAGTTCTGAATCCAGCTAAAAAGAATTTACCATTCGAAATACGGAAATTTAATCGAGCTGGAGAGCGTTTACGCCTAACTCATCGCTATCTTGATCTGAGATTTAATGATATGCAACATAATCTACGACTACGTTCATCGGTGATCATGAAGATGCGCGAATATCTCATTAATTATTTAGGTTTCGTTGAGGTGGAGACGCCCACGCTATTTCGCCGCACACCTGGCGGAGCGCAAGAGTTTGTGGTACCCACTCGTAAGGCAGGACATTTCTATTCCCTGGTCCAGAGCCCACAGCAATTCAAACAGATGCTGATGTCGGGTGGCATGGATCGCTATTTCCAAGTAGCTCGCTGCTATCGGGATGAGGCCACAAGACCGGATCGTCAGCCGGAATTCACACAGCTTGATATTGAATTATCATTTACCAGTCGTGATGATATAATGCAGTTAATTGAGGAGACTTTGAGATACTCGTGGCCCAAACATTTGTCCAAATTGCAGACACCTTTCCGTCGGATTACCTATGAGGAGGCATTAGAAAAATATGGCTGCGATAAGCCAGATACACGATTCGGTCTCCTTTTGAACAATGTCACCGATATTATAGAGAAATCTGATGAATTTAAAGAGAAATACGATGATTTTGGGGCCTATGCCATTGTGGTGCGAGCCAGTGAAGCCTTCTGGAACGGGGCCGCTCGTAAGCATTATGAAGGCTTGGGAAAAGACTTTAAGGGCACATTATTTGTCCGAAAATTCATGTATTCAAAGGATGTCGAAGAGCGTCTTACTAAATTGCTGGGCGAACAAGTCGCAAAGGAGGTCACTGAGAAATTTGATTTGGAGGAAAATGATTTACTCTTCTTGGGCATTGGTCCCAAAGAGGAAACGGTAAGTTTCTACTCTAAATTTTATTTAAAAACAATATTTGAATTGTTTCTTTCTATTGAATCTTACAGCGCAGTTTACTGGGACGTATTCGCTTGGATTATCACGAGTTTCTGGTTGAGAATGGAAAGGCAAAGAAACCGCATGAATATCGCTTCCTTTGGGTTATAGATTTTCCACTTTTCGAACGAAATAGTCAGACCAATCAATTGGAAAGTGTTCATCATCCATTTACCGCACCGCATCCTGAGGATTTGGATAATTTTGCCAACCAATGTGACAATTTGGAGAGCATACGGTCTCAGGCCTACGATTTGGTGTTAAATGGCCAAGAAGTTGGCGGTGGTTCTATACGGCTACACGATCGAGATATGCAGCATTTCATATTGGATCAAGTCCTTAAAATACCCCACGAGCATTTGTCACATTTGTTGAGTGCCCTAGAGTCGGGTTGTCCACCACACGGTGGTATTGCTTTGGGACTCGATCGACTTATAGCCATATTGTGTCGAGCTCGATCCATACGCGATGTTATTGCATTCCCCAAATCCTTGAATGGTCGCGATCCGTTGTCGAATGCACCCATAGCCATATCCGATGAGGAAATGAAACTCTATCATTTGGCTGTTGTCGAGGCTACCGAAGAGGAGGAGGCAGCCGAGCGAGCAGCAGAGGCAAACAGCACGAATAATGGCCAGGAAGACGATGATCCAGATGCTGAAAGAGCTCCACCCTCACCCATGTCGGGCGTTAGCGACACGGAACAGCAGCAGCAGCACCAAAGCGCTGATATGGATGTCGAAATTAAGCAGGAATTTGATGAATCTGGCAATGTTATAACTGCTCCAGCAGCTACAGCGACTCCCGCTAAAAGAACTGTCAAAAAGAAGATCTAAATAGATGGTTAAGAGTGCTCAGGAAATAGTTTAACACCCACAAAATCAGTAAAACACAAAGAAACACACATTTTAATTTTAAGGTCGGTGAGCAAAATAATGGAGGCGTGGCAGTTGCAGCTAGCAGCAAAAGCAAAACTAAAAGGATCAAGTCACACATCGAAATTCTGAACAATTTCAACGGCTGGCATAAAACCCGATTTCAATATATATATATATATATATATTTATATATATACCATTTTACAATTACTTATATAATTACACATTGCATACAAAAAAAAGTGCTAATTGTATTCACAAGAATTGTTTCATATATAAATTAATAAAATGCTTGAAAAATAATATAAATATTAAAACGAAAACTTAGACTAAATTTAATAAACAAATGTATGGAATTTTCATAGAAGAAAGGAGAACAGTTCTGGGCAAGGGAATGGGTTTCTATTTTAATCCATTTTGGGTAATCTAAAAATATCATTATCGACATAACCATTTGTTAGATTTCGTCTATATGCCCACCAATTTAAATGTTGCGTCTGATGATGAGTCTCCTCATCCCTTGCTGCATCCTCAATAAATTCCTCCGTCTCCTGCTCCTCGACAGAATCATCCTGTTCTGTACTTGATGGACTATAGCTAGTCCACTTATCATAAGCATTTGCCGCATCATAGCCAAAGGTATCCAAATTATTAAAATTTGAAGCCAATTTACCAAACTGATCGATATGCTGCATCAATGGATCAACATTTTGATAGTGATGCGGACGCTTAAGGTGTTGTTGGGTTTGCCATTTGGCACCCAGAGTGGGCAGATCTGTCCATTTACCCAAAGCAAAGGGTGACGTATCATTCGTATCGATCATAAACATTCCACGTGTACTTGGACGTATATTATCCCCAGCTTCGAGTAGGAAATTTGTTGGTGGACACATGCCAAGTAAATAGGAAATGTAACCACTGCAGGCCCAACCCCAAAAGCCTTTGGAAGACCGTATCGATTCCAGAAAGTAGGCCGGAGCACGTTGATGACTGCAGGCAAAAGAATCTGAAAAAAAGTTAACAAAAGTAGGTCAAAATTAGAGCTTAATCTTTAAAATCTTTCTGCTGACTCACTTATCTTTTGTCCATTGCAGCCTGGCTGCATAATGCCACCATTCATATAGAAATCAGCATGACCACATCTCTCCAATTTGCCCTGTACCATGGCATTTGTGTGTATCACGTCTACATAATTGGCATCACTGGGATCCAATTTATCATTAATTCCGGCTGTGATAAATAAAGGCATTGCTGGATCCAAGCCAGTTATACGGGGCAAAGTGTAATTATTTAAATTTCGTGCAATATAATTGGGCAATTGGGCGCCCAAGGAGAAGCCAATGATATGGATATCCGTATTGCCCGTTTCTACCAAACGTTCCACCAATTGGGCCGTACAAGTGCCAGCATGACGTGTATTATGAACAGCACTTATATAGCAAGGACCTGGGGATAGGACACTCCAATCCACATAGATGATATTATAATCCGATTTGGCTAGATATTCTGGAAGAAAAAAAAACTTCTTTTGAATTCCAACTGAATTGAATGTTACCATGAAGCTTACCATCTCTCATTTGCTGCAGAGGATGGAGAAACATATCCGAATTATAACCATGGATTATAATCTTTGTGGGATATCTGGGATTAAAGTATGAGTTAGTCAAATTAGATTTCTCGGCCGTTTCATCGATCTGCAGGCATTGACGATCCATTGGATTGTGACGTGTGTAGATATAATATTTAACATCCGGATCCGGACATTTGCGTCCAATGGCCCATTTGCAGGGACCAATGGTTATATCACGATTCGAAGTAGTCATTGGAGCTAATGTAGTTGTAGTTTCATTGTCATCTTGATAGGGCAAGGGTTTCCCTGTGACAAAGTCAAATATGGAGTCACCATGGCATGGGCCAACTGCAAATAGTAAACATTGAAACTTTCCTTTTCTTTCCATTATTGGTTTTAAAATAATTAAAGGTACTACCTACCAATTAGTAGGCCTATTAATAGGCAACTAAACTGCATCTTTTTCTAGTAAACAATATTTGTCATTCAGCTATTTTGCATGTAGCGAATTGTTTGAAAACCTTGGAGAAACTGAAATGCCGCCGGCTGGCTGGTCAAGTCGCAACAGTTTTTGGCCAAATGTAATAAGTAGGTATGGAATGAGGTACTCTGAGTGGACGAAGTGAGTAATTCGATGAGTGAGTCTTTGCTGGAGACCCATAAAGTGAGAGTTGCCGACGGGGTAGCGGAAAAGTGAAACCGTAATGAGAATATATAATTTAAATAAAAATAAGTTGGACGAATTGAAGATTACCTATACATATAGGAAACATAAATAGTTTGTATAACTTAAGTATAACTAATTTAACTTTAAAATACACTAAAACTGAAACTAGAACTTTCTTGTTAAGTTCTTAAATAACGTAAACTTGAAAATTAAATCGAAAAATGCTTATTATACGAATTACTGAATGAAAATTGGAAAATTGTTGTTTTTAATTGTTTTGATTAAAGTAATTTTTACTATTTGATCTAGTTGAATAGTTACCTAACTTGAACTTAAATATAATATAGAAAAACATTAAAGCCACGCTTTTTTTGTATTATGTCAATGAGTGAATTGGAATTAAAAAAGTGACTATGTTTAATTGATTGGAATATAAGCTTTTCAATTGATTTCATTTCATTTTTCATAAACTAATTTATTTAATTCTGAATTAGTTTTTTTATAAATGAAACAGTAAAACTAAATTATATTTCAAAAACAAAATTGTTGGTTTATATACATATATTAGTTAATTTTTTTGACTTAAAAATCAAGAAACTTTAAGTATATTTCATCAATTTTAAACATATTTTTATACCAACTTGTAAAAGTAATTAAAAAACTATTAGCCACAAATAAAAATTGTAAAAGCTTTACCAACTATTTATATTGTTCTATTGGATCATTTAAAGCTAAAAGACTTTTTCTTTGAAACATTTGCCAAACTTTTTGATGATTTGTTTACACAATTGATAATTGCATTCAGTCGAATTTTTCACTCACTCAATTATTCACTCACTCACTCAAAACACTTGCACTCTCTCATCTCTTTGACTACGTGCCTGTTTTTTTTAATTTGTCACCAAATTGCGTTTTTTGAATGAAAAACTTTTGTTGTCTATATGTATGTACTTTTATTGCTGCCAAAAAGATTGGTATATCACGTATGCGACAAAGGCAAAATATATCTTGCTCTTTTATAGGTAAGCTGCATATAGTCAGTTTATTGACTTGGCCAAGTCAACAGAGTTCCACATAGATAAAGATGAGATGGGAAAAATAAGATTTGGGTTTTGTTTTCGTTGAATCGGGGTTACTGGGTTTCCATTAAACCAAACCAAACCAAAACCAAGTAACATGTGCCTGACCTTATAGAAAGAAAGATGAAAGGCAACCTTCATTCTTTTCCAATTTATTGCCTCAACGTGTGTCTGGGGAACTATTTATTCCATCTACATACATATATATCGATATAAAAATATATTTTTATATTTAAAGGGTGTTTTAAATGAATCAAAAGATTTACATTGATGGCAAATGTTCATGACAAAATTGGTTATTTCCTTTGTGTATTCTTGATTCGTCTTATAGGGTCATAAGACCATTCAACTGTACTATTGTTATATTGTATAATCCTCGATCCTTTTAATTTTTCCCGCTGAGAAAAGTTATGTGATTATTATAATAGTTATACTAATTAACATATTCGTTGATGTTTTCTTAATTGATAAAATATATGTATATTGTGGGCGGAAAAAATCTTTAACTCTAAATAAACAGAACAAGATCATGATCATGACATTTATAGGACTTTAAAACAAATTTCAGTTTCCGAAAAGTTATCTTCATCCAATTAACCCTAAACTATTAAATATCAATAGATGCCAATCAAGCATGGATTTTTGTTAGGAGCACCCTATACAAAATAAAGTGGATATTCAGATTATGGAATGTCAAACACAAATGTGAATTAGTAAATGTACAGAAAATGAGCGACATGTGTGTATATAACCAATAAAATTATTTATAGCTCATTGGCAACTACGTCTAGTGGAAAACTAAAACACATTTTGACACATGAAAATTTTGGTATAATCATTTTTTTTTAATTTCATTTATTTCACATTGATTAATCATACATTTTGTACTGGGACTCATAGTTTGTTTTGAATCACAATTGAATGCATATTGAAATTCTGGTATATTCATATAAACACGATTCAATTGCGTTGAAAATCTATCATCTTGACGTCCACAGAATTGTTGGACCACTGCATAGAACATTATTTTCTCCGTATTTAAATTGAAATATTGTAGAATGAAATTCTCGGCAAAGGCAAAACGTTCGCCCTGCAACCAAAATTGATAATCCCTCAGGGAGTATACAAAACCACGATAAAAATTGAAGATATTCTGAACTTCTTTGGGACTTAATTGACGATACAAGTCATCTGAATGTTGTTGAGATTGTTGCTCCAGACAATCCAGGGCCGAATAATAACCATCTGTATCCTCGAGTAGACGAGATTGTAGCCACAAGCTCAAGCCTTGTGTGGCATAGTAATGATATGTAGGCCGATATAGGGACAATATGACGAAATGCATGAAATGTCGCAAAAAATAGGCTGGCATTTGAGGATCCTCCTCATCGAGATACGGTGAATAGAAACTGAATCGTAGTTTCGACTGCCGAAGTTGCAGTAGATTGTAGAAAAATGAGTTCTCCACAAATTTAACCTCTTGAAAGTGAATTTTGATTTGGCTAATATTCAAATATGATTGGGCATAAGTTTGCAGAATTTTAGCCACTTGTAATTCCTGTTTTTCCATTGACTTTGGCCAGAGATAACCCAACCAGTCACGCCGTGAAAGTTGAGAACGACGTTTCTGATAGAATTTGGTTGTATGCAAATGATATGAGGCCAGGGCCACATCTCTCTTAATGTAGGGCTCAAAAATATGCCATTGCCAGTATTCGGTAAAGAGAAGTCTCTCAAATTCAGTTGTCACATCATGGCAATTTTCTTGAATTTCTTTAAATTTCTGTTTAACCTGCCATATTATATAATTTAAGACGATTCTGGGTTCTGTTTGCTTTAATACCAGCCAGGCTTGTGCGATTTTTGTCGCATCCAATGGCAACTTTTTGGCCCTCTGCAACTCCCTCGGGGTAAATCGTAAATGGCTAAAGAAATTCTCAAAATATGCCATCATATTGTCATCCAAATGGAGATCATTGTTATCTTTGTCACTCTGTTCAAAGGTTCTCAATTGACTCCTTATCATTGGCAATTCACCCCTCATGCCGCGGCAGAGAATGCGCATTTCATTCCCTATTACCTGACCCACATGATGATGTCTACTCTCCAAATCCTCGACTAAGCTCAACTGAAACTCTTGTGTTGTGGGGCAGGGTATATTATCTATTGGTGTTATGTATATAGTTTTTTCAGCAAAATATATATTCAATAATGTCGGCAGACCCTGACTTGCCAATTGGCTTGATAGTGATATCCAATTAAGTTTGCCATTTAAGTGCCTTCTTTCCCATTGATGACGTAAAAATGGCCATGCCTCTAAAACTTCCTTATGCTCCCTTAATCCTGGCACTTGATCTATGAACGTGTAATCCTTTTCTGTTTGGCTACATTCCTTGTACAACTGGGACACCATCTGCCCTGGAAGTGTTTGAAAGTTTATTCTTTGCCTTTGAAAGAAGTCCATCCTATCTTGTTTATTATATAGAAACGGTGGTACAGTATCGCCATCATCTTCATCATCATCGTCATTATTATTGTTATTATTATTGGCAATTTTGGTCTCAAAGTTCCCACAGGCATGTCTATAAAAATTATCACACGGTTCAATAGAAACATTACGAATTTTTATAACATCTTGCAGATTTTTCTTATAAAGTAAAGTAAATGCATCGCTTTCCGTATCGGTTTGTGCCACAATTAATTGTATTAATATAAATAAATAAATTAGAATTTGTTCACTGAGCATCGTTTTCGTGTGTGCCCTGGTTTTGTTGCGTGAAAACTGCGCAAATATTTCGAAATCTTCTCCACCCCACTCGAGACTGAGGCTGATAAGATCGTTGGTTAGAGAGAGAGGAGTGAGATAGAGAAACACAGAAAATGAGAGGGAGAGAGAGAGAAGTATTGACTTGACCTTAAACATTTTGTTTCTTGTTTATATAGTTTGCAATTTCGCAATATATTTAGTATAATATTTTGCGATAAGAGTTTTTTTCAATGAAAATAGAAATTATTGATACAAATATTTTTTATTTTGATTTAATTTATTTAAATTATTAAATTGCGGGACTACATTGACAGGAGTGTGGAACAAACAGTGGCTAGCACTGCTTCAGGTGCCTAGTGTGAGTACTATATATTCAATATATTTAGTGCCAGTTGGTTGGGGTGGACGTCTAATTTGCGCGCAGAATCTTTAAAAGTCTTTAAAAACCATGGATATGGCAAAATCTCTGTTAAAGGTATGATGCGCATATTTATAATATTTTTGAAAGTTTATATACATACATTTATAGAAGGACCAGTAGTATTTCATTGCACGAGACTTCATGAGCAGGAAACCACAAAGTATTTCAGAGATGTGTTCAAATTATAAGGGGATGAAATAATATACCAAAATGATAAAATGAGGTACTAGATGATCATAAATAATTTTTGGTAACACATAGAAAGCTAATAAAGTAAACTTATTACAGTAATGCAGTAGAAAGCAACGTTGAAATAGATCCTTTTTATATGGTATAGAAATTTGATTTGTTTCAACTTATGTTGTTGTGCAATATATTTAGAATAACACTAGAATAGAGTATGGATTTTGTTGGAGCAAGGTTCACATATACATACTTTACTAGGGTAATTTAGAGTCGCTGTCCTTAATTAATTTACCATGTGTAAAAAAAAACCCATTTCTTTTTGTTATATCATTAATAAATTCTTTATCCTAACTATTAATAATCCAATAGATTCAAGTAAAAAAAAATGCAATATATATAAAATCACTTAAAATATGTTTCACTATTTTGTATTTATGCTTTTCCTGAAATTGTGGAAACATTTAAAAAAAATGTTTAGATAATGACAATATGCAACACAAAGATCCCTGAACACTTAAAGTTTACTTAGAGCAATATAAAACAATTATGTCTTTAATGTTAATTTATTTTTTTTATTTGCACTTAACATTTTATTGATTTTTCTTCTCGCAAAGAAATAGAATAATGTTCCAATTGTAAACATCTGAATGTTTAGACACAATTTTCGTTAAGCTATTGTAAAGCATTTGCAATTAAAATTCAGCTAAAAATGGCAAACCAAACATACTTAAGCAATGCCTTGTTTGATTTGAAACAATTTTGAAATTTTATTATTTTTTGCATATGTGTAATTTTTATTACACATACGCCTGGTGTTCACGTTGCAATAGAAAGCACAAACATTTCATCAACAAACTGTTTCTTTACGTTCCATCAAATTTTTTTGAATTTTCACTCAACACTTTGAAAGATTTTGAACATTTCATACTCTATCTTTTGGTGCATAAGTTTTTTTTGCCAGGCACAACTTGTAAAAAGAATGCTCATTTGAAAATAATTTAAATAAAGGAAAAAGAAATTAAATTTAAAATTCTAATCGATGAGATTTTGTTTGCTTAAAAATTTTAAATTAACTTTTAAATTTTGAGGGAACTTAAAGATTTTATTATAGATAGAGTCTTGGGTAAAACACTTTTATAAAAATTTATGCCCGGCCCCTTGTTTCTTCGTATTTTTTTTTGTTTTCTTTGGAAGAGATAATTATGCTGGTCATTAGGTTTGGCAGATGTTTGAAATGTCACATCCTCCATTTGCTGTTATGTTTCAGTTGCTTCTATATACATAAATATATACATAGACACATATATGTGTACATTGTTTTGTTTTCGAGTTCATTTGCCAGGCATTTACGCAGTGCATGGACCAAAAATTTTTAGATAATGACAAGTGTCAGCTTAAAGAAAAATTTCTTTTTACTTTTTGGAATGAAGAGCAAAGTTGTTTACTGAAATGAGGGCGTTGTCATTTTTTATATACTATAAATCAATATAAGATATATTTATGTGTAGGTACCAAAATTAATATGTATTTTGGTTAGGAAAAAGTGTTTCGATTCCAAAAATATTAAGAAAACTGTCAATAAATCTGACTGCAACATGTTCCATTATCTTTTTAAAGTACAATCTCGTTTATACACGATTGTCCTACATGCATATATACATATTTATGTTCTTTACATATATATATATACGTTTATATAGAATTCTTTTGCTGTTCACCGGCTGCTTGAAAACTGTCAGAGTAGAAAAACTTTTATTTTATTTTATTTATTTTCAATGGATTTTTTGTGCGGTTCTTCAAGAGTTCCAAAAAAACTTGGCTAACAGCAGCCCATCTATATCTTTATATATGCATATAGATATATAGTGTTATCCATAGATGAATATTATATATATGCATGTATCTATATTTTTGCCACTTGTCAAGTTCTTGCCTCTGTTGATGTGATGGTGTTTATATATATACATATATAGATATGGGAAGTGTATGTGTGTTTGTGTGATTCCTCTTGAAAGATTTTTGGCCAACCCGAGAACAGAATATTCAACATTTTAGTTGAGCCAAAGGCTTTCACCAGTTAATAGCACAAAAATTATTTGTGTCGCAGCAAAAACCAAATTTTTTCACCCCGCTTTCCCCCTAAATAAAAGTAGGTAAAAGAATGTATATTAAAAAGTTTTCTACAATCAATTGAAAAACCATTTTCCATAAATTGATTCCATTCGAGTGGTCTGTGTGCAAAAAAAAGAAAAAAAAAGAAAAAAAAACACGTAACAACAAAAAACGACAGAAAGAATTTAAAATTATTTGGATCGGTTCCAATCTATAAAACCTGGAATTATTTTCCACATATATCCATCTATATTTACTTATAGATATGTGTGCATATATATCTTAATTATATATATAAACTCAATCTACAATCTACAGCTGCAGATTATGATGTCTGACTGAAAGAGAAAATATGAAACATTTTCCATCTGGTTTTTCATTATGTTTCTTCTTTTTATAATCATGTTGTATAATTTTAAAACAAAATGATATGTGCTAATAAAATTTATGGCCATCATTTTTTTATTTTCTCACGCGCCCCGACAAAAAAAAAAGACAAGAAAAATAAAATATTTTAAATATATGATATATTCTTAACCTTTATATACAATTTTTTGATTATCCCTCCATTTGATTTGAACTTGTTCTTTTAGAAAACTAATTCGCCATGAGTGAAGCAAAGAATTTGATGACCACCTTCGGCATTTTGGCCATTTTGTTATTCGCCCTGTATATCATCTATGCAGTATTGTAGATTTCTTACTAACATGGCGCGGCGGAAGAGGTAAGAATATTAAAACAGTTAGTGAGCTGATAACAAATCTATTATATCACTTACCTAGCTAACTAACCTTTAGTCACTACAACTTATTTCTTGAGATACTTACAAAATGGTTAAAGAATACTTTTTAATTTTTAAATGACTATAAATGAAGCTAAAGTCACAATAACGAACTATGTACTTATGTTTGCCTATTTTTAATTAAAACCGAAAGATGTAGTTATCCCTCTTAGGATTATCTAAAAGGTTGTTGAAATTTTTTCAAAATTTTCCTTGAGTTCAATCATTTTTTCACTATACTTTTAAAGTATTTTCGTTTTGTCTAGGGAGTATAAATAATTAGACTTCAAGCAAGTCTATTTGATTTGTTAATATAAGATCCCCAACTGTAATCAAATAACACTAGCATATCCAATTTTTTCGAAGGTCTAAGTCAGCCACATTATGGAAAATTTTAAAGAGGTCAACTCAAAGTTCAACAGGTTGATTGAAACATTTGAAAGACTCTTTGCATTTAGATCATAGTTCAACTTTTCCAAAGAAAAACCAGAAAATAAGAATTAAAAAGCTTATACAGTATCACAACAAATACTTTACTTTATTTTTGAACTGATTGTTAGATCTTCATATCAGTTGGTTAATTTAAAAATAATGGGGATATAAACCGCTTTCAATATTCAGTTCAGTTTTCAGCATATATAACAAAAAACGTGCTAAAACAATTTTCACTCATAACTCATTAGATATTATTTCAAACATTTTTTTCAATTTAAAATTTCACCAACAACCACTGACCACGATAAATTATATTTATTATATTCAATCTCTCAAATACTATAAACAAGATAAATTTTTGATTTATATTCATTAAATAAAAACCTTTGAAAATTCTTTAAGAATCGTTTTTCAAAACATCAAAAAAAAATTGTATAAGCGTATGCCAAAAAGAATGTTCAATTCAAAATTTTTTTGATCTATGGCCTACGTGCGGCAAAATGTCTAAATGGCCATATGTAATATTCGAATATTTGAAAATTCCGAGTTAACCAAAGTAAATAAACAATTTTCAAACTGGAGAAATGAGAAACACCAAAAACCTCAAAACAACAAGCATAAATAAATCTCTCGGATATGGACAAGGTCCAAAAGCAATTTGTCTAGTAGGGAAAAAGAGAAGTCAGTATTTATATGAATTGAAAATCTCATGGAATCCATATAGGTGCATATATATTTTTATATATTACTATATTTTAAACGTATCTAGATGTACATATATATATGTGTAGCTGACGAGCTACAGAAAAGTGTGTACCGGTTCTAAAAAAAATATATAGACAACAACTGGACACGAATACCAAAAAGAATATCCACAAAATATATTTATATATGTGTATATGAGGAACATATTTATATAGAACTGATTGTAGATGTGCATACATATATATAGCCATAATTCCATTCGCTGGCTGCTGGCCGATTTCCATTTTTTTGCTTCTTTTGATTCGATGGAGAAGAAAACATAGGTTTTTATCGAGTTCAGTTATTGCGTGACTTTAGCTACGAACGGTTGGCGCCTACAGAAGGAAACCGAGCAAAAAAGTGTGTGATACGTTCATTTTCCAAATCTATATAGTACATAATCAAATTATTATCAAAAATTTTACAATTGTCTAATTGATAGCAATCCAGCAAACACCAACAACAGCAACAACAACTAATTCAAAATGAATGAAGCCAGAAGTTTGTTCACCACCTTCCTTATCCTGGCCTTTTTGCTCTTCCTGCTCTATGCCTTCTACGAAGCCGCCTTCTAATAACATCAACAACAATATAAAATACAAAAAATTATAACAAGCAAAAAAAAATAATAATAATAATATAAAATGTTTTAAAAAAAATTTAGTTCAAAGATTTATCTTACATGTTGAATTTCAATTCCAATACAAAAACAAATAATAATGAAGAAAAATGAAATTAATTGATTAGGCTAAGCAGCTAGCATTTAATGGATTTCTATTTAGTACCCTAAGCCAGGTGAGTCCAACAACTATATCAATATACATACATACATAGATATAACTATATAGAATTTTATATTTTATATTTATAAATTATAGCCGGCAATTATTTTTAATTGGACCTTGGCTGGCTGTCAGTTAATTAATTAAATTAGTGGCTACAAAAATATTTGAAAAAATTTCAAATTTTAAGATTTTCGATTTTTTGTTCTTCAAATTTTTGTCTATTTTTTACTCAGAACATTTCGACATGGCCCACCAAATGCCCTCCCCTTCTGCCCTGCCTTCTTATTCATCCAACATCCCCTCCCTCTACTAGCCGATTCGAAATCGTTTCACGCAGAAATGTGTATAGAATTTTTGTGTTGTTTTTGCGTTTTTGGAAATTTGTCAAAGTTTTCCTTATACAAAATATTCTTGTTTTATGTTGCAAAAAGCATAAAAAAATAAGTTCAAAAAGAAATTTTTTTATGGCTTTAATTTATGAGCTGCAAACTGAAATGATTGGAATTAATGGTTTTTGTCATGCAGAGATGGAAAACGAATCGATAAAAAAATTCATTTTTTAATAGAATTTTATTTGAGTGCAAAACTAGTTCAGATGAACTTGCGAAATATATTCTATTTAAATTTCAAATTAACCTTGACTTGACTTAAATTAGAATGGTTTGAATTAGTTTTATGAACACAGTGAAAATGGGAAAAGGACTAGAAGAAAGTTTTCTTTACAAATATTTCTTTTGATATTTAAACAAAATAAAACTGATAATTTTTAAAACATATTCTAAATATCTTTTTTTTAGGTTATAGTTTTTATTAATTAACATTGACTGATTCTGAAAAGTCCTTCAAATAGATGAGAAATGATAACTTTTTTTTTTTTTTGCTTAGCGAAAGGAGCAAAAATCTTGCATGTTTTCTGAGACTCGTTGAATAACATCTCAATTTACAAAAACTATAATGGTATTTTTGATATTTAGTCAATTTTATATTAGATATTCACTAAAATGTCAATATAATATTGATAGATATTTACAACATATGACAGTAGTCTAAGAAATTGATATTTAAGTTGTTATACAAATAAGGACAATAAAAAACAAAAATCGAAGTTATATTTTATACTAAAATCGGGTTAAGAATTTTAATGAATAAATGCAAAATTTAAACCATAAAAAAGAAGACTTAAAAAACACCACAACTATTATTTCTTTAGATTGAAAAACACAACAAATTTTTAATAGAAACCATTCGCATTATTTCGAATATGAAAATATTTGAACTTTACAATATCCATGCTCATATGTATCTGGGTTAAGGTCTCTATTCTTTTTTTATATCGAAAAGGCTGAATGAAGCAAAAAATATATATATTTAATCAGTTCTAGAAATCTTTGTGTGCCTGTCCTATTTATTTTTCTTTCACTTTTAACTGGCAAATAAATTTGTTTGTCTATTTTCTAATCCCTCAATGGGGGCCAAAATACTTTTCGCTTAAAAATAGAACACAAAAAAACGAAGAGATTATTGCTTGACCGCTATATAAACAAAATGTTTTCATTGTGGTCTATTGTTAATGAAAATAAAAAGAACAAAAATACATTTCAATTTATTTCCATTAATACTTGAAGCAAATTGAATAACAATTTTTATCTTAAAATATAATTTTTTAAAAAAAGTTTTTTTTTCATTTTTTTTTAACCAGCGCAGCCAATATTTGCAATTAATGAATACACATTTGTAGATAATTTTCGAATAATTTTTTCAAAATTTTAAACAAACTTTTTTCTATTTTTTTTCTTGTTCAGATGACGTCAAAGGCAGCTGCCCCAAATGGGGGCTCACTTGGATGGGGCTCGATTGCAAATCAAGCGAAAAACAACTCAAATGGTCCATTTGGTATGTTTCATAAATTATGGAAACGAACTATCTGATTTTTACTCATTCAACTATTTTGTTTTTCTAGCATTTCGCCACACTTTTCCATTTGGTGCTCGGTTCGGGTTTTTTTTTTCCCCCGAAATACATATTGATGCAACTTCCTGACCGTCATCTGTTCTAATCATAAATTGTAATTTTGTTTTTCACTTAAAGTATATATATATATATATACATACGTTTTATTTTAATATTTCGTCGGACTTGCAATGAAATTTTCGAATACAACAAAAATTTTTGCATAACTCTCATAAATAGACCATGATGTACAGCACGCGCCATAATTTTTGGAGATTTTGATTTTCTCATTGCTTCAATTTCATATTTTTGTTTTCGACATTTGTTATACATACATCTAAGATTGATTTAATGTAATAACTGCATTTTATTTTTCGTAAATAACAACAACAATTTATAGAAATGTATCAACTAAACTTAACAACAACAAAAGCAACAAACAAACTGCAGGAATAAAACAACAAACAAACCAAAAAGAAAAAACAAAAAAAAAAAAAAATTGTTTTATTTTACAAAAATCAATAAATAAATGATTTTAATTTGAAATTTAATCTATTAATGAAACAAATGAAACCTAAAATCAATTGTCAAGGGTCCGATCCTAAACGAGATGGATTAACAAATTTATAAGCTGTTGCAGAAAATTTAGTAATAAATTTGATACTAAATTGGATCTGCCCAATTGCAGATGGTAGAAAACTGAAAAGCAAGAGCAAGGAAAATAAGGAAATCTCTTTGATTTCCAGAAAGAAGTCAAGTTATATTTCGGTTTCATGAGTTAATCGTTTAGAACATGTTAGTGTAAGTACAGTGGTATAAGTTCCAAAAATCTTAAACAAATAATATCAAGAAATCTTAATATATACAAAATCTAAGTTAACGAGGACGTCTCCTCCAACAATATGTTCTGAACGTAATTTCGACAAAACTGGCCAGATGATTTAAGAGCTAAAATTCTGTCAATGAATGTTAAATTTCAATGAGATTATCAACACTTTTTTTAGGCAAAGATTGTTGCCAAACTTCATTTTGTTTAGAACAAAATTAACATAAATAATTGTCACAAGAAAATTTTTGCTTTCAAGTTTTGAAAGATCATAATTTATTTTTCGAGGGTTCCGAACCTTCTGGACCTCTATCTCTATAATTAATACTACGGTGTAAGATAAGGTCTTTTAATATAAATCGTATACCTGATAAATTTGTAAACTTTCTTAATTATGGATAAAATTATTGCGAAAATATAAATGGAATATTTTGTTTACGCATTATTCGAATGGACCCCATCCAAAATTTTTTTTTTTGAGATCTAGTAATATTGGTGTTGTAAATTTTTATAATGGTTCTGCTTAAGTTCTGAGAATAATTTTTGTAATCCCTGTAGGGCTTACAGGTAAACGTTTAATTTATATCTAGTAATTATATATTCCTTTCTTCTGAAACTAATAAGCTCGATGATCCTCGTTTCAAATCACCAAGTAACGTTAAAACTTACCACTTACTGTTATATTCGCATTTTACATCGAAATTTATAGCTTTACCTTGGTAGTAAAGTAAATAATTGATACATCAATTCTGTAAGAAATGGTAAAGAGCATTGAAAAATAGAAATTAAAAAGTAATGCATTCAATTTAAGTCAAAAAAAAATCGAAATATGTGACCAAAATGAAAGATACCTTATGTTAAAATTGTCTTGGCATTGTCTCTTACTTCTTTTTCAAGTGCTTTACTAACTAATTAGCATAATCAACAAATGACCGTCAAACAAATTCTATTGTCAAAGTTACGATTAAAGTTAACCGAGTTACTAACAATCCAACCAACAAAAAATGCAAATATGTAGAGTCACGAATGGGGCCCAACAATATAAGGAAAACCTCCATTGTAATGTCATTTTTCATAATTGTGGGCAGTTCTTCAAGATATGAAAGAGTGAGTGAACTTTAAGAGAGGAAAGAGGAGGAGTGGTAAGGCAAGGGTGCTGGTAAGTATGTATGAGTATATTTATTGAAGTTCATTTGAATGAATTGAAACTTCAATGGATAGTTGGCGTTTTGTCCAAGTGAATGCAATGAAGCGAACCAAAATGGAGGGAGGAACTTTGCTTCATCTTCTGCTTATTGTATGTACATATTATTTGTGGGTCACTAAATTCGCGCGCTGTGGCTAACCGGTTTCATGGCTCCAAGTTGCTGCACCAAAAATGTTACTTCACTTTACCAGACTCCAAGAAACTGCAGTTTCTTTTGCAGATTATGTAATATGCCGTTGGTAAATTGATTTTTTGTTTTCACAGCTGGTTTTTTAAACAGCGCAACGAAATTTTTTGCAGCGTTTTCTTTTTCTTTGTTACACTATTTATTTTATTATACAAACTTAGAACCAATAATTTTGTACATATGTAACCCCCAAATATTATGGCCCACTCTAAAGATTTATTACGAACTACGCCATTTTCTGTTCAATTTGTTTCTTTTGAAGACCCTCAATCCGCAGACGCTTGGACATCTCGTGAGCCACCAGCATACGCAGACGCATCGGCACCAATTTCATAAGTAAATACTAGAAGTAAGGATGATAAATTCAATAAAGTTAAATAAAAGGTATTTCTCACTTCTACACTCACCTGCAAACTATGCGTCCAAAAACCATTTGTCTCACTCGTTTTACCCAATGTGAATACCGTCCATTTGGCATAGCTTTTGGCATTTGGTATCAGGAAGCCACCTTGCATCACTGTATTCGAGTAGGCATTCATTTTGGTTATCACAAACATTGGCATCACCAATTGTACTGTCACATTATGTTCGGCCAATTCCATTTCCAATGCCTTCGTAAAGAAGGTTACATATTTCTTTGTTGCCGCATAGACAGTCATGTTGGGCAAGGGAGTAAGTTCCGAACCAGAGCCAATGTTTACAATGGCTCCTCTGCGGGCTGATTTCATCTGTCCAACTATTTTGCGGGTCAACATGGTGACAGCTCCAATATTCACTACAATCAGATTCCATAGAACATCTTCGGGCACTAATTCCAAATGATCGGGATGCTCATACATCATGCCAACATTGTTAACTAAAAGTAAACGTTTCAAATTCGTGAAAATAAAAAATAAATATAATTTTTAAACAAAAAATATTGCACTATGGCCTTCAAAATTAGTTCCCTTTAGATTTCTGGGACTTTAATTTAAATTTATAAATTTTCTCCATATAAATAACTTAATACTAAATTGGTAATACTTAAGTTTGCCATATTTGCCCATAAATTACTTTATCTTTTAACTTAAAACTTATTAAACTATTAGGATAAAAAGTGTCATCCTAATACATATAAATATCATTAATTTACGTATAGAAAAAAAAAATGGTAAAAATTGTCTTTTTCTTTAACTTTTTAAACAGAATGTTTTAGTTTTAAAAGACTTATACATTTAGTTCAAGACTTGTCAAATCGATACATAATTCTTCCTAGGTAAAAGCCAAAACCCATATAATAAAATTATTTTCTTTTTGTTAATAAATCTATATTTATCAGCTTTAGAATTAATAAAATTTATTAAGATTTAAGATTAATATATATTCTTCCCTAGGCTTAAATCTTTTGAAATCTTTTAGGTATCTTTTAGTTAGTTTTTCCCTTAAAATGCGCACAAAGAATGCAAGCAGAAATACTCTATACCTATTCTATTAATGATGAAAGTAAAAATAACAAAAAAAAGAAGAAAATATTACTAAACAAAACTACTAATTACTAAACACGACTACTAAGTATATCACCTAATGGCATTTTAGACATAGTATTTACTTGTTTTTAACGTTGGAGGAAATTACGAAAAATGGAAAAATTATATACTTTATAACACAAATAAATATTTAACTAAATATGTAAATTATAGATTACTTGGAACTAAAATACTAAACAGTATTTTCTCAGTAAGTGTTTATTAGCTAAAGTGTGATGATAACACATAATGCTTTAAATTGTTTTAAAGGAAAAATAGTTTTGCAAGTTGTGACTTTGTATCCGATTTTGCATTGCTAGCAAATAAAAATATAACTAGGAAACGTTTTCCTCGTCTCTTAGTATACACTCTATCAGCAAACAAAATGAAATAGTTATGTACTCGTTTAATTGCTTCAAGATCAATGTCACCTCTTATCAGCTGATGATTATTCCATAGCCTATGACGACTCCGATGCCGATGCCTTGAAGCCGGCGAACAAGGTAAAAACACACAAAGGTTAAAATGTAAATTGCTGAAGCGCGTCAAAGCGTTTATGAGTTTGGCAAATAAAACTCCCAAAACGAAATAAAAATGAAACATATTTTGTACTTGAAAAACGGCAAAGACCAAAACCAGAGACCATCAGAGACAACAAACTCTTCGTCTCGCCAATAGACCAAAAAAAAATGTATAAAATCTTCATTATAATTGCAAGCAATTATTGTTGTTGGCTTTCTGACATTGACAACATTAGGTAAATGTGGTCATTTGGCTACTGTTGACAATGAGTAAGCGATTTGGCAGTTGTAGTCAACGCCTTCCACTCAAACCATCCAACTACATATAGAAAAAAATGTTGTATTTACTCACCCAATATGCCCACTTCGATGCCAGCCAATTCCCTTTCGACTTCTTCGTACGCCTCTCTGCCCTTGGTAAAGTCGACAGCTATCCATTTTGTTTTCACTTTATACTCACTCTCTAAATGTGGAATTAAAAGATGTTTTTTTTGTTTGCATGTTTATTGTGATTATAACAGATCAGAGATCAGAGTTTTACCTATCTCATTGGTCACTTGGATCAGCTTCTCCTTGGTACGTGAAATCAGAACCAGATTGAGGCCTTGACGTGCCAGCTCCCTGGCATATTCCTTGCCAATGCCATCGGTAGCCCCGGTGACAACTATAAAGGAAAAATACAAAAAGTGAAAGGGTAAAACACTTAATAACAGGATGGATCAACAAGTTGTGGCCACCAAAGCAACTCAAGCAAAAGTCAAATGATGGGCATATGATGATATGAATTTTTAGACTTTTCTGTTAACATTTTGGTGAACATTTTATCAAAATGTATAATAATAGAAAACTTTTGTATTCAACATTATGAAATAACATTCTTAATAATGTGTGTTTTTAAAGAGCATTTTAGACTATTGGGTTTTGAATTTTATAAAATAACAATTTTTTTTTCTTACTCTATGTATTTAGATCTATGTATTCCTGTAGGATCATCTAGCTTTTAGGCAATTTCTCGGTTTGAAGTCATATTCAATTTAATTTCTTAATCGTTTTGGAATTGAACATTGAAAAGTTTTTTAGGTTGATAAAGTGAATAAAATGTCAAAGATCTTTAAGGTATGCAAATGAATACAGAACTTATAACAATTTTGATTCTAAAACTACACATTTCTTCTCATTTAAAAAGCTTTAGTTATACCAAGAAACTTTCGCATAATCACTTACTGAGGTCTAAAATCATCATATGCAATATTAATAATGTAAATTTGATGTGTATACACGAGGCCCAATAGGAATCTAGAGCCCAAAGCGAATACCAAAATCGAATTCTACGAAGAATTATAAGAAACTTTTACTAAGAATCACAGTTTTTAGGATTTTGATGCTATTAAGGTGTATTTATTGAAACTAGGAAATATTGCTAACTGCACAAACTTTATATTCTATATATTCTATATGAATCTTACTACTACCCCAAAATGTTAAATGAAATCATTATTTTATAGTTTTTTGTTTGTAATAAGTGACCTAGTTGAAAATGTTTGCGGTAACTTCCTGGTGCTATTTAGACCGAAATTAACATTTCCTTGCTAATTACCAAACCAAGCATTTACTTCTCTACGAGTCTCTGTTTAAATCACCTAAAAGCCAAACGACCATTAAGAAGCACTGGTTGGTACTTACGTAGAAGTAGTGAAAAACCTGCTTCATTGACGTTTTTTCTGTGGCTTTTGTTGTTGTTGTTGCTTCTGTTGCAATAGGCCACAAGCAACCAAGTGCCAGTTGGTTGTTACCAAATATTTGTGCAGCGGAAACTTGGCCAAATAACTGGCAAGAGTCAACAACTGTTTGCGTGTTCACCGATAATTATTGAATGTGTGGCAAATTTGCCAAAAAACAAAAGTCAAAATATTTTCATTTCAATGATTTAATCAATCATTTGAAGCATGACAACTTTGTAGATTATTCAATTAAGAAAAGAAAACCAGAAACAAATATTTATGTAATAATTTCTAAAGGTCAAGAAAAAGCAAAAGTGAGACAAACATAAAAACACAAAAATAGAAAACGAAAAGAGAACAGAAAGCCGGTTTTTGCCCCTCTATGGGTTGAATGACTTTTATTTGCTCTACTAACGCAAAGCAATAAACCAGAGTGGCGAGCTTAGAAATTATGCAAATGACAAGGTTTGAATACTCTAACAATACTTATGTCGGTTTGAATGGTGCTAAATATATTTTCCCAAACCTATCAATACTTATGAAGTGATCTATTTGTTTTAATTTTTGATTTTTAAAGCTATTTTCAATCACTGTGTTGCAAAATTCGTACCAAAATGAATATACCCTTTTCTCAAAAAGTCATTGTATGATAAGCAAATACTTCCTAGACATTTGTAAACAATTCGAAATATAGATTTTTAATTCGTCTGTTGCTAAGAATATGTTTGTTGCGTTTTGTTTGTTTTGGCGTCTTTGATTGTTAAGCAGGCTTCTCTTATCAGTCTGATAAAAATATGTTAGACATTGGCTCAATGTTTCGTACTTTATTGATAGTATACTTTATGAAGTAATCATGATGACTTTCGTTTAAAATTTTAGAGGTCAAATTTTCTATACTAATGAGTCAGACAAAAAGCCTATTTAATTTCATATAAATTTGATGTCTTGATGGTATAAAGCAATATTAATATATCGATCAGTCAAAGTCTGGTTGACTTTTTATCGCTATGATAAAATTTAGAAGACATTTAGCTAGTTGCTTTTCAAATCATATTTTTATATTATTCTTTTTTTAGAATTTCTTTAAAGTTTCTCTTAAAATGCTCACGAAATGCAACTTTCAACAACATTTTTATTACAAAATTATCAAGCATAAGTTTGTAATTGCATTATAAAATAATTGTGCAGCAAAAGGAACTATTGGTCATTAACCAATTAATGAGGTGTAAAAATACAAAGTAATGTTAGGAATAATACTACTTGTTGTTGTTTTGAAAAAAAAAGAGAAACTAATAACAATATGCAGTCATGAAAAAATTTCTAAAAATGTACATACATATATACATAGAAAATTGCTTAATAATTGAAGTTAAAAATCAATTTTATTTTTTATATTTAGGGTCATAATTATTAACCCATTGATTTTTATAAAATTTTCTTTTAAATGCTAAACTAAACTTCAGTAAATCAAGTTCTCAAACAAATCTTAGAAATTAAAGATGTATTTCAACTAACAATTTTTTGAATATTTGACTAATTGAATTTTCTTTGGATATTAAAGAGTTTTTATGTTCTTATAACAGATAAATTCATTCATATATTACAAGTTTTTTAAACAAAATTAGTCGATCTCACATAAAAAAAATGTAGTGAAGTATATACGTAAGTGTAAGTGTAAAATGTTCTAACTAATTGAACTTTTTTCTGAGCAAAGATACAGTAAATTAAGTAAATTTTTATTTTTACAAATCTTTATAGATAAAAGATCATCAGACCTATTCTCGCTAAATGGTTTTAAAAAAAGAATATTTCTGCGTAGTATCACTTAATAAAAAGCATACTTCCAATAAATTATATCTACATATGTATATGTATTCAGATTTTCAAATACCAGCGAGGGTATAATAGAATGTATGAGATATATGTAAAGCAGAGAATGAGACGATTTCCAATCGTGAAGTTTTCACTGAATCCGCAGTCCGAAATATTTTATGCACTATCTAAAACCTTGCGATTAATAAATCAGATAAACTTTAACTATTAAAATCCCCTGAAGATGATTTTCTACAGAGTCCAAAATTAATTGGGAATAAAAAAAAACCGAAATGGAACTAGAGCCAACAATATTAATAATATTTGAAACATTTTAACCACATGTAGGTACATAGATCTAAGAAAAGACTCCCTAAACAGAAAAACAAACAAAAACTCAGTTTTTGTTTCTATAAAAAACTTGATATGTATGTCAATAAATTTTAATGAAATCATTCATTGAGTAATTTCATAATGACTAATAATATATTCTTAAATGTAAAGAAATCGAGATATGTATTTACGTTATTTGTATCGAAAATAATTTACGTTTGGCTTTTTATTATAGCCTTGCCCTCTCTTACTTGTGAGATGCTTTTTTTACGTCTTGTTTACTGGTTCAAATGTAAAAATGTTAAATTGTACATAATATTAAATTGATTGCGTTAAATTTATTTACTTTGCAAAACGCTTTGACAAAAGCTTTGGCCTTTGCTTCTGTATCTTCTTTTCAATATTAAAACATTTCCAAATGATACTCGAAAAAACGTGCTTTAAACACTCACAAAACTCACTGTTTACAGGTCGTTGAAGTTCACAAAACGGAAAACGAAATAATATGCAAATATTACAAAAACAAAAACGTATATGTAAAAGACTAACTGAAAAACACAACACACGGTTTTAGGCTCGTTATGACTGCGACTAATGTGAAAGTGTGCGGTAATTATGTTAATTTTTTGTAAAATTTGATTATTGATTTGCACTTACCTGCCCATTTGCCATATTTATCCAATAGAGTTTGAGGCAGGTTAGGTTGAAAATATGGTTCCAATAGTGCCTTGATAATGCATATTAAGGACTTGAAATTGTCATAGAGATATGTGAGAATTGCCAATGAACCGATCGTATAGATGGCCAAAGAAATCAATTGCCATATGAACGCCATGCGTAGAAGATTACAAATGCTTAGTTCCAAATTTGCTAGCTGCATGATTATGAATTCGAATTAGACACTTTATATAGTATGTATGTATGTATATATATATCGATATGTGGATTATAAGTATTATAATTTTGTTGTTTTATATTTGCTTGATAAGGCACATAATACTTATATACAGATTGTCGGCTTATCACTCAGTTAAACATTCATAAACACACAACACTAAACTAAACAAAGTGGCACTTTTTTTCTGCATTTGATTTTTTGTTTTTATATTTTAATTGTAACAGCTTTCTCTCTCTTTATTTTCGTTAACACTATCCCGCTCGCTCTGGTTCTTTTTGTATTTGTATTTTCAGTTGAGGTTACAGAGACAGCACAAGCTGCAAGTTTGAGCGTCGATCACGCACTGACTGAACCATTCAAGGGGGAAACTGAGCTTCATCAAAAGCCGCCTGCCACCATTTCGGACAACGTTTTTTGCGTTTATTTTTCTTCTCCTTCTTTCATTCGAGTTTCTTTACAACAAGCGCAACAAGCAACAATTGTAAAAAAGTTGCTGGTGTTGGGTTTTCTATACCCTGTAATGGATATGGCAAATGGGTATATTCAAGAGATGCCATCATCAAAGTAGCTTATGAACTAATCAAAGCAAAAGCAATCGTTAGATCTAGGGATCTAGAGCTAGGGCTCCATTTGTTGCCTTGTTGCACTCAAGATTGCAGCATTTACCGCTCAACTTTTGAGTTGCTTCTATTAATTTGTCTCTGGGGACGTTAATAATAAATATGCAAACTACAGTAGAATCCGGCTACAACGACTCCGCGTCCGTCCGGTTATAGCGGCTAAAGATCGATGAGTAATTGGTTGGTCTCAATACAACGTTATATGAAAGGGCCTTCGGTTAGTACGTCTTCCGGATATAACGTCGAAAATCGTTGGTCCCTTGAGCGTCGTTATAACCGGATTCTACTGTATGTGGATATTAATCATTCTTTTTTACCTAAATAGAGTTCCTCTTTTAAACATTTCAGATTTCAAATAGACATGCAAGGACTTTTTCCAAGTTCCATAATTTTAAATCTATCTTAAAATATGCCACAAAGACATTCATCCCATTACGTTTCTAAAGAGTATTTCAAAGTCGACACCTCCGTCTAATAAACACTGAGTACCGATTTTTCTTCTGTTTTTTTTTCTGTGACGGTTCATTATTTCATAAACTTGAGGTTTAGGAAAAAAGTTGGTAGTTGGGTGTGAAAATTACAAAATCTCAACATTTATTTGACATTTTTAATACCCCATGATGGCTGATGCTACTCTTTCCAAGTTACTCTCCCTTTGTGGTTTGTATCTTTCTGTATTTGTACCGTGTGTTAAGTGCATAATTAACTCACTTGTTTTGTAAATTATGGCGTAGAACTAATTTAAAACAATTAACTAAGTACAAGCAAAGTCGAAACGAAGGGAAAATGAATCGTGAAATTGTGTGTTGACACGCCAAAAAAAAAGGTAATGAATATTTTTCACTTTTTTTTGTTTTACAAAATTTAAATTTGTCAATCTAAACAAAGTGCTCTGAGATTATTTTAAATTTATGACAATTTGTCTTTCGAAAGTGAATTAAGTAAATTTTTACTGAAGATCTATTACTGTTATAACGTGTCGGAGGAAATGGTAGTAATGGACAAAAAAAAAAAGAATTAAAGGTAACATAGAAAAATGAAAGTTGAAACCATTTTTTGTTTATTAAAGGGAAAAAATTCTTTGCACTACTTTTAAAAGAAAAATTTGAAACTGAACTTTGGAAAGCATTAGTAGAAAGTTCATATCCTAGTATGTTGTTTCAGGATAAATTAATTTATTTGTTTTATTCAACATAGTCTTTTTTATATTAGTTTTTTTTTTTTTTTAATTTTTTTGGTTGTGAAAATGTAGAATTCACAACCATTAATTGTTTATTTGTTTCGAAAATAATGTATTATGGACTTCAAGTCACTATTTAATAACTTTATTTAAGTGATTAGCACTTTCCGGCAGCAAAAGATTTTAATTTAATTGAATTTTTAGTAATGTTTGTACACATTTGGATTTTTTTAAATACCCTTGGATTTGAATGTATTTTTTCATTTATTTTAGTTGTATTTGTTTTAAGCTGTCATTTCGGCAACCATATAGACACTTCAGAGCAAATAATACAGTTAATTTGTTCGAAAAATATAAACATTTGACTAAATATCCAATAATGTACAATGTCAATTGTATAGATTGTCGAAAATGCCAACCGATTTTCACATGTTAATTGCTGATTTGTTTTAGTGATATATTTTTTTACTCTGTTTCACAGAAATACAAAAGATATCGACTATCTAAAGCTGTTTATGTCGGGAAATTAGAAAAACATTTTCCAAGTGACAAATGCCTATTCCCTTAAAATATTTGAAATAGAGCGCACATTTTTAGAATAAGATTTATTTTTAACTTTAAAAAACTTCTATACGAACTTCTATCTTCTCTTTTACGAAACGAATTGAAACTTCGATACAAATCAAGTTAAATTTTGGGAAAGAGAAATGTAAAGTTCATTCAAGAAAAAGTCTTTCTTATCAAAGGCTAAAATTAATATGGGCAAAAAATGGAAACACAACAAGTTATAAATTTAGTCCTACGAAGATAGAATGATTTTTATTTTTTTGTTATTTTTCCGTACTTGTTTTCTTCCAGCTGTTGGAAAGACTTTCTAGCACAATATTGATTTGCAGACTAACCAAAATATTCAGTAAGTAAACTTTATTCTTTGTAAAGTTTTTGAAAGCTTTTTGGATTTTTAAGGCGAAAAGTTTTCGCTTAGCAAAGTCTCGAACCGCCTAAAAGTGGGCAAACTATTTGGTTTTAGTATTTCGATCAGCAAAAATTTTTAAAGCTACTCTACTTCTCAAACGCCAGGGTATCAAGGCACTTGCAGCATTCTGCACATGATGCCAAATGTAACCAGGTGTATAATCAACTCCATCCTTTAATTGATTGACTGCACTGCGGGCATATTCCTGCGCGGAGGGTATCAATAGTCCACCTCTCATAATGCGCTTGGAGTAGCTGTTGATTTTGGTTACCACAAAATTGGGCGACAACAATTGAACCTGAATTCCATAAAGAGCTGCCTCTAATTGAAGGGCCAATGTAAAGCTTCTGGTATATGCTTTAGTGGCAGCATAGAAAGCAATATTCGGTATTGGTTGATGTTCCGTTCCAGAGCTAACATTCACAATGGCTCCCTTGATTTTGGCCACCTTCATGCGATGGAAAAAGTAGCGTGAAAGTTCGGATACAGCTACCACATTGGTGTTTAGAATTTCCAAAGTATCCTGACGAGTCCATTCGCAAACCAAACCAGGCAAGCCCATGCCAACATTGTTGACTGTCAATGCAAAGAAATTTCATCTTTGTTAAGTGTATTTTTGGTTTGGTTTTTGAATACTTACCAAATATGCCAATAGGCAATTGGTCCAATTCGTTTTCCAATTTCTCATACACCTCTGAACCTTTGGCAAAATCAGTTATAATAATTTTAGTTTCCACCTTAAATTCATTTTCTGTAAAAACAATTATATTTTGCTATAGTTAAAGAAATAAACGCTTGCTTGCTTTTCTCACCGATTTCGTTTGCCACCTTTTGTAGTTTCTCCTCATTCCGAGCTATCAGAACCACATTGATGCCTTGTCTGGCCAGTTCCTTGGCATACTCCTTGCCAATGCCATCACTACTCCCGGTTATGGCAGCCCATGAGCCAAAACGCTCTTTGAGACTGAGTCTTTTCTGGGGATCGGACAACCAACGAATTTTGAGTAGTCGGTATGGCGCTCTCAGCTGTTCGTAGAGATAACAACCAAGTGCGTAAAGCCCAATGATCGAGAGCAGCCTTGATAAGGCGTCGAGCATTTTATTTTGCTTTAAAGTGCTCTGTTGCCTTTGACTTTCATAATCGGACTGTTTTCTAGAAATCATTTACGCTTTAGCTGTGTATAAACAAAGCATGAAAAACATTTAGTTCCGATTAGTTCGAGAATGGGAAGATTCGTCGATATATGATCAAGGTAATCCGTAAACAATTTGAGTACACTTGTAAATCTTAGTTCGAATTAGAGACATTATAAATTGATTTATCACTTACAATATATAAGATTAAAACGAACACAATATAAACGGGCAATCCGTATTTTTAATTAGATTTTGCTCTCTTATTTTCTTTACAAATTAAGTACAGTTCAGTTAGAAATAACAAGCGCCTGAAAGTAGGCAATCTATTTGTCTTTGGCATCTACTATATTAGCAAAAAGCTTCACAGCAGCCACAACACGTACACGCCAGGTGAACATTTCGCTTACGGCATTCTGTACATGATGCCAAATGTAACCAGGTGTTTCATCAACTCCATCCCGCAATTGATTGACTGCACTTCGAGCGTATTCCTCTGCCGAGGGTATAAAGAGTCCACCGCTCATAATGCGCTTGGAGTAGCTGTTGATTTTGGTTACCACAAAGTTCGGAGAAAGCAATTGAACGAGAATTCCAAATTTAGCAGCTTCGAACTGCAAAGCAACTGTAAAACTACGGGTATATGCCTTAGATGCACCATAGAAGGAAGCAAATGGTGCTGGTTGCTTTTCAACTCCAGAGCTAACATTCACAATGGCTCCCTTGATTTTGGCCACCTTCATGCGATGGAAAAAGTACCGAGAAAGTTCGGAAACAGCTACAACATTGGTATTCAGAATAACTGAGGTATCCTCACGATTCCACTTGAAAACCGGACCCGGTAGGCCCATGCCCACATTGTTGACTATAATGAAAATCAAATGCTAAGTTCAGGACATTTTCGGATCCAAATTTACTTACCGAAAATGCTAATTGGCAGTTGATCTAACTCCATTTCCAATTGATCATATATTTCGATACCTTTGGCGAAATCCGCTATTATAATCTTTGTTTCCACCTTAGATTCATTTTCTGAAATAGAAAAATATTTTAAAAAAGTTCAAACTTAATGATAATGATTAAATGATTAAGCAAAATAATAATAATAAAAAAGTTTCAAATCATGATGACAATGTCTAATATAAATATATTTCTAACCTTTTTGTATTTTGATTCTTTTCCTGATAAAAAATTATATATTTAGCGTAAGCTAAGAATAATCTAGATTTAACTGAAAATTAATGAATATAAAAATTAAATTTTTCAATACACCGATTATATATTAAAGCCTAAAAATTATGATTAAATGACTATTTTACTAATAAATTTGCAAATCATGATGACAATGTCTAATATCTTTTTATTAAAACAACTACATCTTATTTGCGATTTTGATTCTTTTTCTATATATTTAGCATAAGCTCTTCTAGATTTAACTAAAAATTAATATTAACATTAGATTTTTTTTATTTTATGATTGTTAAACGTTTTTTTTAATGAATTTTTCAAAATAAGTACAATCATTTTATATTAATCACAGTCCTTGTAAGTATTATTTAAAAATTTCCATATATCAATTTTTATGTTTAGTTATGTTATCTAAGCAAATCTAATGATTATGATTAAATGACTATTTTAAAATCCAAGTAATAATAATGAATTTGCAAATCATGATGACAACGTCTTATATATACATATTTTAATTTTTTTTTGTATTTTGATTCTTTGCCTGATAAAACTATATATTTAGCGTAAGCTAAGAGTAATCTAAATTTAAGTAAAAAGTATTCAATACGCCGAGTATAATTTTTACAAATTTTTATCGATAACTGAAACTGAATTGAACTATTTTTTATTTATAATGATCATTTTATAAATATTAAGGGGATTTTTATAATGAATATTTCTAAATGATTATAGTCATTTTATAATAATCACAGTCCTTGTATGTAATATTTAAAAAATTTCCAAATAACCATTATTATTTTCAATTATGTTATATAATAAAAGCTAATAATTATGATTTAATGTAATAACAAAAATGCAAATCATGATGACCATGTCTAAGAAAACTTATTTTAAACCTTTTTGTAATTTGATTCTTTTTCTGATAAAACTATCCAGTCCTGCATAATACTATAATAATACTAATACTAATTTTTTATTTACTGCCAACAATCTAGTACTGCAAGAGGGACTTCTCAAAGGTATTTTTATTTATTTTGAATTTACTCAAAGTTTTTTTTTAGCAAAGCATATTTAAGTCCCATAGATTTATAAGTCATTTAATTCCCCGTAAATTTTGCCAGTTCAATGTTAATTTTACAAAGCGGATAATATAAAACATTATAGACCACACAGGATTGTAAGCAGTTTACCAAGGTGTAAAGTATTTCTTAGCAATGCAGGTCATATTGACCCATATGTGGCACCCAATAGTCGTCAGCCCTTGCACTCTTAGATGATAAAAATTAGTTTACTTGCCTCTTCATGGTTGACTTTACTTTTATTTTTGTTAAATGTCTTGTTCAATTGGACTCACCAATTTCTTTAGCCACCTTTTGCAGTTTCTCTTCATTTCTGGCGATTAGAACCACATTGATGCCCTGTCTGGCCAGTTCCTTGGCGTATTCCTTGCCTATGCCATCACTACTCCCAGTTATGGCAGCCCATGAACCAAAACGCTCTTTTAGACTTTGTCGTTTGTGGGAATCATCAATCCAACGTACTTTAAGCAATCGAAATGGTGTTCTTAACTGCTCGTAGAGATAACAACCGAGGGCATAGAGCCCAATGAGTGTAAGAAACCCTGATACGCAGCAAACCATTTTTTAGTTGTGCTTTCTTTGACTGCCGGCAACGAACTGTGTGATATGATGGTACTTTGGGGTCTAGTTAATCGAACTTTTCTACTTTTGCTTGTCACGTATCACGGCATAAATTACACAAATTCAATTAAAAGGTGTTCGACATGACGCCGAAGACCGACCGAAATGAATTAAATGACAATTATATTCGTATTGAGAAGTGCGACAACTAATTTTGGATATTCTATTATGGAATTTTCGAAATGGTTTGTTTATTGTCAGTGCTTGGAATAAAAATGTGTAAATTATAGACAGAACTTGGGTGGTTTGATCGGTACATTGTGCTAGTTATCTATATGAATAGTGGCAAGGTCAATTGCTCAAGTCGGCAAGGAATGATTTGACTTAATAACAAGCCTAAAGTGAAACGAAAAATCGGCTACAGTTATCACTATAATCTGCACTAAAAATTCTTAAATTTTAATCATAAGTAACATCAACAACATTCTACTCGATGCGACAATTCATTCCTCTTTAGCGGCTCAATGACATCATGGCCTTTTTGCCTTTTGTCATTTTGCCAGCCAAAAGAGAAAAAGAAATGCACTCCCCACACATGGGCACATATCAAAATTACAGCCACACACAGCATGCTTACATGCTTAGAAAGACAGGATTCATAAATTAGATGGAACCCAGAAAACCCATTTTAGGATTTTACAAAACGCTAAGTACAACACACACACACGTTTGCACATACACACGCACACACACCCCTCGCTGGCTAAACTGACAGGAACTAAGAAAATCAGGAAACGGAAATTTTTCAGCAAAGGCAAACACAAGACTCGGGAAAGCATATACATATATAAATATATATGCGAGGTGAGAATGAAAACTTGTAAATATTTTAAATAATCTCCCAAATAAGCATTGTTGGAATAAATCAGTTGAGTCAAATATTTTTTAAAATTAACATCAAGACCATTCGAGCCATTCCCCGGTGTTGAAATTAAGTACTAAACTCAAAAGAAATATCTGAAACTTGTTGTTAAAGTCTAAGTTAACATAAAATTTAACAAATTTATTAAACGCTAAAAAAAAACAACATTTATTTGAACAACATTTTTATATGAGTTCTAAATGAAATATTTTCTTAATGCTAATGGCACTTATTTATCTAATAAATTCTAAAATGTATGTAGACAATGAAAACTCTTAACTACACTATTATTTAAGAAATGGATTTTGTTGATGGATTAATTTATTTAAGTCAAATTAGCACTTATTCGTGGTTGTGTAAAGTTTTTCTATTGCAGTTTGCTAGTTTAAATGTGCTGGTACCAAATCTTCTTTCAGTTTTTTTCGCATCAGCTAATCTTATCATTATTTTTTTAGAGGATAGAGGAAAGATAGTCCTATCCTTCGATGTAAAATTGAAACTTCCACAACCATAGCTAAAAGACCTTGAAATCTAATATTTTTATACAATCAACTTGGATGACATTTTACATTTCTAATTTGTATTGACGGCCTAATTTATCGCATAAAAATATATAGATAATTATCCGTCGAATAAGCTATTTTGAGTAAATATTGATTAAAAAATATTTAGGCTATATGAGATTTTACTCTTTATTCTTCTTTGAGATTTAAGGATGGTTTATTTTCAGATTTTTAGATAAGTTTATTTGCTGCTTTTGCATTATCATTATACTGATAAAATACAAGAAAAACAAGAACAGTTCCTCGATTTGAGTAAAACTTTATGTCCCCATCTCGTATGGTACTCAATCCCGCCCGCCAATTCTGTTGGTTGATTTTGTGAAAAATATATTTGCTGCCATTTTTCCTAGTTTTTGGCCTTCTTTGGCCGCACATAAAAACCGCATTTATTCAAAGTGTCAAATAAATTCATAGTTTTCTGGCGAGACGAGAAGAGGGGAGGCATTGCAAGGCGAGGGCGTTGCCAGCTCTTTGCTGTTGGCCCTGTTGGTGTTAGCCAACTAATTAAGTCAAATGGGACCTCAAAAATTGGTAGCCAAAAAGTATGCAATGGCATTTGCAAAAGCATATGAAGTGCTGCTGCTGCGGCTGCAATTCATTTTCAACTTATGCTAATCACATTTAATTGCTTTTTAAGCTAACTTTACCCGCGACTGTTTCAGGCAAATGATTTAATTTTAATGTGACTAACACGCCTAGACGGATATTAAAGCTTAAATTGTCTACAAATACTATTACTAAGTACATATGTATAAAGCGACTAGGCAAAAATATATTGCATACAAAGTGGCGCCACACACACTCAGACATATGCCAAGTAGAAAAGACAAAAAGAAAAAAACAAATAAATAGAAACAAAAAAATAGAAAAGTGGGCGGAGGAGGTGGATGCTCGATGGGTGTAACAACTGCAAAACTGGCGCAGTCATTGTCAAGAAAAAACACACAACAGTCAAACAATTTGAATTATGTTTTGCAATTTGTACATCCGTTTTGACTTTATCCTTCCTCATCCACACACACGATGTCCTTGTTTTCGTTTTCATATATATGAGGGAAATTATTTGCCATTCGCTGCTTTGTTTTGCTCGATATGCCTCTGGCAGTCTTTATTTCATATTCTTACATACATATATATTTATTATTATTCAGTTTTTATTGTGGTTATTATTGCATTTGGCAAACTTTTTAATGATGTTCTGGAAAATATATTTATGGAAAATGGTTTGTATTTTAGGCTTATTAGAATTTAATCAGTACAAGCTTAGTAACTAAATGGCAAGCATATGAAACAAGTGTGTAGTTGCTTCGATGGTATGATACTTTATAGTGTTAATAATTAAGATTCTGCGATTAAGGTAAATTTAAAGAAACAAATCATCTGTAAATCATGGTAAAAGTGGCAAACTAATAGGATTTTTTGTAAATTTTTGTAAAGGATTTTCTCTTAACTACATCCTAAAAATGAACTAGAACTGTTATCTGAAGTTCTTTCTTAAAGAATTTTGAAGAACTTCGGTTTTAAAAAATCTCTTCATAGATATTTTTCCTATTTTGAACATTTTATAGAATGTTTACATAATAAGCTAAGACATGCTACATGAAATGATAATAGAAGTTGAAGCTTTTAGACAATTTGCTATAATTTAATAATGTTTCTAATTAGAGTAAATTTGAATCGAATGTTTAAATAAGCAAGGGCACAAAAATTATGCAAGAATAATTCGCCATGGCAAAGTTTAATATCAAAAATAATTTAAGGTTTATAACTTAATCGTTGTTAAGAAGTTTTAATATATTTTAACTTAAGAATCAAATCTACGTATGCTAAACTTGCCATTTTCAGTTTGCTTTCAATTGAGAATGCAATCGGCAAATGAGAAAATCTGTTTTGGGAACACATCCAATTTTTGTACTCTTTCTAAGGGCATATTAACTTTTCTTAAGCGAGTGCAATTCGTACAAAAAGTCATTGTGTATTATGTGACGTCTATGTTCTTTTCAGTTATAACTTTGATACTGTACTTTTCAGTTACAACAACAACTCTGAACAAACTCTTACCTACTTTGAGGTCTAAACTTGTACTATGTTTTATAACAGCTAAATAGTCAATTACAATCGAAAGCATAATTGATGCAATACAATCGAATAATTAAGTATAATAATTCTTAAGAAATAGGGTATATTCTTTTCGTGTAGTCTCAGCTTATACGAAGGCTAATTTAAAGTGTAGCAACATTAGCACAACCAAATTTCAGCAAGTGACTCTGTTTTTGTTTTCCGTTTTAGCTAATGACTTGAATTAATTGCCCTTGTCTTTTTGTGCATTCATTTTTACTACTCTCTAATCTCTGACATATCGTTAAAGCGCATTTTTGGCATTGTCTTGCCAAAAGAACACTGAAGAGTCCTCAACTAGAGGGGTGAGGGGTTAGGAAGAGGCTTAAGGATGTTTACGTCAGGCACTGAATTTTAAGTAGAGGCTGACTGCGGCAATACACCAAAAAAAATGTACCAAGAAAACTGCAGATGGTGAAAAAAAAGAGTTGTCAAGTGAATTCGTGACAAGAAGGACTTCTTTTTTTCTGGTTTTTGTTCTCCCCCCTTAAATGGTGCATGAAAATTAGCAAGTTGTCTGTCTGCGGTTGAGGCCATGGCTAT
This sequence comes from Drosophila willistoni, assembly GCF_018902025.1. Lineage (NCBI taxonomy): Eukaryota > Metazoa > Arthropoda > Insecta > Diptera > Drosophilidae > Drosophila > Drosophila willistoni. The sequence goes on from NW_025814051.1 coordinate 5,750,491, forward strand.
TATGCGGCACACTTTGAATGGCAACTGCGAGATGATTCGCAATTGGGATTAAAGAGTTTTGTTATTCAACAGTTAATTAGCAGTTTTGTTTGTTGTTATCTGGAGTTAACTTTTTTTTTTGTGGCCATAAAACTGCAATCAGTGGGAAAAGTTATGAACACCTGTTAGACAGCTTTAGGCAAAACATACACAAAAACGGTGATACCATAGCAGAGGAAAATAGGAAAGGATGCCATAAAGAATGACTAACGAGGACGAGGACCAGCAGGCAAGTGTCGTTTTGAAAAATTCAAATTCTCGTTGCCAATAAAAGCCAATAAAACTCATAAAATAACTCAAATAGCAAAAACCAGTAAGAGGAAAAGTGCCCTGCTCTCTCTCTTTCTCTCTTCTCTTTGTTTCCCTCCTCTTTCAAGTGTTTTTCCCTGTAGCAGTATTGTTGCGGTTTTTTCTATCCATTTTTTGGGGTGAAGAAATTTTCTCCTCTTGGTACTCTGGGTTAAAGCAATATGATGCTTTGTATATCTTAAATGCAGCTGCACTTCACTTTAGCAATTTTTGTCATTTGAATTTCTTTTTCTTTCCTTTTCCTATTAATATAAATATAGCCAACTCGTGCGACATGTTTTGAAAATAGCGTCTACACCTGTTGGTTATATGTCGTTGCAAAATGTTACCGCATCTTTGCATTGGGCAAAAGTGAAGTTTTGCATTGAGTTGAAAATGATGAGGATGACTTGGCAATAAATATAGTCAGAAGGTGACAAAAAAAAATATACAACATATTATTAGTCCTAAAAAGGGAAGCATTTTTATTTAGATTTAAGCAAAAAGTCAATTAAGTATACAAATTATATAAACATTTTATGTAAATATTTTTCAATGTTATTGCACAACAGTCTACTCTAAAATTTGTATACTTCTTATTTGTATGTTTCTTGAATTCATTACTTTATAATAAGTTATAAGTGTGAAGGAATTATAATCTTAGCTGTAAAATTAAATCATTTGGTTAATTTTTAAGCTCTTTGAAAAGCTAATGATGAAATGGAAAAACTTTTAGATTGAAAATGTGAGACTTGCACCTCTTAAGTAAGCAATTTTTTCGTTCTTTCAGACTGAATAATAATTCCTCTGAATTGAAGCACATATGGTTAATTTATTCTTAATACTTTGTTGTTCATAAACTACATAGCCATTTTTAAAAATTACAAAAAAATATTAATTTCTTAATGTCTTAAGAAATATAGTCTCCCATGACTAAGACATTTCGATTCATGCATGGACATAAAAACCAATCCAATTTAAGGTATTTTCTTTTTATTTCTGATGACAATCTTCTTGTTTTACTTGCACAATCTCATTGCCACTTTAGATAAATCTGGAGAGATAACTTAACCTTTATATATGTACATTGTCCATATGCATGTGATTCCTTTCGACACAAGCATAAATGTTCCCATAAAATTTGAATCCAAATGAGGCAGTAAAAAGGACGAGAACCAAAAACTAATGAATGCAAATGGTCAACAGGTTTCGATGCCAATCAGAATAAGTGGATGCACTTTTCCACTACTTGTGTGCTCCAATGCTCCATAGCTTGACTAAACACTTGACTACTTTGTGTGAGTTATGGAAACGATTGTCGAACTGGTGGAGCCGCCAATGGAACCGCCAATGGACCTGCTAACACTGGTGGCGCCAGTTTACAAAAATCATTTTTATGCATTTTTGTGCGGAAAAATGTTTTTGTGTTGTAAAAATGTTTGTTCGTCCGCGCTAATAAATTTCTAATAAATGCATGTTAAACAGAGAATGCCACAATGTAAAAGCAAAAAATACACTAAACAAAATGCGAGAACCACCTTTAGTTAAATTTTTTGATAAATTTCTGAAAGACAATTTAAACTAACGTAAAGTGAGGTTCAAGAGCTGTCAATTGCAAACTGAAATACACGTAAAAATTGTTCTACAAAACTTAATAAAATAGATTTTAAAATTAAGAAATTCAAAACAAATATGTATAAATTTTGATGAAAAGGATTATATCACTTAATCGATATATTTAAAATTTTCAGTGATGGCTATGAAATTAAAATTTTATAATTAGTGACTGATTAGGAAGAATCTAAATATATGTAATTAATTAGTCGAAATTAAAACCTTAAAACTTGTTCGATTTGTTAAAATTTTGTGCATATTTTTTCATGTTCGAGGTTTTTTGAGAACAGTTTCAAATTTACCTAATTTGTTTTTTATTCTCCTCTAACTTTAATATAATTGTTTTTTGGTTGTTCAAAAAAAATATATATTTTAGAATATCTTAAGACAAAATCTAGTGTAATGGAAATGATAAAAAATCTTTAAAAGGTAAATTATGGCATAAAAAAATTTAATAAAGTTTATTTTTTAAGTTCAAGTAGGAAAAATGTTGTTGGGAAAGTTTCATTGGTTATTATTTATAAACGAAGTTTTTTCCGTTATTCCAGGCAGCTGTCTTAGACATTTGGTTCAGTACACTTTTTGAAATCATCGAGAACAGACTTAATTCTGAACAAAGTTTACAAAATTTCGCATTCTGTTCGCCTGGCTTCACATTTATCCTTTATAATTTTTTTTAGTACGATTTTGAACAAAAATGTTTATTAATTTCAAAATGTTTATTAAATATTCAAAGTGTAATGTCATTTTGTCATAATGTCAAAATTTTCTGACAGTGTAGACGGTTTTGGAGGTGCACAGCGATGAGTCGTGTTAATTGACTGGCGATTATGTTGCCATTAATGGGGCCATGTTGTTGGATTTAGTTAACCCCCTCAACAGCAACAACAAAAACCAAAAACTGTGGCAACAATGCTCCTATTGCCACACGTTGACCGCAGCTGCACGTGCTGCCAGCAGTCAAAAAACAAGAGTCCGCCTTCTTTTCCCTTTCCTCCGCACAACAAACACAAACACACACACATTCTTTGATACAGCCGGTTGAACCTTCTTCTTGTTGCCATTTTAGGAGGAACTGCTGTTGCTGTCGCCGTATTTCCGTTTCCCAAAAACTAAACGTTTATTTATTGCTCAAACAGCGCCAAAGGACAACAACGTTGCTCACACCCATTGCCGCAGACACATGAAAAAATTCCTGTGCCACTTCAACTAGACAAAGGCCAAGCCAAAGATAAACATACGAGGACCCCAACACACACACACACACACACACACACACTCACTTCAATTCTCATCCACATTCTCGTCTGATGCCAGCGAATACAAAAAAAAAAAAAATAAGAAAGAAAAGACACGATGCCAAAGGATGCAACACATCTTGATTTTTGCCAAACAAAACATTTTGTCGAGCACTTGCTTCCCTTCAAGGCTTCTGACTGAAATGGTCATGGCTATAACTGTATTTGGTTATGTTAGTCACGTGGCTTTTTACTTGCTTTTTGCCAAATTGCTGGGCAGTTGAAGGGGAGAAAGAGGACAGGAAAAAAATGCATTGAAATGATTTGTTTAGCTTTGCTTATAAAAGAAACTAAATAACCGCAAGATGGTAACATTTAGGAAGAGTAACTAAGTATGGACACAGTTATTCAATGTTGGATTGGAATCGTTTGAATTTTTATTATCTTAACCTTAAACCAATTTGTAAACGTTTTGGAAACACATAATTAGTCTGTTGTTATTGTTGATCTGATGATCATTAGGCATAAGACTCAAAGGAAACAACGATTTAAATTATTGTTGAGAGATAAATTTAAAGTAAATTAAGATTTCAAATGTCATAGGAAATATCTATCTGGTTGGGACACTTAGCCAGTCCCACTTATTTATTCAAACTTTCTAATTAATACTCTTTCGTTTTTTTGAACAGTTCGTTATACTCGCTTATGCGATTTATTCGTTTTGAACTATGTTGTAAGCAAAATCATTTTAATTTTAATTTCTAATGTTCTAATAAATATTTAAGATAACCAAAATCGAAACACCAGAAACTTTGGTTTTTGGTATGATGTTTAAACAGATGTATTATAATACAGATATTTCTATTTATGTATGTATATATTGTCTCTATATCTGAAAATACCGATTTTAAAGAAAAAAAATGATAACTTAACTGCATATAATTTTCACAAGCTCCGTTTTCTAAATGGATCATTTACACATTATTTATTAAAATGTTTATAAGATTATTAATCATTGTAATAGTGATTTTACTAAAGTTCTAATAGGCAAGACAAAAAAATATTCAATTCGGTTGTCTATTATCTGAGAAATTCGAATAGTTAGAAAAAGAACAATAACTTATCCTTGGCTAATTCCCTTAAGAATGTAAGTAACCATATATTATCTCCATTTTTCTGTAGTTGGGATTAAATTGGTATTCCTTTTTTTTGAAGTAATTGAGAATTTCTCAATGAGAAATTTAACTTTACATTTTGACATTAAAAGATACGATGAAGGGATCTTAAAAAATCTTTTTGGAAAAAGTCCGATCAAAAAATTTAGATTTTGGTCTCGGTAATTTTAATAATTTCTAATTAGGGATTTATGGCAATTTCATGACACCTTCGATGACTCACTATTGGGGTTATAAAGAGTGTGAAAAGTTAATAAATGGTTCGAAATATTGACATTTCTGACCCCTCGGACTCGAGCCCACCAAACCATGTTTTAATTGATCAAAACATGAATTAGGTTTTTACCCCATGAATTTTGTTGCAATTTGATCAAGTAGGTTATAGTAAATTTTATAAATCTTCGAACAGGATTTGCATCAATCAATTTGTTGGCAAGGTAGGGCCCCAGAATCAGTAACTGAATCAAAATCAAAGCATTGGCAACAGTTAAACTTTCCCAATTTGCATTTGCCCTGATTTTCGCAAGGTGCCACTGGTCTGAGAGAGGCAACAGCATACACCGAGGGGGCAGTTTGATCGAATCTCCACAACAACAAAGGCAACAACAAGGTGCAGTTCAGTACACTGAATGCAAATGCAGAAAATGCAAAAGTATTTTCGCCATAAAAACACTTTGTGCATTCAAAGGCCACAAGCACATTGCATTGAAGATACAAATTGAAAGAAAATTGAAATTAATATGCAAGCGGCGTTTCATTTAACCTGAGTTAGTTGAAGTTTAGTTTTATTCTTTTGTGATTCTTTTTGTTTTATTTTTTTGTTTTTTGTTTTTCTGTCCCCCAGTTGGCCGATATATTTATTTTAACAGACATTTTTCTGGCGCTAAACAAGAAAAACAAATAAAAATGTCAGAAAAATATTCAAATGTTGGCATCCTGCTAGGGAAATGGAAAGAGAATAGAAAACAGGAAGAAGAAAAGGATACGACAAATTTCCAAATTTAAATGGCAACATTCTTTCTACAAAAAAAACAAAACACAGAAACACATAAATCTTAGCATATGTGCAATATCTTTTCGGAAACAGATATCTTTGGGCTTAGGCCAAAGATTTTTAACCCTTGCAATTTGATTGGTCATTTGTATGACTGAGGAACAAAAATATAAGATATTATAAATTTCAGAAAGTAGTCTATATTATAGAGTTTAAAAAAAATTTAAAGAAAAGAAAATCCTTTTTACTTAACATTAACAAGGAATTAAAATAAAATACATATTCTCTGACATATTTTCCAGAATTAGAAGCTTTGACAATGAGCAATAGAAAGATAGATTATGTTTGAAATCTTAAGTGTTGTGTTGTCCGAAATGTTAAATAAATAATAAATAAATTATGTAAATAATAATAAACTAACAACTTACTGAGCAATAAATTGTAAGCTCTACCCTTAACAGCCCTTTTTTGACCAATTTTGAATCCATTGATGTCTTAAAAGCAACCGATCAAGTGCTCTTTGCTTCTTGATCAAATGATTAGACCCATTTAGTAAGTGTATAACAAACTGACTTTAATTGCCTTTTACAAAATTTTCAATTGTTTTTCTATTGGCTTCCTTCTTGAAGTTTCTTTGGCTTAATTTACCTTTCCTTTCTGTGTGTATGTCTGACTGTCTTTTCTCTTCCTTATGTCTGTCTAACATGGCCCTGCCTGCTAGCCATCTCACTGCCTGTGTCTGTTTGCTGCCGGCAAACTTAATGACCTGAAAACTTTTCCGATAATGTGGGTGAGAATTTTGTGCGGGCTTAGGAAATTATCAACTTAACACAAAATCCGGCACCCAAAAAAAAAAAAATAGAAAAAAATATAAAATAAATGGCAAGCGTTTAGGAAAATTGCGAAGTCAACTAGGAAAACCCTCTTTTTTTTGGGTTACCAATTTCAAATGCTTGACAAAAAGTGTTTAAAGATAAGACTGACTTAGACAATTAAGGGTCTCATGGCTTACTGAAAGGTAAGTAAATGTTATTTGTCAAGGGATTACATATGTATAAATTAAGTGTAAACGAAGTTCTTAAGAGGCATTTTTAAGTTCTTTAATTTGATTCATTTCAGTTTTAAATTTAAGTTCTGCATAATAGTAAATAATATTTAAAGACAGCAAATATTGAAATTATAACTAGATTCGAAATTTAAATACAAAGATATTGTGAAGTTTTAGAAAACGTGTTTGCATTTTATATTTTTTTAAAATTTTCAATAAAAAAATGTTTCGATTTTTAGTCTACAGAAAGTTCTTCTTTACTCAGAAGATTAACCTCCTGTTAGCGTGGTTTAAAGGTTTGATTCGTATTTTGAAAAATGTTTATATATAAATTAATCATAAATATATCCAAGACAATCATATACATCTCAAAAAAAACTAGGAAAGTTTAATACCACATTTCTGTAATTTAAAACCTTACAAACTCAAACGAAAAAGACTCACTGCTATGCCATTTTATTGTTTTGTGCTTGTCTAAAATCTGATCCAACTTTTCCCAATTTTGTTAAGTTTCGACAGAATAATTTTAAAGTTAATTTTCTTTTCGTTCCATTATGATTTGCTGTGATCTGTGGCAACAACAAACCAAACATACTCAACGATATGATATCATAAATCTATAATACTAAATCCCATAGAAATTTTCAATATTTTTCGCGGGCAAACTGAAAATAAAGATGAAAAGAAAAACTAAAAATTCTCTGAAAATAAAAAATAACAGAGAGCAAAGCGAATTTTCTCTCTTAGCAAACGAATTGAACACGAAGCGACAGACGAGTCGTGCATGTCGTGGAAATGGAAGGGGATGTTGGCCCATGTAAAGGAGAAGAATGGGGGATCTACATTGGAGCTCAGCCAGTTGGAATTGCAATGAAGGGGAGAAATAACAATTGGAGAAGTAGGAGGAGGAGGAGCAAGAGATGAGCATGACATCAAGGTGGGGGAAATGGCTGGCGAAACGATGACGACACAAAAAGCAGAAACATCAGCAGCAGTGGCTATGGGTATGACTATGACTATGGCTATGGCTGTGCCAGCAGAGGAGCGACGACGGACAACGACAACGACGACGACAAATTTCGTTTCGAGGGCTTCTGGTTCGCTTTTTGGCAGCACAAACGAGCAGTCGTCAGTCAGTTGGCCAAGAAACTGGTAGCGTCTGGTGTTTGGAGCCAACAAAAGGCTGGCAACCGTCACCGGTTGGCCGGACCGGACCGGGTGTCCGGGTCCGGGTTGGCCACTAACTCTAAACCTCCCCCCTTTCCGCATTACCGCAAGCTCTTTACATTTTTCGAGCAGATTGGCAATTGAGTTTGAGCGACGCATAGCCAGCCAAGAAAAGTGGCCAGCCAACAGTAACAGCAGCAACAACAACAACAACAACAACAACAGAAAGAAAAACAACAACTTCAACATAATTTTGAGGTGGTGAAGAGGTCCAATAACGCAGCCAGGACACCAAAAATTTTCTTGGCCAACAACTCTGGTTTGATTAGCCAAGTCAAAGAAATGGCGAGCCAAGATCAAACCAATTGACAGCTAAACATACACACTCACACATACACACACACACTAACACACAGACTCAGGCACACGCAACAGGAAACAGTGGAGCTTGGCAGTCAACTAACATCAACTGAAGGATACGTTCGTCTCGATTATACAGCAAAAAACTTTTATACCAACAAACAAAACGTATTTCAACTGCAAATCAACAACAACAAGTGGCCACTTTTGTGGTGTGTGTGTGCTGTGTACTGTGTGTATGTTGTGTGTGTGTATGTGTGTGAGTGTGCGTGTTTGGGTCACTCACAAACCGACCCCACGTGAGCTGCCAAGAATGTAAAGGAAACTGTTTGGCTTTGGAACCAACCAAAACCAACTGGACACATGCTAGGCAAACCTCAAAGGATCAGCATCAAATAAAAATATAAAAACTCCACGAAATTAATTAATACACAATTACTAGTGCTTAATCAAATCAATTACAATTATAATCGAAACGTAATAACCAATATAATACACAATATATATAAATATTCTATCACATATATTATAATCGAATTATGCAAAAATATTCAACAACAATGAGAACTTTTTAGTGCAATATTATGAGAAAAAAAAAAATATATAACTGAGAATGCTTAAAACAATTTAGCAAACAAGTTATATAAATTTAAATATAATCTAAATAACACACTATAAACTACAATACTATAAATGTGTTAATACTAAGCACTTGTAGACAATTTAATTTCAACGTAAATTGAACAATTATAAACAAAATCGGCGTGAGTTGATTTTTTGTTCGACTAAATCAACCAAGTGAATGGAAGGCAAATGCAACCCGTTAAAACAGCAGTGAGGAAAAGTGTTAAAAACAGGTAAGTCCTAAAAATTATAAATAAGTAAATTTAAAGAACATAACAAAAATGTTATACACATTAAGTGATACCTTGAGAGTTTATAAAAAAAAAACATGATGCAGTTTAATTTTAATTATAAACAAAATGTCTATATAAACAGAATGGGGAAAATGAAATAAATTATTTTTATACATCGATTTTCTTTTCTGATCTGTTATTGAGTTTATCCAAATAAATACAACTATAATATAGGTAAAATAATATTAATCTTATGGCATATAGGCCTCCAAATACGTAATATAATTTTGTCCCATTTATATAACGAAAGCCTTTCTGTATAGATAGAAATTTATATTTTTATACATTTTTTTGTAAAAAGTATTATAGAATTAGTCAGATATTTAAAGAAGTTTATTTTATTCAACAAAATTTTTAAGGAATTATAGCCATCAAAATGGCTCACACTACATGTTTTCTAAATCTAAATTTGGTTAATCTAGGCTAATACCTCTTTCAATATGAAATATGCTATGAATATGAATACCTCCATCAATATAAAACCCCTAAAAACCTAATTTCAATCAGACGGGATGTTTTTACAAATTTTTTTTTTGTATACATATGTAATTGTAGGTACATTATATATATATACTAGATATAGAAGCCGAAAGCCTGAGTCACTTAAAAAATCGATTCGCTTACAAAAAAAAGGATTTGGTTCAATGGGTTTTTATATAAATGCTTAGATTTTGTAACTTCTAAAAAGTAAAAAAGTTGTTATTAAACCCTAAAATGAAATAAAGTCCTCTTAAATACTCGGCAGATTAGAAGTATTTCCAAAAGATAACTTTAAAAATAAAACTTACATTCTGTTAAAGATAAATCAAAATTGATGGGTTTATTTTTGACCTGCCATCAAAGAATGTTTAAAATATATCGAGGAAAGAAAATTTTTTTTTTAGTTTAGCAAAAAAAACCTTAGATCTCACGTCGGCATAAATATGAAACAAATAAAACATTTTGACACCTATTAAAATTACACACACAAACAAAATAAAACCTAACTATTTACAATTCACTGACACGTAAATTCATTGCATTAAGTCGAGAATGTAAATTGTAATTTGTCGTTTGAAGATTAATAAAATATTTGAATATTTATTTTTCAATTCATCTTTTTTATTCCCAAGACATCAATTGGTATTCATATGATTCATTTGAATTTTCAATACATTTTTTCTTGTCTCAATTTTGCAGATTAATTTATCTTAAGTGACAAAGTTATGTTTTTTTTTCTTCGTAAGTCTAGGACATTTCTCTTAGGCAAATCAATTAGTTTTAATTGCCTAGCGCATTGGCAGGCAACTTTAATTTATTTTAAATAAAAAAATTTACATATATATACAGAGATATTTGTATCTCTCTTTGGCCCATCAATAGAATCAATGCTGGTCCCCATAAATCTTACAAGCCGTTCGTGTTCAAATGCAAAACTGATAAAAAAAACACAAAAATAGAAAAAAGAAACGCGATGAAATGAAAGAAAGAAAAAGGAAACTGACCATGGACATATGCAGCCAGTCAAGAGGAAAGGACACAATGGCCTTTGCCAATTTCCTGCAAAAATGCAAAAGAAAAAATTGCTAGGATAAAGAATTATTTGCCAGGATGTCCGAAACATTGTTGGTGTCAACAAAAAAAATTCCTTTTCAGCGCCAAAAGACAACAAAAAAAAAAAAAAATCAAAGACGAGAAACGAAAATAAATGTGAAAACATTAGCAAAGCTTGAAATACGAGCAATTAAATTTGGTGTTAATGTCGATGCTCTTGAAAAAAATGGTATATACACTTCTAAGTAATGAAGATATACTTTGAGCAATATCAATGAAAGAATCGGTTTCCGACAAGTTTTATAAAATTTGGCTTTATTTTGTTATGATAGTGAACATTTTAATTTTGTTTTAATAACGTTACCTTACTCTCATACCTTCTAGAAAAAAAAAGAAAATAAATTCCCTCTTTCATGGATAGTAAAATGTATGTATATTTAAATATTGCACTTGTAAATTGTAAATTCACTTCATGGCAATCAAGGTGGTCACCTTCAAAGGTTTTACAATGAATACCTCACGATCAGTAATGCAATGTTTAAGCAACATATGTCTTCATGTAAATTTCTAAAGTTCAGACTACCATATCACATATCCCGCAATGAGGCAACTGAGCAATAAAAATATGAACAATTTTCAATTATATAGAAATAAATTTTCAATCAATACGTTAAACAACAGAAACTGGGGATCACTCTATTATTGAATCGGATATTTTGTAATTTTCTGTGTGTAAGTTAAATGGAATATATCAGATGTATGATTATGATTATGTATATATAGTTAAATGAGTATGAAAAAACCTAACTTTACACATTTTTTCTGCAAACTTAACTTAGTTCAAAATTGAATTCTGTTCTTAAAAATACTTTGTGCAATCAAATTATAATGAAAAACTACATAATAATTTTAAATCGATAATAGTATCAATTTTTTTTTATAAATTTCACCAAATTCGTAAGAGTATACAAATATTAAACTAGAGTTTTTCCTTAATGCTTCGTAGAAGGGGAAGTAGTCTCTTTAGTTTTTTGGCCAATTAACTTAAGAAAGGAACAAAGATTTTTAATTGTTTTAATGGCTCGTAAATTATTACCCAACTACCTCTCTCCGTAACACTCACCCTCTTGCCTGTGGCAAACTAATTTTTGAACAACTTTTGTAGTTGTACTTTTTGACCGAGATCATAAATTTAAAAGGCATTAAGAAAACATTTGAAATTTCCAAAAATTTTATGGCGGCACAAAGCAAATAGAAAGCCTTCAAAAAAAAAAAAGAAAAATGAATTGACTTAATGTTTCTATTTAAGATATGATTTTTACTTTTTTCTCGTTTCGTTTTGCTCAATAACAATGTTCGCCATATTTTTACTATAATTTTCAAATGTTGTGTCTGGTTAGACAGACACCCAAACAAAAGCCACGTTGTCTGTGCATTGAACCATGACCCATACGCAATGACTAAATGCCTTCTCCAGCTCCATCCAAAATGAACCACAAGCCAAAAAAAAGGATGAGCTGAAGGTTACAAGGATAATGCGAAGATGAGAAAACGTGTGCGTATGTCTGACTCTGTTGCTTTGCGTTTTGAGGGTGCTGCCTTTAACATATCAGCTCTGAGCCGGCCTATAAATTCCCTGTATTTAGTATGAATTTAGTATTTGAAAGTATGTTGAATGGCTTTCGGTTAAGTAGGAACGCCCTCCTAGGCTGTAATATTCTACATCTCCTGTCATTTTGGTGTTTGGTGCATTCTTAGATTATTTATGTGGCGCCAAGCTGTTCCTGAATGGTTCTTCCTAGTAGAATGATATTTTTATTTCAATTTTTAAGAGGTTTGAAGGAGGGTGGAGAGGTGGAAATGATTAGTTATCTTGTGGTAACAGCTGTAAAGAAAACCAATTTAGGCTTTAAAGATCATTAAAAACAAAATATTTTTGGAATTCAATCCATAAAAATAAGAGCTTGGCTAAGATTTCTCCAATGAGAAAAGATAGAAATTGAATCTACAGATACATCGCACTTCTGATTATCAAATATAATTTCGAAACTGGTTACATATTAGTTTGAATTGGACACGTTTAAATAGTCTGCAACATTCTAGTCTTGAATGCAATTAAAAAAATATGTTTTAATGTCAAAATATCTTTCTCAAAATGCCATCAATTTGTCTTTAAACTATTTCTCTTTGTGCCGCAAGTTTTCATTTCCCCCTTGTTTGCCCTCATCATCATCATCCTTTTGGCCACTGTCAAGTTAAATTATATTCGGCCGCCAAATTCAGTCAAAAACCATAATTTTTCTTTCGTTATTTCTTTTGCCTAGACCTAGCTAGACATGGCATATAAAACAAACAAACAAATAAATCGCCAAATTATTATTTCCTCATCTCGCTCTGCCTTCCGTCGCACTGGTGGGGAAAGAATAGAAAAAAAAAAAAAATACATATAAAAATTGGTAGAAAACTTTATCTGCCCCTTTTGTCGTCCAGTATTTGCAGTAATGATTTACTCGATTTGCATATTTTTGCACTTATAAAAATGCACAAACGATTTTTCATTTTCATTTTGTGCTCGAAAACTTATTAGTGCCGGCGAGCCTTTGATGGGAATAGCTTTACATATATATATATATCTTCCTTTTCTTCCTTTTCCATAATGATGATGCCGATGGTCCAGTCCAGGCAGCCGCCTTGTTATTTATTTGTTATGCATGGCCGGCAACTTTTGTCCTATGCCCATGCCGCGTATACTTAATGTGAGGCAAAGAGGTTTTTTCTTCTTTCTTTTTATCTCTGTCTCTCTCTCTCTCTCTCTCCCTTATTTGTTTTGAGTTGTGTTTAGCTGCATTGTGGCAGCGCCTAAAAGTCTAATGCACCAAAACATATATGTCTTAAGATCAAAATATTGTAAAAGAATATACAAATTTTTTGATATATGTAGCACCTAACAAATTTTTCGTTATGGTACTCTCCTAGCTACTCTATAGTTAACTAGTAACTATGTTAGTAACTAACTAAATTTTGTTGTATGTTTTTAATTATTGTATCCTACATTTATTAATAATGGCTATAAGATACAGATAAGTAAAAATGTTTAGTCAAGCTTTAATCTTCAATGACTGATTTCAATCTTCCTATCTGTAAGTCTTGATTTAAAATAGAAGTTTGATTCATGAGAAGTCTAACTAATAACACATAATAAAATAGTTATTATAAGAACTATTTAGTCTGTGTTAAAAACTAAAACATTTAGCAGAGTCTGCTGCAGAGAAAAATGGTTTAGTCTGTTCGTTTTTCGTTTTGACTAATACTAACATAAGCTCGGTGGAGTTTTCCTTATCAAAAGAGGAAATAACTATGTATGTAGTTCCAAGTTCGTTTAAAAAATCAACTTCAAATATTTTTGAGCTTAGAATTTAGCTTTAGCATTTTTATTATTTTTGCTTTTCTGTATTCATAGAAAAATAAATCAGGCCTATATATACATAGTTCAGGAACTGTTTCATATTTTAGGAATTCGTTTTCGTTTTTAACATTTTCTCGCATTAATATTTTTCAGAAAAAAATATTACAAAATTGGACACAATTTATCAATTTTTATATTTTTGCTGGCAAATTTGAAATACAAATAATTTTAGATAGTCCAAAATTAAGTTTTAAATTTTCAGGTTTCTATTATATACAATTATTATAAACGTCTTCGCAGACATCTTTAGTTTATAGCAAATTTTTGAGACTAACTTGTTAGGGTATTAGAAAATGTAATTTTTCATTGCTGATATTGGGATTTTTTTAGTCTTAAATTCATTTCCTTATTTTCACATACTCTTACTCTTTACCTCCGTTTTCATCTCAATCTTTCGTGCCTTTGGTTTCTTGGCACACATAGCAAAGACACGCACCTCTCGGTGCCGGCAACCCTCCACCCTCCCCCCTGACATTCAGAACACTTGCCTGGAAGGTCTGCACTCACTGGTCTCCTCTCTGTCATCGCATGAGCCAAGCATAAACATATAATAAACAAACGCAGCCAGATTGGAATTGCTTGCCAACTTTTCTCAAAAAGTTGGCAACGCATCCTGTGGAATTCGGGATGGGGCTGGCAATGGGAGGGGCCCCCCGGCTGGGTCGCGTGGCATCGGCCTTTTTGGCTATTCTGGCAACCGATTGTGGAGGCGCCACCTCTTGGCACTCTCATTATGATTTTTAATTGCTGACGCACCCAATGAAACAAAAAAGAAATTTGACGTCATCAACATTGTCGATTGTTTATTGGTCAAAACAGAGAATGATTAAGAGAGAGGGGAAGGTTGGGCAGGTTCTGTTGGCCAGACATTCCAACAGGTGTCCAATTATCATTATTAATTTAATGATTATGTGTTTATCATGACGTTTTGCCTGGTTTGATTGGCCTTTGGCAAGGCCGCTTCATTCCTGGGGTTGAATGTCTTGTAAAAATTTATTGGCCAATATTCAAACATTTTTGCCGGCTTTCTTTTTTTTGTTGTATATATTTTTTTGTTTTGCTTTTGTTGTACTTTTTTGGCAGCCAGTTAATATTCAAAGTTTTGTTTGCCAATTTCCTTTCAGTTTTTGATTTTATGTTTTTTCTTTTACATTTTTCTTTCGGCGGTTTTTTTGATTGACATTTCAGTTTTCATCAAAGTTTCATCAGGGAAAGTTCGCTGATTTGTGTGATAAGAAAATAATTAATTCCTAATACCATTATTTTAATTAATTTGTTATCAAGAATCAATTATTAGTAAAAAGTTAATCTCAAATTTTAAAATCCACCAAAAAAAGAAAAAGGTGTGATAAAAAGACATCTATAAAAAGTGATAAAAAAGAAAACAAAACTTAAACATTCCTAGGAATATTTAAAAAATAAAACTACAATAAATTTAAAAAAACGTCAAAAAAACAAAATATCTTTTCTAATCAGTGATCTATTAATCATAAGGATAATAGCCAATATTTTGGCCTTCAGGGTAGCAAAGGTAAACAATAGAAAAGTGAAACTTTAATTTATCGTTAAATTTCAATAATGTGTTGTCAAATTATAATTCATAAAAAAACAATAAAGTACATAATTCATCTTTAAATCCAAAGAGATTTGTTGTTAATAATATGTGAAATACTTATTATCCTGAAAATTAATGAACTGTTTTATACTTTATTGTGACTTAAAAGTACAACAAAAATTAATGTATTATAAAGTAGTCCTAATAAATCATTCCTTTTAATTCAAACATAATATTATTCTGTTATAAACGACTTTAGTCACTTCTAAAAAACTTATTTGCAACCATCTAAAAATATGTTTTGCACTTAATTTAGTCTCAAGGTTTTTGTGCAAAACAAATTAAGTGAAATATTCTAATTAAAAGAAAAGAAAAACTTAAAAACTAATTACAATACGCCCTATAGAATAGAATCGAAAGAGACCAGAGTTTTTAGTCGCTTGTTTCTTTGAAAAAAAAAAATAAAAAAAAAAACTGAAATAGATGGAAAACAAAATATACAAAAACCGATGCATTTGTATCTGTATTTGTATCTGTATCTTCAGACGTATCTGTATCTGTAATACAAAAATAGACGCAGCGGCGA
This sequence comes from Drosophila willistoni, assembly GCF_018902025.1. Lineage (NCBI taxonomy): Eukaryota > Metazoa > Arthropoda > Insecta > Diptera > Drosophilidae > Drosophila > Drosophila willistoni. Next base: position 5,766,471 of record NW_025814051.1, read on the forward strand.
CGCTTTCAACGCGTCTTTGCCCGCGTCAATTGCGCGTCATCGAAAGACGCTAGTCAAAAAAGACTTACATATGCATACCCATACATATATATATATATATATATTATATATGTACATATGTAGGACCGATCTAAATACTATTTATATGCATATATGTACATGGTGCATATGTATTTTGTAGATATATGTCTTGTACATAAGGGCAGGCGACAGTTCTGCGCAATTTTTTCTGCTTGTCGATCTTCGGGGACCAGCGTCAAGTGTGTCCGAAAATAGCAAGGTATAATGGGCAAATGAACGAAAAAAAAAACAATAAATAAATAAAAACCCAAAAAAAAAAAAGTTCTGAAAAAATCAACAAAGACTGAATAGTCGAAAGCCGCTTCTAGAACAAATAAATAAAAGCCAATTGAAAATTTTCAAACGCCCGAGCGCAGGCAAAAGGCGAAACGTCAAACGATTTTTCGTACTTTTTGCGTTGTCCGTGAAAGCTACTTATATATGTATATATACATATATATATTTTATATACATATATGCATACCTATTATATGTAACTATATAAAAACCCTATACATTAATCTATTTAATAATCTTAACAATTTTAATTTTCACACATTAAAAATGTTTTTTTTCTTGCATTTTATGGCAGTGGTTTGGGTGAGAAACTGAAAAAAAATATATATATATTCATAAAAAGATATATATGAGATTCTATATAATTAAGGCAAGTAATAGGTAAAAATTTTGTATTATAGCTCGACATATTTAATGCATGATGTCAGATTAAGATCATGAGATCATTCAGTAACAAATTGATTATGTTTTTTTAGAAAAATTATTAATTAACCATTGCTTTGACTCTTTCTTTATGGCATTTTTCATGGAGCCAAAGCTGCACCGTAAATATAAAGGTAAAAAGTATTGAATTTGTGAAGTAATAAAAATGTATTTACATTGATTTTTTGCTATTTCAATATATTTTGTACTTATTTCAATCAAAGGCAATTCTAGGGGAACTTTGCCCTTTAAAGGATCAATCTGGTAGAAAGATATTGATAATGTGCAAAAAATTTATATATTTTTAAAAAATCTTTATAAACCACGTTTGCTTCGAATATTTTTTTATTATTCACTATACATTTTAGAATTTCTTTAAATGTTTTCAAAAGCTAATTTTTGGGGCTGATTATTGCATACTTTTAAGGTCGTATATCTCTGTTTTCAATACAAAAATAGGGTATTAGTAATTTCCATTTAAATTTTTTTCCTTAAATTTTAAGATTATTATTAAAGTTATAAAAATGCCCCACATACTTTAATTTTGTTTAGTTTTTTACATGTAATAATAAAGGGCATTTCAAAGTCGATATAGTATCTCTAGTACAGAGATATTAAAATATTTTAATTTTTCTAAGATTTGTATAAATTTAGGGTGACCAGTTGGATGTTGAAATAATAGTTCAATATATTTGCTGCAAGAAAAAATGTAGTTATAAAACTTTTCCAAAACTTCAAATTTGAATCTTGATTGAACAAAGAAGTAAAACATGAATTCAGCCGTATCAGATAAAGTTTTTTTTGACCAATTTAAATCGCCCCTTACAAAATGTTAATAAATTGTCAGAGTTAAATGACTGTTTGGTTAAAATAGACCAATTTCAAATAACAGTATAAATCAAATTGTCAGGCCTGTTCTATGGGCAATTAAGGCCAAATGTTTCACCTCTTTCTTCGTTTCTACTCATAATTAACACATGCGTAAGCAAATTGTCTGGAAATTGAAATTTTATTTGAAATTGGCAGCCGTTCAATGGCACAGATTCTTCCCACAAAACTGACCTCAGTTAATTTAAATAGCCCCTGCATTTCTCTCTCACTCTTTCTGTCTCTCACTTTCTGGCCAAGACGAAGAGTAGTCACTAAGTGCTGACGATCAGACGGTTTGTCTGGCAGGGAAAACTTATTGGCAAAACTCCATGGGAACATAAATTATATATGTATATGTATGGCCCAGCATCCAATTTTCTGTTTATGCCTTAAGAACTAAGGTGGCTATGGTAATTACATTTTATTTGTATAGAATCGGTATAAGAGGAAATGGGTATATTTTAGGTTTCTCGGGGGAATCCCTCTGGTTGCCAAGAATTTTGCTGCATTACGTAATACATATAAAGTTCATTGCCGTTATTCGATTTTTCCCTTTTTTTTTTTTATTTTTTGGAAGCGAGCGTGAGAAAAAAGGCAAGATTTTGGCAACCTATCATCTTGGCAGAGGCCCACTTTTTTCACCCTCAACACAGTAGACCAGCAAGACCATTTAACTAAAAGCACTCAGAACTATATAGGCACAGTGGGACAAAAGTAAATACAAGAAAATCTAGTTTAACTAAACTCAAAATAATATTAAGGACAATTACATCAAATTACAGCAAATATGTTTTTTTTTAAACTCGACTTTGAATAATAATTGTTCAAGAATATCTATGTATATAGTAGTTTGTTGTTAAAGATCAATGATAACGGGCTACCTTGTTTTAAGGTTCACAATTAGACATTACTCTATTTGGGAAGAACTTTTTATATAATCATACTTATTTGAGGTAATATCCTAATAAAGCGTTTAAACAAAGCTTAAAGTCATTACTAAAAACTTAGGAGAAAAATGATAAAAGGGTTATTCCATTTTTATGGATCCCCACAGCATCTTTATATCACTATTAAATTTGGTAGTCTACATTCAGAATTATATTTAATCGAAATTATAATACCGACTAAAAATCTTGATGGATAAACGGAAGTTACCAACTGAACTGATCCCAAAGAAATTGTCTCAATATCAACCGATGAGACCCCAATAAACGTCATCTGTTCAAAATATGATTTAGAATTAGTAGAAAAATTTCTAAAATAATGAAAAAATTCTCTTCAACATAAAGAAATGCATTCAATGGGTACATAAAGAGTCTTTGATCTTGTATTTGTTCATTTTCTTTAGAGCAGAAAGAGTTTGATGAGTGCCCGGTTAAAAGAGGAAGTGTGTCGCCAAATTCGGCTAGTGTTTTTTCGAAACTTCTTCCTAAAGATTAATGTTTCAGTAATGTATGAAGTAAAGATATGTAAAAGCATGTAAATTCATAAATATTCTGCAATAACTTATATTATTAGTTGAAACTAGTAGATTGCTCTCAATACATTAAAAGCTTATGTACATTCTTCAATTAAAGAAATAAATATAAAAATTAAAAAAAAATAGAATCCTAAAATTATGTATAATGAAATGTGTCAATAAGCTGATAAATGCAGAAGTTGTCTTATGTCTACTTGGAGATTCCTTAAAAAGATAGTTTCAACATCACATTACACTAAACCGTAGTTTAGTTTTAACGGAATTTTATGTATTTTTGATCATAATTCTGTATTCGTTAGGTTTCGAAGGATGTGCCGAACCAATTATCTCTACAAAATGGTAGTAAAATTTTGCAAAAGAAATATGAAACGAATTAAGAGGACAATGCCAACTTTTTTTTAAACTTAATATTTACAAAAGATATATTGAAGTTAACCATTTCAGCCATATACCGTTTGTAACCTTTTTGTTTTTCTCTTCATATCATTGCAGACTGCAAAAAAATGCGATAAAAAAGAAAGCCTCGTTGGCCAATTGAGGAGTAGTAGCTGCAACTTTCTGCCTATTCGGCCTGACCAACCAATGGTAGAAGAGCAGTGCAACCAGCTGGGCCAAAAAAAATTAGGGGCCACCAAGATGACGAGGAGGAGACTAAGAAGCCAATGCATTTCGTAAACTTCTTTCAACAAATCGCAACGCATATGGCAACTACTTTGTGCTTGGCTCACATGCGCATGAGAAATATTAAGCATACGCCTGTTGGCCCAGCATAATATGTACTGTATGTATGTGTGAATGAGAGGTTTACCAACTGCATTGCTGGCACGACCCAACCAAAAAAGCAAAAAAAAAACCAACTGGTGCTACCGAATTGGATACGAACGATGATTATGGGAATTTTTCTTTCTTTTGCAAGCGTCGCATTGGCAGGACACTTGCCCGACTAGCGACAGGACGACCAATCAGAGCAAAGTTTGTGCGCACTATCCTAGCCGAAATGAACAAAAAATACTCAATCTGATTGTAATTTAGTTTATATAGTTTATTCAACTTTTATTTTCAGTCACATGCCCAAGCCAATGCCTCTAATTTCATTTTGTGAACATCTAAAATAAAAGAAGTGAAATAAGAGGCTTAAATTTAAGAATTTCAATATGATAAATATCAAAAACATTAGAAAAAAAAAACGAAAAAATGAAATAAAAGTTTTGTAAAGCTTCACAGCGGCACAAAAAAAACACAAGTCGTTTACCATTTTTGGATCTTTTTCGGTCGTTCTACCAATCATCTTCCATCCATAGTGAATAATTTGGATGCTTGTAGACAGCATTTCTGGCATTTTGTGCACGCCAATGTAAATGCTTATAGACCAAATATGATTGTATTATTGCCACAGCCAAGTTAACCGAAAGTAAACTATAATTTTTTGGTATTATCACAACTGAGTATCGAGACCAAATCAGTCCAGTGGCAGCCAAAGCACCGCATTGATTTAACGATATATTTTGCGGTGGACGACTTAAAGAGTCACCCAATCCAGCTAAGACGAGACCCTAAAAAGAAATACCAAAATAATAAATTTAATTTAACATTAAAATACTAATCCTTAAATTAAATAAACCATTTCTTTATATGTGATGTTTTTAAATATTTGTACGGAAACAAATCTTTCTACATCTTGCTTGCAATGTTTTTAATACTAGAAACTTTCCATAAGCTTACCCATTTGAATACAGGTGCCCAAAAGAACACGGTACGTGGTCCTTGAAAAAATTCGAGATAAAACTATAAATTCTAGGAAAACAAATCGAGTGCTTTTGATAAAGTTTAACCTACCCGCTGGCGATTCCCAAAGTGGTCTCACAAATCCAGGTACAAATCTATCAACTGAACTAATGACTGTTTTATACACTTTTGATAATGCTCCCGGATTCTTCGACATATTTGTGATCCCACTTTTTTTTTTTGGGTGCTTTTCTTAGGTAGTCATATAAGTGCCATGTGTTTGTGGTATAAGGATTTGAATTTTTCCAATGTTTTTTCCAATGTGATTTGTTGACGGAGAAAGCAAAGACTGCCTCTACTTCATTCTCTTGTCGAGGAGGAGGAGGAGTTATTCTCAAAACATACAAATTTTTTAATTCATAGTTTTTCCATATCTATTGTTATTTGCGATATATCCAAAATGGACCATTAGCAAATATTGTCAAGGGTAATCATGAAATGGGGGTGGAATCACCAGGCCGTTTCTGGTCCAAATGGTAGGTCAAGTGGGCGACTTCTTCTCAGAGGTCTAATCTGCATGCTGTTGTCCAGCAGTTTAAGTGGCAGTGCATTATCATGAAGGTATCATATTTCCGGATCTCACACTTAACTGACGGGATGTTAAGGTCTCTGTGGATGACTGAGCTACGCAGGATTCACAAAGTTGTATAAATTTGTATCACCAGTGCCGTAAAAGTACTTTTTTACTTTGAATTATTGTTTAAAAAGGCGTTGGATGGTTTTAATTCTGCTTCAGACCTCGTTCAGAGTTTTGGGAATTGTCAATATTCTATTTTACAGCTGCAAAAGAAGAACCGAGTTTCACAAATTGTCCTAAAATTGTTTAAAACTAAGAGACATTAAAAATGTTGTTATTAACTTAAAAGTGACATTTGTCTATTTTGTATTAGAAATTTAAAGTATTCTCGAGATATATTTGTATTTTAAGAACTTACATCCAATTAATATTTCGCTTCCGCTTAAACTTATTAAAATGAGGAATATTTTCTCCCAAAAGAAAAAAGCGATCCAAGAATTTTATACAAATTTAAAGAAGTTTTGGAGTAGCAATCATTACTATCATTAATAATAATATCTAGCCGACTATATTCTTTATATTATTTAGATAACAAAATTCGTTTTTAAGCTTAAAAACTGACTTTCGGGCAGAATCAGCATCTAGGACTGTATAAAATATCTATATTTTTCCAATATAAATTGATTACTTTTTTAATGATTGTCAAAATAAAAACTAGTAAGTATATGACAATTATGACAACTGTGCGAGACTTTGCACCTATTAGACAAAAAATATTTTTCTTCAGAAACACATTTTCGAAAATTATGTTTTTAACTTTAACACATGTGCAATTAATTCTAATTCTTTTAAATTCTTACAAACATACAATTAATTCGTTTGATATATTGCCGTTCTTCGGCAGAAATTCGAATTTTTACTTGAATTTTTTTTTCGTTTTAAACCCTGTAGGTAAGAAAAAAACAGCGGAGAAATTTTCAAGAGTATACAAACTTCGGCACGGCCCATATTATTTAATCCGTTTGGTACAATGAACGATTTTTAAGTCGTCTAGCCGACTATTTTCTTTCGACCATTTTCATTGGGCTAGTCAATGGTTTCAGAATTGAATTTAAAAAATTTTTTATGCCCTCAGAGTTAGTAAGTCAGTTTTTTTCCTTTTCTAGACTTACTTGAAGTTTTTACACAATGTTCTCTAACGTAATAAAGACAAAAAACAAATGGTAAACAAAAAAGTATTATAAAAAATATTATTTGTAGTTATTATACTTAACTTTAGACCACAGATGTCGCCAGTGGGTGTCTCAGTGCCGCCAATCAATTCATATTTTGACATTTCATTAATTTTATGACCACGCTTTATCAAATCTCTAATCTACAGGTAAAAATAGTTCAACAAGCCGAAATTTATATACCCTTTATATACCCTCATTTTTTATTACAACTTAGATTATTGAATGTACACTGATTAAATTACCGCACAATGTAGTTGATTGGTAAATGAATATACTCCTTAGAAGGGTATGCAATATTATCGCTTATCTTTAGCAAAGGCAACAGTGAATCATTTTATTGAGAGAATTGTTGCAAAAACAAGCTTCCCCGTGGCAAATGTTATTCTATTTTCAGTTGGTCAACTGACAGCGGGCAATGGACAACACGAATCAAAGAAAATTGATTGATATAATCGATCTCAAGGATCTGCTAGGCGATCTCGCCCACATCCTTCAGAAGGATCCCGTAATATTGGCTATAAAGCAAATATTTCAAAGTTTTATGCCTGTAGAAAATCAAAATGAAAACTTGTTTTCTACTATATTCGATAAGCTAAATCGTCAAATACGTGCAATAACTGGATCGATTGATATCAACGAGCTTTATAATTTACTCAGTGATCTAGTGAATATACTCGAACCAAAAATATCTGCCTCCGCCATCAAACGAATACTGCAATGCGTCTTTACCCTAGTGCAAAAAAAAATTGTGTTTGTGTCTCCAAAAGTATACGAAAAGCTCATCTCAGCGAGGACTGCTACTTTTAATGAAAATAGTGATGCCGCTTCCTCGAATGAACTTCGCCTGGTGCTAAGTGACGTGATGGAGTGTTTTCAAAAACAAGTGGAGGACAACGAGTTGCTGAATCAATTAAGTTTACTCGATCCGAATTGTGATATTGACCAATTTCTGAAGGTCATTCAGAAGCAGCTTCAATCAAGGCAGAAGGAGGAACGTCAATCAGCTTACTTTCAAATGCATAAACTGTTAGAAATGTTTGACAGCGAGAATGATGTAACGGAGGCCATAAAGTGCACAAAAGATCAGTGGTTGGAATACATCGCCGTAATGGAGGACCTGGAGAAGCTGACGATGCCGTTGCGGCTATTCAGTTTACTAGAAAATTTAAAATGCCACAATGATTTTTCCCCTTGGTTGCGTATTTTATACCTCAGACTCTTCCAATCTGATAGTATATTAATTGCCTATGAAACAGTCAGATATATTGGAACCCATTTTAAAATTTCACACTTGAACGAGTGGGATCTGCTGAAAGAATTCCTAAAAGCAACAAACAGATCAGAAATGTACGACAACGACGATGATGACAAAGACGTCAAAGTCTTTATATCGATATGTGAATCAGGGTCGATTATAGAAACTCTACTGCAGATGCCTTGGAAATGGAACATTGTTCCACTCTGTGAATGGCTCAAAAGTTTGCCAATGGAAGAAAAAGGACATTCACCATGCATTAGTAAGGAAACGCTTTTTAAACTAAGCTCTCTAGTGGAAAAAATGAGCAGATCGGAACAAATGTATGAAAGTACAAAATTTGTTGAAAGTAAATTCGGGGTAAGACATTAATATTAATTGCATAACTTCATGCACTCAACATTAAAATTTATGGCTATTAACAGGCTACACTTGATAGTTTGTCTCTGGAGGATTACCTGATCTACATTGAGATGATGTATAGCAACACTTTTTGGTTCTATACAGACTATGGCCGAATGCAACAGAAACTAGAGAGTTGTGATATATTTGATGTAATACCTTTATTTAGCAGAGCTCGTTTGGAAATAATATTAAGAAAGGAAATGCCAAACGTTGTTGTTAATAATTTTATGAAAGAACTCGGCAAAGTACCAAGAGTCCGACATGGATGGTTTCGTTTCTTTTTTATATCTTACACAAGTTATAAAATGGTTTCAGATTTCTATTCCAAAGAATATGGAGTTGACATTTCTTTGATTGTAACTACCAGAGATCTGAACAAATTGCAGGAACATTTGTTAAAAAAACTAAAATGTGAAACCAAAGAGGAAAAAACACTTGTACATAAATTGTCTATAGATTGTTTCGTTCGCAATCAAGCAGTGAGCTTGGTCAAGATCTTAAACTTTAAGATAAAACCAGCAAAAGTAATAGAGCAGGGTGGAGAATTAACATTTACTCAGTTGTTCCGCGGTTTTAGAATAAATGAAAAAGATGCGCTGCCAAGTTTTATAGCATTTTTAAAAAAATATCCAAATTATTCCAAGTAAGTAAATTATTTAATGTAACAATCAGCCGTTTAAATTTGTATTTATTTTATTCTACAAGAGCTTATGAAATTGGTCAGTATGCATCAAAATTGAACCATGAGGAGCAACTTATTGTTTCTCAGCAAATAATTAGCGATCATTTTCATGCTAATTTTATTGTTGTTATTGGATTACTGGAGTGTCAGATAAGAGTACGTCAGGATCAAGTTATTCAGGGGCTGTGCCATTGTTTAACACTCACTGCAGATAATTGGTAAGATAAAATGAGATAAATTTAAAAGCACAAACTATAAATGCTATTGCACTTCTTCGACGCAGGAATGACAGACCGGAAAATATAATTGTTCCCATCACCTTTATCTCTTATGTCCTGCGCCAACCTGCTTTGTATATAGAGGAAGTTTGTGATGCTCTGTTGTGCTTTACTAAGGAAGTATCCGAAAGATATCCCAATTACTCGATTAACTCTAAGGAGCGCAAAGAACGATTTTGCATTGCCTTATCATTGCTATTGCTAACCAAGAACTATGAATGTTCAGATCAGCTATGGTCGGCATTATTTGCGCCAAATGAACAACTAAATATAACATTGTTGTATGAAATGATTGTGGCTAAAACTTTACGAGATCCGAAAATCCTTATTGAGCGATTGCAGGCAATAGCTGGTCTAGAGCCAAATCAACAAGTATCCCTGCTTTCTGTTGCTCATATATTCCTTCACTCTAACTTGGTTTTAGATAGGAATACTGGAATCACAGATGATCAAATTAAAATGATTTGTGAATCTATTTTCTCCCTCATTGAGGTGGAAAATTTTAATGTACATCAATTTGCCATTCTTGTTGTAGAAAAACTGATGAACAAATATGAAGAATTCGGGTAAACTTGATATCATAGGGATAATTAAAAACAAAATTTTTAACTGATATTATTTTTAGAAAATATTTTCCCATAAAGAATGCTTCGCAGACATCCGCTGAAGATAATTTGGCACCTCATATAGAAGCTCGTTACATTTTACCTGAGGTTTATTGTGCCAACAGTTCATGGGATTATACAAAACATAATTATAAAGCTTTTTCCTACGCTTTCTTTATATCAAACACTGCGGTTTATTATTTTAATGAAGATAAACTCAAAGTGTCGTGTCAATTACGAAAAGCTATCAAATCGGCACAGCAAGTGGCAGATAAAGTTGAGGAATTGAAGTTAACAAATAAAATGCCAATCAACCAGCATGAACCCGTCACGAGAACTAAATCAGCTAACATTACTCCTGTCCAGCAAGCACCTGCTCCACAATATAGATCTGCTAAATCTAATGGGGAACTGATTGTGGTATCTGCATGCAATGATGATGTCAACAGCTTAAATGATTTGATCCGCAGCTGTGAGTCTTTTGGAGTGCAAACATTGGTTTTAAGCGGTACAAGAAATTTAAGGTAAACTTTTATCGTAATAAAATCGCGAACTAAAAATAATCAAAAAATATATAACAGTTCCGAAACTGAAGGAGAATTGCCAATCCTGAAAGTAAAACCTGAATTACTTGATGATTATTTGAGTGTGAAGAAGATGGAGAAATTTCACATTGTTGGCATAGAAAACATAGAAAGAAGTTACACCTTAAAGCATTTTGATTCGGCTCAAAAGACCATTCTGGTTCTTGGGTAAGTGAGTCTTGGAAATAACTTGATAATTTTATTAATCATTTTCTATAAATATTAGTCACGATCGACATGGTACACCAGAGAATTTAAGAAATCTTTTGGATTGTACAATTCAATTGCCACTCGAGGATGTTCAGAGATTACAACAACTTCCTATATTTATGTATTCTAAGCAATTCCTTAAAACAATTTAGTCTACTTTAATTAATTTATTGAAAATGTTATACTATGAAATATGATATTATTAATTCCCAGAAAGTTTTCATATGATTATATATTTATTGTAAAAGTTTTCACTGGCAAAAGTAGTTGATTAAAGCAGCTTTCTCAAATGTATTTCTTTTACATAGTTTATTTTCGTTGGGCTATTTCTACTTATTTCCGTAATGTTGAGAAGGTAAATAACATTATATTTAACGTATATTGCGGGCGATGGCAGAGAAAAATTATTTTTTAGTCGCCAAATTGGTTTCTGTAATTAACGAAATTTGTTTATAATATCTTAATTATAATGATTTATAAATATTACAGTATATATATAGTGATAAAGTTATTACCTCAACGATAAGCTTTAAAATAAAATACATAATTCATTGAATTAATGGGTAAATTATTAAATTCTTGTTGTAATGTTAGCCAATGTGAATATCAGCTTCTAGTCAAACATTTTAAAAATAAGCGCCTAAAGATACCCTTAGCACTTCGGCATCACAAAGCTATCGATACATTTTCATACTGGCTTTGCGATAACAAATCGACAATTTGTTCCGATGCCGATAACAAGTCGACATTTGCTTTGATAGCCGATAATAAATCGTCAATACGCTCCGATAGCCGATAAAAAATGTATCGTCTGGCTACTGGCAAAACAAATAAACAAAACAAAATAAAACAATAAAGAAATTTTGCACCGGTATCCATAATAGAATCAGTTCTCGCGTCCTGCATTGTAGAGTCATTGTAGACGGGGACATTACATTTAAAATCTGTTCCACAGAAAACCTACCAATCGACCAACATAAAATTAAATGAATTGAAATAAACAAATAAATAAATATGGACAGTGCAACTAGTGGACGTAATTTTAAACATTCAGGGTAACGTACCATACCTATCTACAGCTTTATGTTTCGAAATAGTTCACACAAGAATATAATGACAATTGCAATAACTTGCTAATAAAATCAAATGTACATACATATGTTTGTTTTATATTCACATTATATGCATTCTTTGGTCAAAATTTTTAGCGTTTTCATAGAAACTTAATGCTCATCTAATGGGATTATAGTTTCGAATTCTTAATTCGTCCTTTTTTGTCCTTTCTTTCTGTCAAAGTCATTTCTTTACATTAAAAAAGGCAAAAAACAGGGTATTATTTTCAAAAAACAGAAATTTTGTCAAAAAAAAAAAATTACAAATACAAAATTTGAAATCAGGTCAGGACCAGAATCAGAATCACATCTGTGCTGAATCTGATGCCAGCTTCAACTTTACTTTGAGATGATCCTGCTTTGAGTTATTGTTGCCTTTTTTTTTTGCTTTTTGGGTTAACTTTGGTGGCATTGAAAAATCAAGGCAACGTTTAAGTAATTATCTTTTCCAAAGATTAAGATGAAAGAACTTAATAGGATAGACCTTAATAAGATAGACCTTTCTATGTATATTCTTGTACTAATTTTTCCAAAATTTGCTAAAATTGAGTATGCTCGAAAATTTATTGGACGGGTATAAATTGTTATAAACAATTAAAATTGTTTGTATACAAAAAATGACATCCAATTTCAATTCACAGACAACAACAACGTTTTGCCACATCTCACCTGACCTACAAGATGCTGTCAAAGATGCCTCTCAATTTGCGCAAGAAGGCCATACGTGAAGCTCGAAATCGCCGAGAACAGATTTTGGGTAAACGCAAGAATCGACAACCAAAAAAGAACACCAATTCACGTACACCCTCGCCTAATTATTTGCATTCGGATTTCGATAGTTCCGAACATAATGCCATGTTAAGTGCCACAAATGACCGGCTACGTCATATATTGATGAATTGTAAAGAACTTTCAGATATACCACACGATTGCAATCAATTGGAACTTTTTGGCGAGGTAAAGAAATTTACTTAAGCAATTAGCACCTATTGTAGAAGAGGATTGACCTACTCTCCGAAAATATTGATGCTAATTGTTACCGTTAAACGGAGCTTAATTGATATATGTATATGCTAATGCAGATACTATATTTTTGTTTCATAATTTCTATAGATCGCCCTAGTCGAGGGTCAGGCCACTACGATTTATGTGCAACGCGATGGTCTAGATACACTTAAAGTGATTGTAAGTAATTTTTAATAATCTCGTTAACCAAAATATATTCTAGAAGATGTAAAAAATGTTTATTTAACGCTTAGACGTTTATATGGTTTTTATATTTACTGACCATATCATGGCTTGGAAAGACTCTTTTTGATGGCAACTTAAATTAGAAAGATGAAAATCTTTGATATTATTTAAAAAAGTTTTTGTTTTGTTTTCCCATAGAATCATATTGATAAATCATAGAAATCGTCAACGATCATTCGAATTTTCTATCTTGTTCTCTTGTCATTACTTCAATAGAATAAGAATTCATAGAATTTAGCATCTAGAAAAGGTTAACTCTGCTAATTAATATTTCAATTTTACTAACTCGCTTTAACTATTTAACTAAAACATCTTAATCTTGACGCTGTTGTTTATTTGAAATCATTTCAGAAAGAAAATTAACCATGTATTTAAATTACTATATTCAATAGAAGCAATGCAAGAAAATGACTCGACTGTATCTGCAAAAAAAATTTTTTACGCTTATTAATCAAAATATTAATATAGATACAAGGGCCACATAATAGATACAGATTTCCATGCAGAAGTTTTTTAACTAAATGTTAAATTTCAGTGATTTCTGCATTTAAATAACAAAAAAATAAGTTAGGAATAGTATTTTTTGTATTGTGAGATAAAATATCATGACCATTAACCAAAGTACAAATAGAAGCTGTAATTATTGATGATAGTTTACTTAAATTACATGCGTTAATTGCCATATCTATCTATGAAAGTGTCATATCTATCTATGTTTTATTTAGATATCTACAAATTAACATTGCCCCGAAATATATTCCATTTGTTTTATAGTTATATTAGCCATATGATCAATAAAAATTAATTTCCAATTGTCCCTTTCGGTTCACCTGTTAAAACTGTAGAACTAGAATATTCAGATTTCTCTTGCAATGAATATATATGTAAATGCATTTTAAAGATTCTTAAGGCTATTTCATTTCAACAAAGGAACAATTATAGCTTAAAGAATTAATCCAGTTAATTTCTCCATGAGTCAGTCTCTTTATTTCTTTACTCTCTTTGTCATTCCTTTGAATTTTAGCTCCATCAAAGTGAGCCCACACTTGCTCAGCTGAAGAAAGCTATAGCCGAACTCTCTCTCACTCAGCTCAAGCGGAAGCAGCAAGAGAGCCACCAAGAACAACATTGTTCGAGCGGACGACGACCACATGGAAAAGAGCGACAAGATCGTGAGCAGCAACAGGTTGATCGGAATGATGGAGCCATACATAGCTCCACTGGCGAATTAGTTCATTCGGGACAGCGAAACGGCCACGATCATCGCGCATTCGTTTCTTGGCGTTTTCTATGGCGGTGTTTCGTTTTGTACAACGTGGATACCAATCAGCCGATCAATGATCAAGCAAACGGTCGAACCAAATTACATGAACTGGGTATTAAGAATGCGGCCACATTGAAGTTTGTGCATCGAATTAAATATTTTGGAAGACGGCGTCAATAAACATCATCATCAACATCATAATCATCATGAGCATGAAACTTGTTTGGGTCTGGGGCATCCTCTACTTTCACTTGAGTCTACTTACCGCAATTACTACATGCCTGCCATTCGAGGATGGCAATAATAATAATGTCAAGATAAATGGCCAAAGTTTAGAGCTAACACAGACTATCAATATACAACGTCAGGAATATTTGCAAAGGCAATGCGATCTCTGGTCAAATGATATGGAGAAATCACAATCCCTGGACGATTTGACCGAATTCCAAATGGATCATATGATTGTGGATCAGGAGCATAAATTACTATATTGCTATGTACCCAAGGTAATGAAATTCTTTTAAGCTAAAGTTTTAAAAACAAAAATTGATAGCCTAGCACATTTCAATCATGAAGTGTTTGTTGAAATTTTCTTTATTCTTTCCCTTCGTTCTTTTTATATTTTTTTGTGCTTGTTTACTAAAAACTTGTTTCTTCTTTTACTGTTCTTGTTGCTCTGTTGCCTGACAACCGATCAGCTTTCAACATGTGTTAAATTTCTATATATGCACACATATATACACCAAAATGTATATATGTATGTACGATTTTTGTGGCATGTAAGCCAAATAAATCAACAAATTGATGGGCCATCTAATTGAAATCAAAGAAATGTGTTACACTGTGAATACACAAGCGACTATCTGAAGTAATTCCACAAATGATATTGACATGATCCCCCATCCACTCTGTTTGTGCTCTTCTTTCAGATGTGTCTTATGTGGCTTTCATAGAAATAAACAATAGATTATAAGGCTTCATTCATGTATTATTGTTTAAAATTTTGAGCCCTTTTTGTCAGAAGATCTTGTGAAAAATGTCGGTCATTCTTTCTGAACCTCAGAACCTTTTAAAAACTGATTTTGTTTAGTTATAGCCACTTAAAACGCTCACTGTCTATAGAGACTATCCTTGTGATTGAGTTGCTAACTATATAAAGTGCATAATAATCATAAATCCACCTTAGACCACTTGGACCTTATCTAAAATTGATTTAATGCATGTCTATGCATTATCTATTTGCCCATACAGGGTGATCTTTAAGCAACTTTATTCCATTTTCTTTATGTAAATGAAATCAAAGCATTTAATACTCTTGCTGAGCAACCCGGTGCATAGATCGCAGTTCAAGTTGCAGTTTTGAGGCCACAGTACAGCAATTATATAGTTATTGCTATTATCAAGCAAACTGCTCATCAAAATATTTGTTATTAAACAATAATTGCCCAGCAATTTGCATAAATATCGCATACGTTAAGAGAATATTTCTAATCTATAGAGAATATATAATACATATACGTATATAAAGAATAATTTGATAAGCCTATTAAATATAGTCGAATGATTTGCATATACATAGTGCTTATCAAACACTCCCCGGTCCTCCGACTAAAGCCATTATTAAGAGATAATCTAAATATTTTAAAATTGAAGACCATTTTTAATTGAATTAGGAAATTAAATAGAAAAAACTCTTATAACTTATAGGCGGAAATTCCATCTTATCTAAAAGAACCAATAATTTATTAAAAACTATTTTCTGTTTCCCTCGTTTGATTAGATTACCAAAGTCGTTTCAATCTCACCTACCACTTTTTGTTTGCCCTATGAGTCTTCAGGTGTGAAAATATAAAAATAACTTTGTGTTTCATAGGCGAACTTTGAACCATTTTGAAAAGCATAATTGTATGAGCGTGTAGGCCTTCCTTTTCTAAAGAATGATAGCGGTCTTATCAATCAGTTTTTTTCTAAATCGATTCATTTTGTTGGTATGGGCATATTGTTAACCTTAGTAAAGTTCTTGTAGATTAATTAAGGTTATCTTATTGACCAATAAAAGAAAAACTTGCCTACTAAGATGAATTTAATAAGAAAACTTAAATCTATAAGAGATTTAATACTGATTATGACTTTATTGCCCTTTCACTTATGATTAGTTAAATGAAAAGTTCAATATCTTATATTTCCTTGATTTTCTTTATGAACAGATGCATATCAATGCACTTAATCAATAAAAAATAGTAAACAAAATTTAAATTAAAAGCTGTTAGAGCTATTGAAGTTGATAGAAAAACTTTGAAAGATTATTTTGAATTGATTTTTAAATGAAAAGTTGTAAGTTAAATCGAACTTTCAACAATGTTAATCAACTTTAATATATTTTGATTTAGAATTAAATATTTGTACTTATAAATCAATAACAATATCAATTGATAAAGTACCGAGTGCTTTTATTTATTTATCTATGAACAAAAGTAATCCGTTTACAATAACACAAAAAGTTTACAGATAACTTATTGTCTTCAATGTTTTTATAACGAAAATGTAATTTGAACACTCATAGAAGTCAAATATCACCTCATGAATACATACATAGGCATACATAAATATATATGTGATCACCAAGTGCCAATCACCTAATTGTTGGAGGTGTGTGCCACACGTTATTTCTTATCTTCTAGCCCTTGGAGAGGGACAGAGACGTCACTTTAAAGAGGGGGCCACAACTGCCTTCATAGTGTATACAGAGTATACAAAATTTAATTTTCATTTTGCCACATCACACACACACAAACACTTCGCAGTTCTTCCATGAAATCGTAAATTGTGAAACATTTATGTATACACTTATGTAGGTATTTACCTGTGGCCATTCGAGTTTTTATGTGACCGACCATTGCGTGTGCCGTTTTATGATTTTTTGTTTTAGTTTTTCTTTGTTCCACCCCTTTGAGCATAGTTTAAACAATGCCACCGACCAGTGAGTTAGTCAAAATTTAATCATTAATTTCATTATATCAATGGATTATATGAAATGTAGTAAAGTGTGATAAGCACTTTCCTTGTGCTTCGCGCCATAAGATGTAAGCTTAGGTAATAAATTTCAGTATAAAATCACCCTAAAAAAGAAAGGGTGATTTAGTCCTTATTACCTTAATTAAGCATAGTTTAGTCTTGATCGATTTTAAAAGAGACTCATAATGGTCCCTGCTAGTTATTTCATACTGTACACATGATTGACTGTGTCCAAAATAAAAGTCTTTAACATCCTTTTTCCTTCTTTTTTTTTTTTTAAATTTTTCCATTATTTAAATAAAATTCATGAAAAGAACTTACAACTAAAAGTGTAATTTTTATAAATCTTTACAAAAGTATTTCTGTACTTCAATTCAAATGTACCAATAATTTAATTAGATCGTACATATGTAAGTTGTGAATAGTCTGAAGATTATAGATCGGAATTTTTGGTGGGGAAAGGTATAACAACTACTGTGAGGTTTTTTAGCAACAAGAGCAGAGTTCAGTACATAAAAAATTGATAGTTCTCTTGACATTTAAAGAAAGATTTTGATTCCAAATACTTGTCTTCAAAATTGCTTCGAAAAGAAAGGAAAGAGGAGAAGGAACCAACTAATAGGTAAAATAGAAACAAAAAAAACGCATTTAAAATTTAAGCTTATGTTTTATTCAAGTCCATCACTGAAAATGTTAAAGAGATCAAATCTTTGTTTGGTTGTAAATAACCAATTGTAGAAATTATTACAGGGTATCTTAAAGTTGATTTGTTAAATCAAATTTTCTTCGTAATTTTCACCGAGATTTTTGCCAGGTTTTAACCTTTAAACAACTAAAGAGCTTTTTGCTTATGTAATTTAAGTTGTTGTTATTGTTGTTGTGGTTGTTGGGGCTATTGCCGCATTTAATTGCGCTGGACATTGTCGGGTCTTGACTAAATGTTTATTCATACTTATGTATATATATCTTGCTATCTATCTATATAGTATATTGTGTAGTTGTTCAACTATTGTCTAAGGTAATTCATTAGACAATTAATCTAGATTTTTGTTTTCAAGAAATTAAAATTTATTGCAGTTTGCAATTAAACAGAAAGTAAAGCAAATAGAGAAATTTTTATTATTTTTTTATGCTAATGCAAATTGCTTAAAATGTTAAAGATATATATAAATATATATAAAATGTCACATTCTTTTAATGGGTTTTACTTTTACACAAGTTTCATCATTAAAAAAGTGTATTTATTCAGGTTATGACAAATCATTTTTGTTTTTAGTTTATCAAAATTCATGGTAAAAGGAGGTTATGTGACGAAAGGTAAAATGTAGGTAATAAATGGAGGTTTGATAGGGTACTCTAAGGTCCCCATCAAACATCCAATGGTTTTTCTGGATATGTTATCTTTGAAATAAGAAGTAAGTGTTGAATAAACCACATTCCAGCAATCTTTTCTTTCTATTTTTTGTATGTTGTTGAAGACTAGGCCATTTTATGATTACAATCAAATAATCATAATTATTTTTATCAAATGACATTTGAAAATATATAAGACGATTTCAATCAATAAGATTTTATTTCTATCTTGGAACTGCTTTGTTTATAGATTCGTTGTCACTCGAGACCTCTTTTGATCTTTATAAACGATATTTGTATAAATTTCTCTCTTCATATGAAAATGTTATTTGTCTAGGAAATGCACGTAGATAGATAGATCTAGGATAATTAACTTTTTTAGAATGAATGAATGAATTTTTAGAATTTTGATGCATGTGGATTCCTCTTCCAACAATTTTCTTATTTTGAAACTTTTCGTTCTGGAAATAATGATTCATCTAATGGTGTTCATCTTGAAAAACTATTACTATGATCTATATACCTATGTATTTGAATTTCACCGGAACTAATGGTAATCTGATTGTAAATACATTCCTAAATGAAACGATAAACATTCTTCATTCTTGTGAAATTTGGTTTTGTTTTTGTTAAACTAGTACACTTTAAGTGCATTCCATGCGATGTGATATTTAATATATCTAAAAGAAAACGAAAATCATTACAAAAATATATGGAAATAGTTTTCATTCTGCTCCATAATTCAACGGCAAAACGAGCAAACATTGGAAAAACAAAAAAAAAAAAAAAACATTCCAAATAATATTCATTGCGAAAAATTTGTTTATATATTTACCGCAAATCTAAACAATATAATTCTTCATTTTTTCAGGTGGCCTGTACGAACTGGAAACGTGTTCTGATGTTGCTCACTGGTAAATGGCACAATGGCACCGATCCATTACAGATTCCCGGGTCTCTGGCCCATTCGATTGGAATGTTCACCAAGTTCTATGATCTAACTGAAGAGGAGCGGCTAAAGGTGCTTGGTGAAGATTATACGCGATTCATATTGGTGCGACATCCGTTCGAGCGATTACTGTCTGCATATAGAAACAAACTGGAAGGTGATGCCCCAAGTGCACGTTACTTTCAATCTCGTGTGGGTAGGCAAATAATCAAAGAATTAAGACCAGGTGCCACCAATGAATCACTGAGTCTGGGCGATGATGTACAATTCGGAGAGTTTGTACAGTATTTACTTACACCCGAATTGAGTAGAACGAATCAAACGGAATACAATGAACATTGGGAGGTCATTGCCAAGCTCTGTAATCCTTGCGTGATGAAGTATAATGTGGTTGGTGAGTTGTCTATTGAATTGGTTATTTAACTTTGCTCTAACTGATTTGTTTATTCCCAGGCAAATATGATACATTACTTGATGATTCCGCTTTGGCTTTATATCTGGCCGGAGCACAAAATTTAACATTCCCTACCGGCCATAAGCCATCCAGTACTCGTGCCAATTTGCGTAATTATTTTGATCCCTTACCGATCGGAGCTATACGACGTCTGTATGAGATCTATGAGGAAGATTTCCGTCTATTTGACTATGGCATGGATGATGTTCTGGGCTTTGAATTTGGCTAAAACTTGCTTATAATTTGAACTAATCGATAAAACCGTACAAACAACATTTGTGATTTAGAACTAGGCATTATATCTTATTTAGTTAAGTTTAACAAATTGTAACGAGTTCAAGGCGAATATTAGTTAATAGACATTATTGAATTGTTGTCGAATTGTTGTACCAAAACTCGTAATACTATTGTTAAAATATATTTAAATGGTTAAACCTTTCCCAAAAAAACACAAAAACCAGATTAGCTGCCTATTTCCCCCGATATTATTTTACAATTATTAGCAGATTTAAAATTATTGGCAAAAATAATATGAAAAGATAGAATTAACAACTTAAACGCTTTTATTATCCATTTAAGAAACTTTAAGAGTTGTTTTCACTTAGTAGGGTAGACAGATGTAATGAGCTTTTCGCTGTTGAATTATAGCAACAAATTTTCCAAATATAAAGAGAAAATTGTAAACTTCAGCACTTTACAAAAATATTTAAGACTTCATTTAACATATTTGAATTGGTTTTTGACTACAATTTAAATACATTTTTATCCAAAAATTTAATATTACATTTATTTCGTCAAAGGATTGACATCATTTAAATTGTAGATGGAACTTCAAAATCATTCTGTGGATTAGATCAAATAAAAATTTTCGTTAAAAAAGAAAATATATGTAACACAGGAAATATATTACAATGAAATGGATAAATGAATATGAAATGAAATGTGTTACTCCACAACTTTCTAGTAGACAACTTTTGGTCTAAAAAGAAATTCGGATTGTGATCTACTTACCGCTCAACACTTAATTTCATCACTTTATAGATAATTTTTGCACATTTTACCTACGATATTGACGGTATTCAATTCATTAAAGTCAATCTTAACATTTAAAACAAGTGACTCTGGGTCTGAGCTATGTCCCCTGTGTGCTATAACCAAAGATTTTTATCCTATTTTCAAATAGTTTTCCTATAGAGCACCTTTTTCTGTTTTGACTTTCAGGAGAAGATTACTAATTCAGGAATTTTTCTAATATAAAGATTTTAAGCCAAATGCTTCATAATTATTGTCCAATGCGTTAAAGGAAACAAATTTTTGGACACGTTTGATTGTTTCAACATAATTAGAAAGACGCATAAATGAACTAAACCATGTGGGAAAACCAATGTGAGATTAAAAACGAAGTTCACTTGCCTCAATGGCCGCAAACGAAAAATAATTTCTTACACATTTCCATTGAATATTGATAACACTCGACATTACCGAACTCTAGGGTTGGTTATCAGTCAGGTCTATGACTATATAATAAGTAAACTATGCGATAATATTGACGACTAGACAGTTTTCAATGCAATGTTATTCTCAATATTCAAAAACTTGCATTTCGAAGCTTTTGTACTCAAAAAAGCTACTGGAAAGGTTTTCGATCAGGGGCGGATTAGGAGTAAATAATAATACATATTTATTTAATAAATTAAAACCATATCATAGTTAAATAATAATAAAATCGTAAACCCTTAGATTTTTCGCTCAAACTCACTCAGCCCTCCTAGTCCGCTCCTGCAAAATAAAAATAACTTGGTCAACGGTCAAACTGAATAATTTAAATACGCAATATTCATCAAAAACAAACAAAAATAGCAACAAAAAAAGCTAAAACGCAGTACAAAAAAACAACTCGTGCCCATACACGATTAATTATAAAATGATACTAAATATGATATATAAATATGCACACATCAGAATCGTCAAATGTAGACAACAGACATCTATATAGATAAAGATTCTAAAAGGTAAATAAGAACCAGGTGAATCAGGGTATATATCTCATTCCATAATGAGAGTAATATATAGAATTGCATATCTATGTATAAAAACTATAATACAGGAGCATAAAAATTGTTTCGTAGAGCTGGCTAAAATTTCTGCTTGCCTATGATTTGCCTTATTATTGAAAGCGAATAGAGGTAGAGGGTATTATAGAGTCGACCCTACTTATATCTAATGACAAGCCCCCAGGGACAATTGCGTTCAAGGTCAAAAAACATTAAAAAACTAGAGTTTAGTTATATTTGGCTTACTCAATGACAATTATGTATTTTGTTTTCTCTTTTTTTTACTCTTTTCGCATTTATTCGCTCAGTCTGGTTTCATGTTTCACTTTTGACAAGACATTCGAATTTGTTTATAACAAAAAGCGTTTCCTTCTCCTCGTTCTCCACCATCGCTGGTTCTCTTCTCCATTTGCATGCTTGTCAGTCCTTGAATTTCAATTTAAAATTCCGCCTTTCGCCTTCACTTCCCTCCCACTTTGGGTCATTATTTCGCCTCTCGCTTCCGCCTTAGTCATTGTAGCTATAACGTTGCTTCACACTTCGATACTTTTTTAACGAATATAGTGCCTCCACTTCTTTGGCCAAATAGCGTCCCTGCGCTAATAGAGCCACTATCTTCTTAGGATCGCTCTCATCTTTGTGATTCATAAAGGCATCATGGACTTGCTTGCGAAACTTCTCGGGTCCATTTAGGCCGGGATATTCCCGGCCCAAATATTGCAACTGTAATAACCGAGATAAAGTACATACATACATATGTGTAGATAAATTTTGGTGTTTACGCAATTTTTATCTAACTGATGCAATGCCGAGAATCACTCACGTGCTTGTAGAGGGCTATAACTTTAGAGCGTAGCGCAGCAGACATCACCAGTATACGTCTATGTGGCTATGGGTTATTTCTGGAATTGGTAAATGCAATTTATCAACTGAGGCTGTTTTTGTCGTTTATTTCGGTTTTTCTCTTCACAAATTCCTCTCCGGGGGTACAATGCGAACTAGTGTGACCGTCTTATATTTGACCCATTCCAGAGCTAGGGATGAGCAAGGTCACTAATACAAGTGAGCCATCACTGCGACTGCTACTAATATCGTTGTGGAAAAATAATTAGTTATCTTTAATTTATAACAGTATTTTATCACCTTTACATGACGAAAATATGGCCTTTCTCATTTAATATTTTATCATTAATTGCGACTTGTTTTAATTTGTAAGCATTTTGCAACTTTTAGTCAAATGATTTGCCTTTGGTTGTTCGTAAATGTTACATGCATCAATCATCAGTTTAAATAGGTATTTTAATTTAATGATCTCGTATGTATAACAAAAGTCAAAAATTATATTTTATATTTAAATAAATATCACCGTTGATTACTTGTCACATACTCATAATGATATACTCGTGACTGTACACATCTCTATTGGAAAGTATCGTTCACGGAACCAGCTCATATAGCTAGTTCTCAATGTTCTTGTCGGCCGGCCGGAACTTTGTTCGCAATATTAGCAGGTAAATAGGTGTGCTTTTTCCACAATAAAATTAAAATGAATATATAATATATGCTAGAAAATTGTTTTTAATTTTACAGTTATCGCTATCTGACTACAACGTGCGCTAGAATGGCGAGCGAAGTGGACAAAGCACAAACTGCCACCAAAGGTGAAGATACAATTTTTGGCAAGATTTTGCGCAAGGAAATTCCATGCAAGTTCATTTACGAAGATGAGAAGGTAAGAAGGAAAGATAAGAAATGCATTTCTCAGTGCTGCGCAGTTACTTTAAAACAAAAATTAAAATTACTTATCAAGTTTAATACTTTTACTTTTCAAGTTTAATACAATTTCAATATTAAAAAATCAGAATAATAGAAATGATATAAAATTAGCATAAAAACTGCCAAAGTGTCATCACTGCTAATTGAGAATCCCAATTGCTGGCTTATTACATGCATTCACAGAGCAATTATTTTAATGGTTCTTATATCACTTCCAGTGTGTGGCCTTCAATGATGTCAATCCACAGGCTCCAACGCATTTTCTAGTGATACCACGTCAGCCATTGGCGCAATTAAGTCTGGCTGAAGATGGCGATGCCGAGCTACTGGGTCATCTTCTCGTCGTTGGCAAGAAAGTGGCCAAAGATTTGGGCCTGGAGAAGGGTTATCGTGTGGTTATAAATAATGGCCAAGATGGCGCTCAATCTGTTTACCATTTGCATTTGCATTTCCTTGGTGGTCGTCAAATGCAATGGCCACCGGGCTAATTTAAACCAAATTCGTTTGAAGAGGAAATATATAAAGAAGTGTATATTTTTGAATTTTATTCAATTATAAAATATAAATATAAATGTTTTTTGAAGTAGATTAATGGAAATGAGGTTATTCAACGAGTGTAACTGCGTGGAAAACGCTCTTTGAATTCAACCACTTTGTTCAAAAAATTTCTCAATTTACCGCCATTGCGTGTCTTGTCCATAAATGTATCCTCATCAAGACAATTGACCAGCATTTCTTCGGCATCCAACTGATTGGCAATGCTACCACTACGACGTAATCTACGCGTTTTCATCGAATCCACTTTGGTGCCTACAACCATGATAGGAACATCCTGCACATTGCGACAGTTTCTGTTTTTTGCAATTTGACGCAATGGTTCATAAAGCCAATCGTGCAATGAATCGTGCGAAAGCATATCTGAGCAATCATATACTAATATAATGCCATCAATATTACGATATAGACGTTGGCGATTCTCACGCGACATTTTGAATGATGTATTTAGATCATAGAATTCCACAAAATATAAGATTTCGCTTATCGGCTGTGGACTACGTGGAAATGATGGATATTGATTATTTGATTCAGTCCATGATAAAGATGGTGATGACGACGACGATGACGAAGTCCAATTGGGCGATGGTGGCATACCCTCAAAGTTTGGATACTCGTGGAGGCGAACTTGAATATTCCAATATCTATTCTCGCCAACTGTACGTGATTCAGGGGTCGGTGTATTCACACTGCTTGCCAATAGATTCGTTAGGCTGGTCTTACCTACACCTATACAATGTATATAGATAAAATTAGTATTTATCCAATTACTTCTTATTATTTATGTAATTACCCTTGTTGCCCATTAAGAGTATCCGCACTGTCGGTACATCTTCGAAATGTTGCTGTTTTTCCTTCATGTTCAATTTTAATTTTTTTTTAGGGATTTTTTGAAATTTTATTTATTTTTTTTAATTTTATTTCCTTCTTCTTAATTGTTTGTAGTTTTAATGTGCTCGTATCCGTTTAGAAGATGTAGCTGAATGGATCTGATCAAATTACACGTACTTCATTGCCTACTGCAATTAATTTCTTTTGTTTTTAATTTCGATATCAGTTTAGTGATGGCAAAGTTCAGCTGTTTTGCAGCATCCTAATGTATTCACAGCACAGTTCTTAATTAATTGTTTGCACATACTAATAGATGATAAGCTCAGTTTAGAATGGAACGAGGCCAACCGCAAAAAACCTTGATAAAATTCACTGCATTTTCTTTAGATTTGCTTCCATTTCGGTGTATTGATGTAGAATGAAACGAATACAAATGTTTACAATTTATAATGAGAGAATTGCAGATACGGTCATACTAAAAGGCTTAAAAGCTAAGCAGATTTCTCTCTCTACAGCTCTTCCTCTTCTTTCTCTTATCGTTTGCTTCGTATTTGCTCGGCGAGCCGAGTTTGGTTAGAAATTGCATTTATTACTTTTTTAAAGCTTATCAAATTGTTTTTTGTTTAGAATATAGAAATCTGCGTATGGGTATGTCGTGCGTACATGTACATATGTCCGATGTTTTCAAACTTATTTATTTGTAAAGGTTTTTGTTTTTATTAATTAATTAAAGATCAACAAATAATTTGTTTTCATATTAATGTTTTAAATTCCAAATAAATAAGAATGTATGAAAAATGTATGCTTTCATAGCACAAATTAAAATTTGTAACTTTCAAACAATGAAAACTATTTATAAGACGAATTTTTAGGGAATACTTTGCAAAAATATTTTGATTTAGCCGGCATGGGCTTGGGGTCTATATAATTTCCTGT
This sequence comes from Drosophila willistoni, assembly GCF_018902025.1. Classification (NCBI taxonomy): domain Eukaryota; kingdom Metazoa; phylum Arthropoda; class Insecta; order Diptera; family Drosophilidae; genus Drosophila; species Drosophila willistoni. The sequence continues at coordinate 5,792,707 of NW_025814051.1, forward strand.
CAATGTCCGGCAGGTGATAACAAGAGATACAACAGATGTTCTGTCAAAAATCGACATCGGCAAAAACTTATCGACTTTCTTACATCACTAATGTAAAGTGCGGGAACATCGCCTTTTCGAATTTAGGGGAAAACAAATCTATCAATATTAGTTTTCAGTTTTCCAATTCCAAAATTAAATTTAAAAGCAATAAAATGAGAAATCACTTTTAAAAATCGGTTAGGATTCCGCAAAGAAACAGATTTGAAAATTTAAGAATGTTTAAGAATTTTCAAGTTTCAGTGTTCACAAATCTTTAAACATCCATCTGATAACGCGGGGCATGTTGCATTTGATATTCCTTTTATATGGCTGACTGACGGTTATACGGTTAAACCGTATAGTCGAGTCTCGGTAATTCGTACCCCGCTAAATCGAAAACTTGACAAATGGATTTATACCTTAGTAACGTCATCAATTTTTAAAACTTCCACTACCTTTTTAAACATTTTTGCGAATTTAAGATCATTTTCGTGCTGTAATTACCATAAAAGTTTTAAAAACAACCTAGACCCTCCTATTCAGACTAGATTTTATACTTCCAATCGATTATAGGTACATATATGCAACATGAAATTCAATTTAGTTAATAGTTTTCAAACATTTCCTTTTATTGTTTATAAACATTCCTCATTTCACATATGCATAGGTATGTGTATGTGTTGTGTGTCTGCCTGTGTTGTGTGTGTATAATCATCTGTCTGTGTATTTATTTTTATTTACTTTAACTACAGATGTGGTTGGAGCTTTCCATCTTGGGGGGCCGGTTGAGAGATTCGATTTTATTTTGATCTCTGGTTTTATATTCTTCATTTTTTTCTTTGCATTTTTTTTTTTTTTTTTGGAAGTTAAGTTCATTTTTGGGAAATAAAATTATATACCGTTTACTTTCAGTTGCATTTATAGTTTGTATATACATATATATATAAGTATATATATTTATATATATATATGCAGTTTATTTGTTGTAATATATAATTTTCATTGGTTTCATTGATTTAAGTTTGTGATAATAGCATTTAAAACATATATATATAATACTATACATACATACATTTGTATATATGCATGTATAGGTTAAATATAATTGATTAAAAATTCAAAAAACAGCTATAAACAGTTTCATATTTCTTATTGATTTTTTTTTCATTTTGTCCTTTTTTTTTGTTTTCTTTTACTTTTTCTTGTTTTTTTTTTTTATTAACAGAACAAACTCTGAAAAAGAGTTGTAAAATTATCGATTCTTGAGAAGTTCTTCTGAGTTTGAAAGTTTATTTTGTGTTTTGTTTTTCGAAAAAACTAACTGAGGAATATATATTTTATCTGTACTTAATAACAATTTAGAGCGACAGTTATTATCATATTAGTTATGCATGTATGTATATGTATGTATACTGTATACATATATATCGGTATGGTAAGTGATATGGGATAGTGTCTTTTATTCTTCATACTATGCGGTGCTGTTTGATGATTATGTATAAGTGGCTGTTTTTTTCCCATATAAAATGATCATTTGTTCTTGGTTATTTTGCGCTCTAGCTCGTTCTTTTTCTTTATTTTTTGTTCTTTTGCAGTTCAACATCAAACATTTTCCTATAATCTTGTATATATATATATATCTATCTTTATTTCTTGGTATTTGTCCTTTATTCGTGATTTTTGCCTATTTGCCTAAACACACATGAAACATTGCTGATCTCTTTCTCTCTGTATGAAGTCATCCTTCAGATGCCCTTTCCACATTTGTATGTATGTATGTGTGTATGTGTGTTATATGTTTGTTTTATGTTAGGGGAATATCCTTGCAAGAATGTCTATTGATCAGAAAGATTTATCTCGAAATTTTTAACAAAGACTAACTTTGCAAATATTCATCAAACGTTTAGCCTTTTTTTTTAGTTTCTGCAAGAATATTCCAACTTCGACTTTGCCGTAGCTTAAAATATATATTTATGTTTCTTGTTATTTAATATTTTTGGTGATTTTTTTAAATGCCATTTTGATGCCCCTTTTTAATACTATATAAATTACATACATACACGAATGAGAAATTAATTCAAATGAAAGTTGATTGTGAGACACAAAAAATGCATGAACAATGTTTTTTTTTTTTGCTATGCATTTAATGTACGTTTTATTTATGTATTATTTTATTTGTTAGTTAATTTAATATTTTAGTATTTTTCGGTATCTTTCGTTTGTTTTCCTTTCGGTATTTTTTTTCTTTACTACTACTGATCATTTGTGCTTTTGTGATGGCTTTTCTTTTGCGCTGCTTTGGCGAAGACTTTGTTAATAATATTTAAATAAAAATTAATTTAAATATATAGATATATATTTATTTTTTACATACATATTAACTGTTTTGGTCACTTTGTGTTTAGGTGTGTGTAGTTGTGTGTGTCTGTACATGTCCTTAGCTGTGGAAATTTGTTAAGGGAACAAAATCTTGCAGAAAGTTCGAGAAATTATGTTGATTAAAAAATTGTCGAATTAGGATTTTATTTGCTAATGTTTTCTAGGAAAGGCAATATAAATCCTTTTTTTTATGAAATCAAGCACATTTCGTAAATCCTTAGAGCAAAGTTTTTCTTTTTTATGTTTACATCTTTCTAAACCATTAAAGGATCCAAAATGTAAAATTCTCGAAAGGCTGCATAAATAAAATATGAAAATGCTTGTCTTAATAAACAATTATTTAAATCTAAAGCTTTTAAACTAAATTCAAATAGAAAATTTAAATTTTTACATTATTTTGTTCCCTTAAAAGATAGAGAGAGAGAGAGAGATAGAGAGAGAGTAAAGAAAGTCTGAAGTAAAAGTAGCGATAGAAAGGCAATCAACTGAAACAAAATTTAAATGAAATTCGTGTTTGGTTTTGTTTAAATTGTTTAATATTTATATATATAGTATATATATATATATAATTTCATTTTGTCAGTTTTTTTTCGGTTTTGTTTAAAGTTAAATCAATAATCAACATCATTTTATATAATTTGTTTTGAAATATGCAAGTTGCCATATACATATGTATATATATATATATATAGGTACATAAATATGTAAACAAACATATCTATATATATATATAATTTTTTTTTGTCCTGTTGTTGCTGCTTTCTTGCGGTTAATTTATATATTTTTTTTGTATGTTGTGTTAATTTACAGTAGTTTAAAGTTTTGTTATTTTTGGAAAAGCAAGAATTCTTATTTCTTGGTTTTTTTCTTTTTTGAGTTTGTTTTGTTTGAACAATATTTGTAATTTGAATTATATTACATAAATATTTGTTAATTTATACTTTGCTTTTGTTAATTTTTGGGGAACATAACTACAATAAAAACTGTATATTATTGTGTTGGTTGTATTTATTGTGTGTGTGTGTGTGTTTGAGTGTTTAAACAATTTTCTACATTTGTTTTTATTCGGTTATGTTTTCTTTTTGCTTTCGTTTTTTTTTGTTTTATATTTTTTTACAGGACAAAAACATCTAATTGGAATCAATTCAAATAATTATGGCTCTTTGGATTAAACAATTTGAGTTAGTTTTGTATATAATCTTGCAGAACCATTGAAAAATGATTTAGATCTGCCGAATTTTTTTAAGGAAAAGATTTAGTTCTAAGCCTTGGATTAAGAATATGCAGTCTAATTGATTAATAATTCATTTTTATTGCAGATATGACTTAAAATGGATAAATTTGAATAGAAAAATATTAAAATAATTTATAATTTAAAAAAGTATTAGACACGGAAAGACATTGTTTTTGCTTAAAAAGAACAATAAAATTTATTTAACTATCAATGATACAAGAAGTTTTTCTTTGGACAAATAAAAAGTTTTTTTTTATTATTTATTTTAACTGCAAGATTATATATTAAATATCGGCAGACCGATACCCAATTTGCATTCTTGATTCACATATATAATATATATATAGTAGTATTATATATATGTATATATAAATTTATATAGTTTCATGTTGGAATATATAATATAAATAGTAATAACTATTATTGTTCTTAATATTTCTTTTCTTTTTTTTATAAACGTTCTTTTGCCATAATTATTTAATTTAGGTAGTTTTAGAGAAGTGTCTTTATGTTATAAGTGAGACAACAAAAAAATATAATACTGGGTGGTCCATTAAACATTTGGATTTGAAATCGGAAAATTTCTTTAAATTTATTATTCAAAAAGTCAATAAATAAATGACCCATTATTAAACTGATGGGTTATGGAAAGCCAAATTATTAACTGTCCACCCTGAATAAAGTTAAAAAAGAATAACAAAAAAATATTTAAAAAAAAAGTGAAACAAAATTGATAAATTTGGATATTCAAAACGTTTCGATATCGGATTTCTGTTTTATGATATATGATTTCGAAATCACTTATTAAAGTTTCACTTTTATTATTTGCTTTTCATTCTACTAGTTTATAATATATTTATATTTATTTATTTATATATATATATAAATAATTCATAATATATGCACTATATATGTATGTTTGTTCGATTTGTTTTACTTACAATAAATAATAAATAATTTACATAACAGTTTTAACATTTTGAAAAACTATACCAAAACTTAGCTTCGAAACACCGAAGTTTGTATACCCTTCGTATATCTAATTTGAGGTAATCATAATTCATGGAACTTTTTTTTTAGATTTCGACTGTTTTTTTCAATTTGCACATAAGTTAAACTGAAGAAGTTTGGAAAATATAATCGTCATTTCCTTTAATAATGTTTGGCAAATACCAGTGGATAAGAGACATCCCTCATTAGGTTGTTGGGTGACATAATTATGTAATAATGACCAATAGTTTCGAAGACTATAGGTATTTTCTATAAAAAATTACAGACAGACATGACGAAACCGACAAATCGATTGCACTTTCTAAAATGATGGAAGAAAGGGTATACAGTTCAATCAATCAAAAATATAAAAAAAAAACAGGTAAACAGAATAGGAAATTCGGTTCTAAAAAACCAAAAACATTAATTTCACGTCTTGGAAAATGATAAACCTTTTGTTTTGTCAGTTTATTCATATATTGAGTATATATGTATGTATATGTATACTATATAGTGTGGTTTTGCTTCTTTACTTTGTTTTATATTAAATTTAACATACTCGTAGAATTTTTCAATTTTTGTTTAAATTTTTTTCTTTTCTTTTCAATTTAATGACAACAACAAAGTTTTTATTTTGTTTAGGTATAGCTTTTTTGTTTTATTTTTGTTTTTCTCTTGTAAGACTTGAAAATGAATTAATGTTCTGAAGCCTTGTCATTGATTCTATATAGATGTGGGTGTATATATATTTATATATATATATAAATAGTATAATATTTGTTTTGAAGTGAAGAACAATTTGTTTGTTGTTCCAACCAATGAGATATATAACTTAAATTTCTAAATTTCTATTTGTGTGTTTCATTTGTAGTGGTTGTTATTATTATTTTTTGGTATGAACAATTTGCTTTTAACTACGATATCGTTTTCTTTACTTGATTGTTGCTGTTGTTGGTATGTTGTTGTTGTTGTTGTTGTTACATGATGAGAAGGATCAGACGACTATGACGACGACAGTGACATGATAATGCCATACGAGAATTATCTAATTTTTTTCTATGTTTTGACGGTATTTTGCTTCTTCTGAGTGTTCTTTGGTTACATTTCCATTCATATGTTTGATAGATGTGCTGTAAGTCTAAATAGGAAGAGAAATGCAAATATTATTATCAAATAATGATGTAAATATGGCGTTCAGACTTTTTACGGTTAAAGTATCCGCGAAAGTACCTAAAGATTGCATAAGATTTTCTGATTTTAACACATTTTCCCTATAGATAGAGTGTTTTCAGGTAGCTTCCTTAAATTTAGTTTTCTACCCATTCTAAAAAGCAGACGCTTTAAAAAGGTCCTGAAACAGGACTCAAATCAGTACTTAAAGTATTTACTTTGCGCTCCTGATACCTAATGTATGAACTTATGTCGAATTTTATGCCTTTTTGTCTTTTTTCTTTGGAAATATTTATATAGCATCTTATAATAATAACTTTCATGAATCCCGTCTGCTTTGCAAGAGATAAATATTGTAAAACGGATAAAACTTTATAGAAAAATATTTTTAGTTTTCTTCTTTTTTTCTTTACTCTATCTCCGTTTTATAGTTTTTTCAAAACAATGAGATCTTATCGCTTAAAATCGGAAGAATATTGAAATGATAGTGCAGGTTTAAAAACGCGAAAAACATTAAAAAATATCAAAGAAGCTAACTTCGGCTATGCCGAAGTTTATATACCCTTGCAGTATACTTGGCAATAATATTTTTCCTTTTTGAAATTTCTTTCCCTGCAACTCAATTCATTAATACACAAACAAAATATTATTTCTCTTTTTACCACAAGTTTTTCTTCTTCCATCATTTTCTAAGCAAAGCACGGCACGCATACACATACAGTTCATGTAGCGTTGCGTCTGTGTGTGTATGCGTGTGCTCTGTTGATTTGATGATGGCAGTAGTAGGCAGCAAGCAGCGCTGCCGGCAGCGTTTGAACCGATTTATATTGACTGTAACTTGTGTTCTATTTATCGGATCAGATTCAAATTTTGGGATCTGAGATTTTATATCTATTACTATCATATTGGTAAATTTCATGGGGATACTCCAATTTTTGCAAAAATGTTTCTTCTAGAGCTATATGATATAGTGGTCCGATCCCAAAGATTTTCATACTTTATCTCACCCGGGTAAAAAAAAGCTCCCAAAAAAAATTTCATCCCGATAGCTCTTAAGATGGCTGAGTAAAACGCGTACGCACCGACGGACAGACGGACAGACGGTCAGACGGACAGACGGACATGGCTATATCGACTTAGCTTCTCATGCTGATCAAGAATATATATACTTTATGGGGTCGGAAACGTCTCCTTCTGTGCGTTACAAACATCTGACCAATTTTATAATACCCTCTGCAAGGGTATAAAAAAACACGATTCTAATATAGCCCATATCTGTCTTCTTTTTCCACTTATTTCGCCAACTTATTTAGCTAAAATTAACAACATCACATAACATCACACAAATAATTAGAAAAGAAAGAATGTAAAAATATACATAGGAAGTCAAAAATTAAATTTCGCTTTTCGCCATATTTTCCTATACAAATGTTAGGGAAAGTTTGGAGAAAATGTTCGATCCTAGTCTGTTGCTTATGCTATAATGATGACATTTAAGATCCTTTATTAAACTCCGATGATTCAATGACTCAAATATCAATTATTCATGCGTGGGACTGGCATTAACTATTGCTTAGATGAACTCACCTGCATTTTGTCATCAGCCATGTGTAGTGACAGAGCTATTGGCCCTTTACTTCATGTTCTTCAATATCTCATCAGTTTCCTCCGGATCCTTTAGTGTATGCCATTGGGCAATGGGTCGACGAGGCGAGGCTAACATATCGGACCAATGACGTAGCTCAGTACCAGTGCCCATACATCCAAGTATACAGCGACCAATTGGTTCCGAGGTACCAATACGATCATAATCCACGACGGTCACAACAAGACATATTTTCTATAGGTTTGTGGATTGTTTGTTTTTTTTTTGCGGAAATATTGTGAAATTTTTTTCAAGTGAAGATAAATGGATTAGTATAAGAATTGTTAGTTATAATATGTTGGGACTGTTGTTGAGAAGGAGGGGAAAGAACTTTTTGTTTTTAGTATAGATAAGTGGATAAGTATATAATATACTTGATATTTTCTTTGGTATTTTTTACGTGTTCTGTTTATATTTGAGTTTGAGTTTTCTTTTTTTTTTTGGACTTGGGTATAGAAAAGTAGGGGTTAACTGATTTTTTTTAACATTTTTATTTATTTTTTTATTTAAACAGGCAGAAACTACTGTTGTTGTTGTTGTTGGAGCTTCATATGTATAAATATATATTTTTTTGGGAGTGCTTATTTTTTGCTAATAGTGCAAGCTACTTTCGCTTCTCACGAGCGTTTCATTTGATCGTTAAGATCTAATATTTTTCAGTATTTTGAAAAATATATGTATATGCATATACCCATGTATGTACATACATTACTTATATACATAGTTATCTAAAAGGCTTGTAAGCATTACAAAAGCTTTCGAATACTAATAAAGACATGTGACAGTCTTGGTATATTTTCTTTTTTTGGATTAATAATTTTTTTTTGGCGTTAACATGCAAATGTCTAAAGCTAAGTATGATAAGCATAAAAATTACAAATCAATAGAAATAAAAAAATCAATTATAAGGTAATAAGTGAAATTATTATAAAATCTTAAGCAGTGAGGAAAAGCAAATGAATTGAATTGGATATGATCTTAGAGTGGGTCTAATGAACATATTTCTTTAAAAAAAAAGTATTTATTGGTATGAAATTTTGTAATTTCATTACAAAGAAAAATGTTCATTAAATACGTGTAAACGAAAATGTATAATATTCAATCCCATTTGTTTTGTAAATGTTTCTTTTTTTGGTCGGTCAGAATTGATTCATGGGCCTAAACATTGATTTAATGGGTCGGGTCTAGCACACGTAACCAGAGTTCTTTATTATTATAATTTTTTGGGTATTTTTTTTTTTTTATGTTAAAAAAAATAGAGAGAGAGAAAAAATGGCATTTATATATGTTTGATACGCTATATACTTCTCTGTTTTTGGGTTCTTTTATTCAGTGTATTTCTGTTATTTGTAGTATATTATTGGTATTTGGTATTCGATATTCAAATCAGAAGACAGTGTCAAAATAATGTACCCAACGGTCTTTTTGTGTATGTTGTATTTAAGTGTGTGAGAGTGAGAAAATGGTGCTTATTATACCTTTTAGAGCCCATTTGGAGAAAGAGCTGATGGTTTCGTTTCAATTATGGCAAATTGTTAAATTGTTATTCTATAGTTTTTCAAAGTATTTTCTGTATCTCGAAAAGTGTGTTTTTTTTTCTCGTTTTGAAATGGCTAGATTATTTTCTGGTTATTCAAATTTGTTGTTCATGGAAGTGCTGGTTTCTTTTTTCTTTTTTAGTATTTTTTCTTGTAAAGTGTACTAGGCAGCTGTTTGTGCATGTTTTCAATTCAATTACACTATATATTTTGCTCTTCTTGGCATTTTTGCTTTAATTTTCTTTGAGTTTCTAAATCTTCTTCATGCCCAGCTTTTCCATTAAAACCAAAAAAAAAAACGAAAAAACTAAATTTTCTTAACTAAAATACATAAAAGTCAGAAAATTTAGCTGAGGCTAAAGCACACACATTGAGGCCATTGGAAATGAAAATATATGTAGGTACTCTTAACATACAGATCAAATGAATTTGAAATAAATTTTTCAGGTTTTTTTTCAATCCTTATTTGCATTTCAATCTTTAAATCGTTTGAGCTGTATGTGTGGAATACTTAAAAGATTCTTTGTTTAACAAAAATCAAAAAAAAAAATCTTTACACAAATTTTGTTAACAAACTACTCAAAACTGAAAGCGTAGAAATAATGAAAAATTTGAAATAGAATTTCTTTGTTTTGAGATTGTTAAATATTTACACAAATTGGTTAACAACAAATAAAAGATAAAGCATTTTAAAATATTTCGGTTTTGTTTTTCAAATTACAACATTTAAACATTGAATACGTTTTGGTATTTTAAACAGGGGATTTTTTTGTATATAGGCTTTAGGTCTTTTGTCTTAATGAAGTTCTAAAGAGGCTGAAATATAGTTTGGGACAGATAAATATAATGAGACAGACAGAGAGAGACAGAGATAGAGAGAGAGATAGTCAGGCAGAGAGTAAAAGAGACAGAGGGGAGTGTGGGACAGCTTAGACCGGTTAACAGTTGTATTAAAGTACAGTAGGTAACAGTAGTTTTTGGGTAATTGTTTAAGTAGTAGTAGTACTTAGTATTAGTTTTAGTAGTTGTAGTAGTTGTTTTGTTTGAGTATAGTGGTATTTTTTTTTTGTTTGGTATTTGGAATTTGGTATTTTGTTTATAGGATAGTATAATACATTCTCGCATACTTGTATTTGTTCAAATGGTACTTCAAATGAGAACGACTCATTATAGTAAGGGTTGAGGGTGCATTTTTTGATACTTGTCTTCTTCTTTTTCAAACGTTTGCCATTTTGCATGATTGCAATTTTCACATATGGATCTATAAAAAGTAGAAGGAAACATTGAAAGAAACAAAGAAGAAAAACAGAAAGAATTTTTTTTTTTTTTTGGTTTTGTTTTTTTTTGTTTCTCGAATTCAAATAAGAGATAATAATTTAAAGATTTTGTAGTTTTTTTTTTGTCACACACACATCAAATAAAAACATAACAAATAAATATAATAAATATATATGTATGTATACTGAATTAGTCATTAAGTTAACAACAATTAGATAATGTTAATTAAATTTGTCTTTTTCACACTTTAGTTGATTTTGGCAAAAAAAAAATAAATTTATAATTTGTAAAAATCTCAAATTAATAAGAAATTTCATATAACCGATAGGTTCGACAAAAATTTTGTATATTTTTTTTGATTGATTTGGAAAATGTTCTTTTGTTTGTAAAAGCCTAGAAGAACTTTGAAATATATATATAAATATATTTTTAGGGATTTTTTATACCCTGGCAAACCAATTGATTAGAGGCCCCTTATATCATATAGGCAAAATTTTGTAAAAATTACAAGAAAGTTTATTCACCGATTGATCTCACAATCTGTGTTTTGCAATTTAATTTCAATTGAATAAGATCTTCAACTATTCATTGCAATGAATTTTTAAAATCTTTTACACCAATTGAGTTAGTTTTTTTCTGTACTATATGTTCCAATACTCGACATAAGTACACGATCTGAGTCTTGGATCTTTAGATAAAATCGTCTGACTATATCATATATGGACATAGCTGCCTTCACAACGTCAATTTGCTAGGGTATAAAAAAGTATTTGGCAAAACCGGATATGGCTCACCAGGTTTTTTGGATATATTCAATGGCAACGTTATTTAGTTTTTTATTTCGAGCAAATTCGATATGAGGTCGAGTGTTTAAGTTAAGAAGAAGAATTCTTTATTTATATATTTTACATGCAAAAGTGAAGCTAATTGTAAGTAAGTAGTATATTGAGAAAAAAGCAAGCGAGCCTAGAAAAAAGAATATATTTTTCATTTTTTTGAATTTCTGTGCTGAAGATATTGAAAATCGATAATCTTTTAAAGATGAAAACGTTGCCAAATGATATATATCCACCTTATAGAGATTTAAGATACATGAATTTTGGTTTTTTATAGTATTTTTAGCGTACGCGAAGTAAGTTGAAAAAAGTTGGCGCTAAGAGAAGTTGAGAGCAAAAAGTTGATACAAAAAAAATTGTAAACAAAATTCTTAGCTGCAAACGTTGCCTTGGCGTTTGCATTGAATCGGAAAAAAAATCATATATGTATATTAAATGAAAGGAAAACAAATTACAAAAAGGAAAATATTGGAAACCAAAAATTAAAAGTTATATATAAAATACACCAACAAAAAACATTGTCCGAAACGTGTTGTAGTTTGCTTTAAAGTTTGGACATTGCTTTTTCCATTGATCGTATAACTTCATATTACCAGACAAGCCACCGACGTCCATTTTCTTCAAGTTCTTGGCCTCCAAAATGACAACGGTCAATTTGCCAGCAGTTGGTACATAACGCAATGAGAAGCAGATATCTCCAAGCTTTTCCTGATTTTTTTTAAAAGAATAATCGGGCGAAAGAGAGAGAGAGAGAGAGAGAGAGAGAGAGGGAAGAAAAACAATTTTCATAGATTTTGTTGAATTAGTAAAACATTTTAAAGTGATTAAATTGCAGAAGCTTTTTTCACAACAACATTAATTAGAACACATCACATTTAATAGACTAAGAGTTACATTTAAATACATTTACGATATATATATATATATAATTTATAGATTTATATTGTTCAATATATTTATATTTTAATAAATGACTAAGGACCACATCCCTTTCTACTTGTTCAAATCATTCATAAGTCTGTACGTTCCATTTCAATTCCTTACTTTGAATTCTTTTATATTTGACCCTAGTAGACATATTCGTAAAATCGGTTTTGAATATGCTCAAAAATTTTGGTTCGACTAGTGCAAGTATTTTGCTTAATTATTTTATAAAACCGGATTTTAATATTAAGAAACCAGCAGGATATATGGAGTATATTTCTAAAGTCAAAGAGCATAATGATTGTAGTCAAGTGAAATAATTGCAGATGGCACCGCTTGAAAAATCGTTAGTTACGTATGGTTTTATCAATCCACATCCTTAATTTCAGCTCCATGAGCTTTTCTTGTGGATTCAAAAACGAAAACCATTCTATCTGTGTGATTCTTTTATCTATAATCTTTGCAATTGAGGTTAACTATAGTTAGCAATTTAGGGATTATAGTTAATCTTGGGCTTAAAATGGTTTTACTATAGAATTTAAATTCTTTCCCTAAGATTTCTCGAAAATCTTCGACATTGGAATTTAGTTATAGGCTTATTACTAGGGACATTTATTAACGGCCATTTATATTTTAAAGAACTAAAAACATAATCAAATAGAATTACATTTTACACAAATAAAATTTTGTACATATATATATTCTTTACATACATATAATTGTATATATATGTATATATGTTATATAAGGGATCGGGCGAAACATAAAAATGGGAAAAGTAAATGCCACAAATAAGATAAGTACACATTAAGAAACACATTTACTGCACGTCTCAAGAGCTTCGATTTCTGTGTGTAGTATTTATATATATATAAGTATATAATTAATTAGGTAGTATATAGAACTATAACAGAAAGGATTTATATTTAAAACGAAACAAAAAAAAATAATAATAATTGAAAAAATAATAGAGACATATATCATACATATATGTATCTTTGATATTGTTCAGGTGTGTTTTTGTGTTTTGTTTTTCATTGGGGTTTCCCTTTATCTCACATTCACATAACGACCTAGAAAAGGACTTGGTTTTGGAATACAGTTGGACATTATCTTATAAAAACACCCAGCTCAAAATTGTCTGCACAAAATGCAAAAAAAAACCATTAGTTAATAATTTTTGTTTTTTCAATATATCTTTTAATGTTTGTTTAAATCATATGAAAAATTAAAGAGAGAGAGAGAGAGAAAGATAGAGCGAAAGTTGAGTTTTTTTTTATACAAAGAAAAAATTATGTTTTATGTACATGAAAAAGGCATTACAAGAGTATAAAGTTGTCATATGTAGGTATATATATACATATATATGTATATATATATATAAATATATATATAGATATATATTATAAATGCGATTTGTTTATTTGTTAATATTTATTATTTTTTTTTTCTAACATTGCATAAAATTCTGGGTGGGTTTGGCCTTTAACTTTATATAGAAATATATTTGCTTGCTTTTGTTTTCAAAATATCATTCATATCAATAAACGTTGCCAATTTCTAACCAAACTGACCCAAAACAAATTTAGGCATATTCGAAAACTATTCTAAATATAGCGAGAGAGAGAGAGAGATAGATAAATTGTGTTTAAATAGAAACAGAGATATACAATATATATATATATATTAGTAAGAGATAGAGAGAGATAGTAAAGATAGATAGTTAAGGCGAGCGAGCGAGCGAGAAGTTAGTTTTTCAGTTTCAAATTAATTTCTTATCGGTTCACTTACCGCCATTTCATTTTATTTTCTTTTTCTGTTCATGTATTGTTTTTTGTTTTTGGGTTTTCTTTTTTTTTTTTTTTTCAAAGTTCTATTTCTTTCTGTGAAATGTTTTCATTGTTTTATGAATGTTTAAAATCAATGTAATGAAAATGTTTACAAAAATTAAACATTTAAATTATGTAAATAAAAATAAATTAATAATAAATAATTTTTTTTTTTTGTGTTTTGATCTTAATTTTTTTCTGTATCGTCTTGCATTCATTTTGGGTCAAGTAATATAAATATTTTTACTCTTTAAAGTTTTTGAAATTTTTATCAATTTGTATCGGACAACTATGAATTTTAATTTAATTCAATTCAATATAATTCAAAAATTCTTTAATACTTTCGGCTTACAATTAATGGCATAAGACTTGACCTTTATCAATGCAAGTTTATAGAAAGTTCGACATGGCCGAAACTCAAAATCGGTTTTTTTGAGGTATTTATTTAATTTAATTTTTTTTATTTTTTTTTTTGATTGTATCGATCGAAGCTCTGCATAAACATTACAGCTTACGGAAACTTAAAAAACGTATATTAGATTAAACACAGATAACAAAACTTTTATATAATAATTAAAAGAGCAGCAGATTTTTGGTACTGTTTTTTTTTTTTTTTTTTTTTTGAATATGGCGTATATAATATATAGTTTTCAACCGATTATTATCAATAGTAAAACACAACAAACACAACAAACATCATGACGACGACGACGATAGACGACGACAACAACCAAAGCAAATAACAAGAATAATGATTGCTTTTTTATTTTCTTTGCAGAGTTTTGTTTGATATACTTACATGAGGTATAGTTGATTTTCCAGAGAGAAAATTTCAGATGATTTTTGTGAATTTTATTGAAAATTTTTGTAGTTTTTTTTTTTTTTTTGGTTTTTTAGCAATACGTTCAAAAAAATTTAATAAAGAGAAAAATGTAGAGCCATATTAAAACATTTTTGAAAAGTGGTTTTGTTTTAGAAAGTTTATAGAATTAATAATTTTTGTTTTGTTTTGGTGTGTTTTTTTTTTCAATATATTGGATTTTTGTGTGTGATAGTGGGTGTGTCTGTGTGAGAGAAAGTGTGTTGGACTAATACTTAGTGTTTTGTTATATAAAAATTGATATATATGTATATTTTATATTTGGTATATGTAAGTAAGTAAGGTATATATAAAGTTTGATATAAGCAAAGAGAAAATTTTGAAAAGGAAATCATGCTAACGGGTTTCTTTTGCTTTTCTTTTTTTTTACTATTCTAATTGGGAGGAAAAATGGTAAAAAAAGTTTTTGGCTTTTCATGGCATTCACAGGCGGCAAAAGAAAAATTTGGTTTAACATTTTTCTTGTTCTGTGTGTTTGTGTGTGTGTGTATGTCTTTTTGTGTTGACCAATTCAAATTAAAATTTGTATTTAATGCAAAATTTTGTTTTACATTTTTTTTATTTTTTGTGTTAAGTGAAAAAGTGAAATTTTACTACTTTTTGTGTGTCAAATTTAAGTGCAAATTATTGGTGTATTTTGGTTTAAGTGTTAAGGGCTTTTAATGTTGTGTTTTTTGAAATCGTTGATAGGATAGATATATAGAATTTTGGTTTTTAAAGTTTTTTGAAAGACATCGTTTATTATTAAGAGTCTTATGCTGTCCAACGATATTTATCATCGTATTTAACTATCTATCTAAAACATCAGCAATTCAAGTGTCAAAGCATAGAATACATTTTTTCAAGAATTTCAGGAATACATAAATATTGTTGGATACTTTTTGAAATTTTATAAGTTCATAGAATTTTCAGATTGTTTTGTTTTTTTTTTGGTGCTGGTGTTTGTTAAGTATTAGGTTAAAGTTGAGTGGAAAAATTTTTGTGTCAAAATTAAAGAAATTTTGTGATATCATTTATTAATCGGCATGGTTAATGTCAAATTGGAAATTTCAAATTGATAACTTTTGGCCATGCTGATTTAAGTTTTTCCCATTTAAATTTCCTATGTCACAAAATTTTCTCAACAAATCAATATTGCAGTGTGGATTTTCTTATTATATGAAACAAAAAGTTATCAAGACATTTTTCAAAACTGAAGAGAACAAATTCATCTACAATATTAATGATGCGAGAAAAGAATGCAGACATAACAGTTCAGTTCAGAAATAGCGAAATATATTGTTATATATGTATATATATATATATATATAGAATATACAGAGAGAGAAAGATAGAGAGAAACAGAGAGAGAGATATACATATATAAACAATAGGAGAAGGTAGAGACAAAATTCGCTCAGGAACTAGTTTTATAGTGTGTCAGGTGTGGGATCAAGGCAACAAAAAAATTAGTATTAGATATATATATATATATTATATATATAAATATATATAACTATATTTAATATTGGTTCAAAAGAGAGTTAGTTGATGCAAAAGGAAAAGTGTGGTTTTATTTTCTTTTTTTTTGTTAGGTATTTTTTTTGTAATTCTTTTTGTTTGGTTTGTTTTTGTATTTACCTTCTACAAAAGTTCAAGAAAACAAGAAAAACAATTTGTTATTTGTTTTGTTTTTTGTTTGTTTGTTGGTTTGGAAAGGGAATTGAAGAAAGAGAAAGTTTTAGAGTTTTATATTGTTTGAATATGTTTCTATTTTTTTTTTGTTGTGTTAATGTTTATGTTGTTTAATTTTCACGTAGAGCTCTACATAACTGAATATTTTAGTTCCCCGTCCAAAACTAAAATCGCTGGCATTTATTTAATTTTTTTTTTTTAATGCTCTAGAAGATACTCAATAAAATGCTCAATTATGTTATTTAGTAGTCTTTTGATTTTTCGATAAAAATTTATATTTTATGTAAAGCTCTAAATGTGAATGTAAATGTTGTTGTACTTTGTTGTGTGAGAAAAATAATTGGTTCAAGTATATGTTTATTTTGTAAATTTTTTTTTTTTTTTGTATTTAGGCTTCAATTTATATATAAATATATTTGCATTTTGAACTGGGTGTGGGGGGCAAAAAAGTTGTACGAAACTTTCTTTCGATTGGTATTAAATATTTCATTTCTTGTTTTTGTTTATTTTTGTGTACATTGTTAACTGTTTTGTCGTTGGGTCAGAGGGGGGCAGGGAAAAGACTTATGACTTAAGTATCAAACAAAAAGTTCAGCTATTCTTTGTTTGTTTTTTCTCTTGTGGTTTTTTCTTTTTAAATATTTATTTACTTTATATTTGTTTTTTTTTTTGTTGGTCACAATATGGAAATTGCAAATACACACACAAATATCACAGGTTCAAATTATAAAGAAAAACAAAACCAAAAAGATTATTTAAAATATATTTTTGTTTCGTTTTGATTGTCTTAGTATCTTTTTTTTGATTTTTTAACACTTAGAACATTTAAATTAAGTTAGAAAGTTAAATAGGTAGATAGAGAGAAAGAGAGAGATAGTGAGATAGATAGATAGACTGAAAATATCTTAAGCTTAAGACCCTATTTAAAAACCGAATTTTGGTTTCTGTTTCCTTTTTTTCTCTTGTTGTTATTAGGCTTTGTCATTTTTGTTGTCTACATACCTGACCACCTTCACCTTCAACGCTGACCAAATCGCGCCATTCCTCAATCGTCTGGGCCAAATCAATGGTGCATAGGGGAACCTTTACCTCACCAATTTGATCGTGTTTGGAGAATCGATCAAAATCAAATATGGCAAATACAAGTGTTTTGTTCATGGCATCGGCATAGGGCAAACTCTAATCATTTGAATATATGAAAAAGATTCAATCGTTAATATTAAAAAACAGTTCATTAAAAGTTCATAATATAAAGGATATATGAATCTGACTAACCTTAAAGGTGAATGTCTCATTGAAGACCGGACTGAGGGTTTTACGATGTACTTTAGTCTCAAATTTCTTTTTCTTATCGGGCAGCAGATAAACCTTGACATAGGGATCAGATGTACCGCCCATATCTAGGGCGGGCAGTTCTTCGGCCTGTATAACCGTGACAGCCAAACTATTTGAATTGAAGTCATATTCAAGCTGTAAGCAAAATATTCAAAAAATCCAAAAAGAAAAAAACAAGAAGAGAGCCG
Organism: Drosophila willistoni; assembly: GCF_018902025.1. Taxonomy (NCBI): domain Eukaryota; kingdom Metazoa; phylum Arthropoda; class Insecta; order Diptera; family Drosophilidae; genus Drosophila; species Drosophila willistoni. The sequence continues at coordinate 5,810,628 of NW_025814051.1, forward strand.
GAACCATGGAAGTATATAAATTTGCATATATATTAGTTAAAGTCATAATTGTTTCAGTTAAATTATATTAAAAAGTTTATGGCAAAGTGCTCTGTGATTTTGTTTAATTATTTGCTTTTTACTTTTTGTTTTTGGATGTTATTTAATTCAAGATTTGTTTACACTAAGTTTCAGCTTTCGATTGGCGAAAATGAAGTCTTATTTTATAGCGGAATTTAACTCTGTGTAGATCAATGGATTATGCTCATAAATTAATAATTGAGAAACTTCAACTGCATATAATATGTGAAGTGTGAACATTTTTTTTTATCCCAATTAGTCAAAAAATTTCAAAGTTTTTAATGAAAATATGGCAAATGTTAAAAATATTTGAAATTCAACAAGTGCGAATATAATTTAAATAAGTTCTTTATAACTTTAGCTTTCATTTATTGAGTGATGCCAGGAATAAGTTTTTAAAAATAATTTCTTTACTTAAGTGGCGATTTCAAGATTTAATTACTAACATTTCTTTATTTATTCAATGTAAAAATTAGAAATGCCCTATATATTTGGCAAGCCTTTGCGATTCGTATACCACTAATCTAGATCGGAGCTCATCACCTTGCGTTTTTCCTTAATAAGAAATCAAAGCATTATAATTTAACCCAGTGTAAACATTAGTGAAATTTTAAGGTATCAAATCCAAATTCAATTCCAGGCATTACTGACAATTGTGTGTGAGGTGAGGTAACAAAGAAGTTAATGATAAAAGATTTACATAATGCGAGTTAAACTATGTTCAAGTTAAAGTCTTGCCCTTTGTATCATTGTTTGTTTCTGTGTAATCCTGTTTGATTTGTGCATACACATTTTACATTATTTTGCGAGTGATCTATTGGTTATTGGTTTTTGTTTTATTGTATTTGGTTAATAGTCTTTGGGAGCGGTAGAGTTAGGGAGTGTGTGTAGTATGGACATTGGAATATTATGAATCATACCTTAAAATTGAGACGACCTAGTTTTTGTTCACTTTGCTTATCCTCTTCGTCGCCCTCTTCGGCGTTTTCGGTAAGTTCCTCCATATCAGGCTGAACCTATGACATACCAGAACCCAATAACTACTAAGATTTGATATAAGTCTTGATACTTACTTTCTCTTTATACGCTGATCCTAATAACTGTACCGATTTCATATCGACGCCCTTCTTACCCTTACCATCTTTGGTTCTTCGTTTCTTCAAGAATCGCCGAACACAAAAGAAGATAATACCAAACACAACAAGGAATACGAGTATTATAATGGCCACAACGCCCCAAGTGGGAAGGCCGGTACGTTCGGATATTATTTCAGTGACCACTTCGCCGGCATGCTCTACTTTTTTAAATATCGGTACGGATGTGGTTGAGGTTTCTAAATATTAACAAAAACATAAAGTTTGAGTTTTGTTTTTTGATTTTCTTTTTAGTATATTTCACTTACCCGGTGCCTCTGTTGAGCCTTTTGTTGTTGTGTCCACCTGTGCGATTCTTTGACTTTCCGCTGCAGCGGCAGCTGCCTCAGCGGCTGTGTCTTCTACATCTTTTTCACGAAAAATGGAATGATGTGCGGATTCGGGCGATTTTTGATCCACAGATTCCAGTCCAGATGTGGATTCAGCACCAACAGACGCCGGCTCTGGCTCTGATTTGGTTTCCGGTTCGGAATTTGCATTTGGCGGCATTTTTGCTGCTTTTTGTGTGTGTGTGGGGGCTTACTGTAAAAGAATGAAAGAAAAATTAATAAATTAATCCATCACAATTTAGAAAACTATCTGTTAGTCTATTTTGTTTGAATTAAAGGTGTGCTATGATACAAACTCTTCTAATTTCAATGTTAAAATACCAAACTAGGGGATCGTTAATTGTTAAAACATTTTAGTAGTCTTCTGTACCAGTTTTTTAGTATTCATTTGGTATGATTGAAGATGTTTTTAACGTTTTCTTGGTGAATTGCGTCAGATGGGTCAAAAGGTTCTATCTGACTCTGTTATACGATGTTCGATACTGACAATCGAGTAAACTTGAAACTGTTACATGACTATGTCCCAATCATAGTCGTATAGAAACTCTCCGTTCATCTACAAGCACAAATCGCAGCCACTTTAAATTATCTACTACTTTTCATTTGGAATTTAAGTGTACCACATTATTATTAAAAACTTAAAAACCATTAGAAGGTTTCAAATTATCAAGGCGTATACAAACCGCAAGGTTCACTACACAAAATTGCAAGTTTGCATTTAAGTTAAATAGTCAATAAAACAGAAAAAAAATAAAATCCAGTGAAAACATTGAACACATTGCTGTTTCTGGTTGCTTATAAATATTTTTGCACTTGCATAGACATTTTGGTACTATCAAGGAATCAGCTAGAATCGTGTGTATGTGTGTGTGTGTGTGTGTGTGTCAGGGTCAGCGAGAGAGCCAAATTGTTGATAACTTCGATTAGAGATTATTTCGTAAGAAATATACAAAACAATTCGAAATACCTAGACCTTCAATTGCGGCAGTCTTAATAAAAATTAAAACGTAAATAAAAAATCTGCGCTTTATTGAATGACAATACATAGTAAACATAATAGTAGGGCGTAAAGGAAAGGGGAGTAGAACAAATTCTGTATTTAGGAGCAAAAAATAAGAACATTTTATATTCAATTTTGACGAGAAACAACACGAAAAAAAATGTTTATATATTAGGTATATTATATATGTACATTAGGAACGACAATTTTAAAATTTGCGTTCGGAAATTTCTATTTTATTTGCCTTTGACAAAAGAAGATGAACCTAAGACTAAAACATTTCAATGTCTATGTCCAACCCATTAAAACTCATTAAAATTATGACCATGACCTTTTCAATTATCAGCGTAGAATTCATAATTTCGACTTGAACAGGCAACAGCATGAACTGCCAACTTTCAGTTTAGGTTGGATCAAAGGAAACAAAACAAAAAATTATTTTCTGTTCAAAATTTAATAGATTGTACTATGGTATTATGGTTTTAGGTGGCAACTTGATTAAAAATGTCTTTCATGTCTTTTGGTTAATTAACAGGTGTGAGTATCGTGATTCCATAGCAATTCCGTCCTGTTTTGGAATCTTAATCATGTCGGAAACTAACAATTTAATTGTGTAATTAAAAATACGAACCCTTCAATAGAAAAGAAAAGTCATAAAATTAATGGACTATATTATTTTAAAGCCTATTTCCACAATTAAAATGGGTCTTAAGGACTTAAGTCAAACTTTTACTAATTTTTCTACCCACATGACTTGGCTTGAAAAATGTGAATCAAACAATAAAACTATCACATCACCAAATACCCGAGAGCTCCCTTTTTTTTATAAAATAGTTAAAACTTGATTATATGACTTGAATATATGAAGCTTATGAATCCCAAAACAGACTATATGAAGACTATCTTATATTTGATGAGAAAAACAATTTCATTTTCTTCGTTGGTTTGAATTTATTTTTAGCATTAAAAATAAATAGCCCAACATTGTTGAATATCTGGAGGCAAAAACTCATTTTTATTTGCATTTAAAAATAGCAGTTCACCACAAACAATCCAGCCAAGAGAACCCACATAAGTCATTAAAAGACAAAGCACGACAAGAGGAACTTTTCTCTTATTCGGTTCGTATCCTTGAAGCACTACAAATGCGCTGACGGCGCTTTGTTAAACAACAACTGAATATATATGTATGTATGTATATATTCTTATATGTATGTGTATGTAAGTGTATGCGTGTCGTATCCAAGTGCCAAGGGCACGCACTTTTTCTCATCTTTTCATCCCATTCACACAAATTTCTCTTTCAATGTCTTCTCCTTTCTTTTCTTTTCTTTTCTTTTCGCCCGTTTCTAATTTAATTCATTAATATTAACACCATTTTGTTTCTTTGTTGTTCATCCTTTTGGCATATGGTTTTTATTAATCCCGCTGTTCCTTTTTCTTTAAACAATTTCGTTGCTTCCCCTTTAGACCCTAGATTAATAATGAATGAATTAAATGGAATTTTACGTCTTGAGTTGGGTTTGCCTGCAATTGCTTTTCGAATGATTGTCTGACAGGACTTGACCCCAAAAAGTGTCCAATGATGAAAAGTCGTTGATCTCTTTTTTATTTTCTTCATATTTTTTCATTAACTTTGTATAAGTATACATGCATGTATATATATATGTATGTAGGTTACCCAAGTATGTACATTTCGGTGATTATCCGTAAGCTGTCTTTATGGTTAACGTGTCTGAAATTCCTGATTTCTAAAAGATGAATGACATTTTGTATGCCACAAACGAGAAAGGATAATAAGTAAACCGTTGTCTACGGCCTTATACCTCAATAGATTTTAGGTATTGTCCTTTTTTATGTAGTTTTGCAGTAAATAAATTTAACATTATTATTTAAAATGATATTAAACTAGATTCAAAACAAATTTAATTTACATCAGACGTTTCTTAAAACTTGTTTCAAAGTTTATAATTAAAATAAATTATTGCCTCATTAGAAAACTTAATTTGTATCGTAATTCACTGCATTTCATTGGGATAGGTTGAGTTTTTCTTCCTTTAACCTTATTTTAACCTCCGAATTTGATTTTTTTTTTAACAAATAATGTGTATGTACCAGATCCTCTTTGTTTATTGAAGGTGAGAAATGGACTCACCTTTCATTCCTTTCAATTTTCATGTGCCTTCTAAAACCTTTTAGGATGGCCATGCATAATAAAAATCTTTTAAGGGGCATAAATAAAACAAAACAAAAACATAAAAGTGGAGACATTGTTTCCAAGAAATAATTGATTTCTTTGACCCTTTTTTTTCTAAACATATCCATTCGGTCTATCCTGATACTAAATAGCCTTCGGTAAAGGGTTTTTCATAATTGTTTAACTATTGGTTGAATGAAAAGAAAATTAAATTTGCAAATTTAGTAAGCATTTATCTACAACTTTTAATATGAGTATGAAAAAATGATTTAGAAATATTCATTAAAAATATCTTCTCCATGAATTTCAGTAACATAGACAAATGAAGAATTGGCCTCTTTTTAAATTTAAAAAATATTTGAGATGAAAGAAAAGTGGTTAAAAAATTTTTCTCTCTTTGGCAACTTTGTGCTTTTATATATCTCGCCAATAAGCGAATTTTGTGGGTTAGTTTTCTCGTTTGTTTAAAATGAATAATGCAGAATAAAAACAACATCATGGAAAAAAGACCAAAGCAACTGCCAACATGTCGTATGCGCCATTTAGCAGCAAACTGACTACAAATTACTTCGAACAGAGCTAGAACTGCTGTTGCTGCGGTTGATGTTTATGTTGTTTGCTAAGCAAATGACGTTAAAGGACATTCTACACCCAGGCGATGAGGAAAAGACAGAGAGAGAAAGTGAGAGGGTGTTAAGAAGGCTGGGATAAGTCCTTAAAAGTAAATGACTGGCGTAACAAAAAAAGGATAGAACATGAAATTGTAGAAAAAATTTGCATAACATTTTAAAGTTTCTTCTTTCCAAGTTTCTAGTATTGACTACTCAAAATCAATAAATAGTTCTTTAAGAAAACTGCCAAGAGTGAAAAAAATTTGTTTATGACTTCATACTCATAGCTGAAAAGCCTCACAGAAATGTCATCAAATATTTCATGCACGAGGCTGAATTTATCCTATATAACTGACAAAGTACGTGATATTATCTTAATGTGGGATATCGACTACTAAATACCCTTTAAATAGTAAGTGTATTGACAGAGTTCACTATGAAAATGTCTGGAACAGAATGTGGTTAACATTTACTGTCACCTCATTTAATCCACTTGGCAAAGGAAATGATAAAGGATTTATAGACTATAGCTTATTGATTTAATATAAGATCCTAAGTGTTTGCTGTATACGAAGGGTATATATGAAATTACAAATATAATATAAATGCATCTAATTTATGGTTCTTCTTGTACATTTTTATTTTCTTTTTTCTCGTTTTCTCTGTTTTTGTTCATTCTTATTTTTTTTGTGTGGTGCCTTTTTGTCTGGGGCAAACTAAACTACGCAGTTTTTTTTGGCCAGGTTCGGAGAACATTCGTGAAATGGCAAATGTTTACAATGTGTTTTAGACCCTGAACAGCTGTTGTTTCTGTGTGTGTAAGTAAGACAAAGAGGGAGAGAGAAATAAAAATGGTAATGGGAATGGTGTAAAAAAGAAAATGTTCTCTTAATGTGAGCGCAAATTGATCAATAATCAAAGCCATAATTATATACTTATTTACTACTTTTCTTTTACGAAAAGTTGTTTCGAAAAATCGGACAAGGAGTTGGTGCTGATACTTTAGACAATATTTTAGCAATCTGCGTTGCAATTTTAAAATTCTTAACTTGTTTAAGTTAAACATTAAAAGATAGTGTATTCGTTTATTAGTGTAATCGGCTCAGCGAATCGAATTATGTTAACGATCATTGTTTGGTTTTAATAGAAGATTCAAAAACATATTTAGTCAGTGGATTGCGTCTACGCACTTACGTCTTGAAATATTTGTCTATCTATTGTCATAGCCAACAACATTCGACTACCTATTTATAATTATTTAATGAGATTATAATAGAAATGAGAGAGATACAGCGATCGAATTGAAATTGGTCTGAAAGTTATCAAATTTGTGCTCTTAAACAAACTAAAAATCGATTGTAAAGGAATTATGAAATAATTGACATTTGACTGGGATATAAGAATCCAGAATTGCTGGATAGATTCTGAGAAAGAGAAGATTTACATAAAAATTACTTAGAAAAAAGAACAAGCCAGATGAACTAGTTGATTTAAAACTACGGTTAAAACTAAAGTAATAACAAGTCAAGAAAACTAATGAATTTTGGTTTTAGGATAAGGTTTAAAGAAAACATTCTAAAGATATTGATGAATGGTGTGCGAAAACCAATTTATCAGATTCATATTTGATTTGTATTTGAAGCCATATATGACACCGAATGCACTCTATTCATATCGCATTCTTAATTGACGAGGAAATTTTTGCTTTGTTCTATTTTTAGTTTTGACCTTTGCTAGGACTAGGACTGATGACAAAAATAAAACAAGTTATGATTGGTGGTGTGGGTAGTCTAGTTAAATTCTTGATTTCTAGTTCGCTTTGTTGGTGAGAGCGGGGAAGGGAAACAAATTTTCATTAGAAGATAAGATAATATTCAGATATCAAATGAATAAATAATAAAAAAGAGAATGCAAATGTCAAGAACTGACAATCAAAGTGTCAAAACAAATTAGAAGCCCGAAAATGGCATTAAATAGAACGTACGTAGAAATTTGAGCAACATGGACTATGTGGGCAGAAGAGAAACATCTGTAGAACACCCCACGCATGTGAAACGGAAACCTTCATCACTATCATACTACTAAGCTCTCTCTTCCTTCACGCACTCATACATTTACACTTCAAAATTAATTTGTGTTAAGCTTCTGAGAGCAGGAAACGGTTAAACTTTTTTCTTTTTATGGAGAGACAGAGAAATAGAGAGACAGCGACAAGAGAGTGACAGAGAGCATTTACTGCGCACATAACCCAGAGAAGGCAACAACAGAAAGAAAAATTGGCAAGAAAAAAAAAGAAAAAAGAAACAAAAAATGAAAACGGTATTCTAGACAAAACCATATAACCAAGTTAATAGCTGAGGAGGAATAGCTTAAAATTTTATAAGACGCCAAATGGTACACGATTACAGGACAAAAAAGAAAATGCAACCAATTTTCCACATCATTTCTTAATTTTCACTTTCATTGAACAATTTCATATGAAACCGCAAAACGAAAGAAATCACATTATACTATCTCTAAAAGGGTCAAAAGTACGCCCACTTTCTTACTCTTTATATCGCTTTGCTGTGCTCATGAGTGTGCGTGCCTGTATTTTTCTATATTTGCCAACTTGATTATAGCCAATTATGTGGGCTTTTCACATCTCTTACTTTTTGTTCAAGTCCATTTTATTTCCCTTGTCTGAGTTAATTAAGATGAACAAGAGCAAGGAAAAATTGTTTGTCTAATTGAGTTTAGCCTAAGCATTAAACAAAGACGGACAGAAGGAAAAAAGGAACTGCTAAAGACAAGAAAAAATGACAGATATCGAATTTTTCCACAAAAAAAAAAAAAAATTACGTGTAGCTTGCTGCTTACAGAATATATCTTAAGTAATAACTTTGTTTGAGGAACTGTTTTATTGACAGATGAATTTTACACAATCATAATAAGAAGCTAAGTATTTTAATATATAAAAAAAGAGAATTGAAAGGGTTAAGTAAATAAGTACACGAATTGTTTTAAAATTCAAATTAAGATATAAAGGAGAGACTATATTAAGAGATGAAAAACTTGAAATTTTATTGGATTAAAGTCTTTATGCTGCAGTAGATACTTGACCAGGTATTTATTTCACATATAGAATTTAAAACTATATTAGCTTTGCCTTATTTTTATGCTGATGACATTATTGGGTTATAAGTTAGGAAATGATTAAATGTACAATTAAAGGTTCTGAACTTCAATTATGCTGCACTGAAATATATTGTTTAATATTCTGCTAACTTATTGATGAAATAGAAAGAGAATAATTATAAAGTGCTATCATTGTTGAAATTTATGATGACTTAACCATTAAACTATTGTGCATTGAAAACCCATTAAAATAACCTCATAATCCTAAATTTATTATATAAAAATCAATAAGAAATGTGGTATCTTAAGGTTGAAAGAAGAAGCCTTTTAAAATGACAGGATTGCATTTTGGTAAAGAATGTACAAGCAATTTTTATTACTTCCACAGAGATCAATTGGCCTTCTGTCTGGCTCATAGATGTATGCTAAAATTGATACACTCATAGACCAATTGACCTACTCACAGAAGTATGCTATAAAATCTGAAACTCACCTTCTCCCTTATTCGTCTCCACAAGAGTTGGCCAATACTATTAACACCTTGCGGCAAATGATGGCTTAGTTTTTGGTAAATTATAGTTTACTTCGTTTTGCCTCTTTATTATCGTCTGCTTGCAGTTATTTATTATTTTATTTGTTTCATTACATTTAATGATTATTGGGTCTTGAGCAGCGTTAAACGAAGCGTGGAGAATGGCAAGTTGAGGCAAAAAGGCAAAATATGTGTGACTGCTGCCTGGCAGAGAGAAACAAAACGATTATGAGGTTGCGAGTGTTAAGCCTTTACCTTTCAGTTCTTTATGATGTTCTGCTTCATTTACAATATTTGAATTATTAAATTTTTATACAAGACAAACAAATGCATGACAAACAATGAATGAGAGATGTAACGAGAGAGAGAGAGAGCGAGAAAGCGTGGGGAATATGTAATTGTATGCGTAAATATTGATAGAGAACTCTTTCTGTGTGTGACCATGTGTGTTTTGTCAGAGTGTGCGTGGAATTTTCGCCTTTCCTTGGGTAAAATAAAAAAAAAAACTATAGGAACGACATTCGGCGAAAGCAAATTCAGGATAGAGATTTTCTTAGAGACATTTTCTTGCAAAAGCTTTTACTCTCTCACGCACACACACACACACATAGTCAATGGAAAAATGACTTGACTTATTTTAGCGACTTTATTGCAAAATTTGTATCTTCCATTTTGGACTGTATTTGTTGATATTAATTAATTGATTTATTTTTCACATTTTCACTCAATTTTTGGCATTTATAATTTTCTATCGAATATAAATTTGTTTGCATTTCTATTTGATGGGTTTGAGAGCTTTTTTTCGGTTTCGCATGGGAAAAATCAATATTCATTCAATGTTGCCCCTGCTCACATGGCTCACGTTTTCACTTTCATTTTGTTTCACATTTTCGTTAAGCCAGCAAAATTTTCAATTGATAAATTTTATAAATTTATTAAAATACACAAAAAATGCTTGATCACATACACACACACACACACATGAACAACTATAAAGATGTATATGATCCGGTTCACAATTTTCAGACTTTCTCTTTTCTAGACATTGCTTTATATAATCATAATACAACCAAAATTAGTTGAAGAATTTCTATCCTTTTTTTTTATTTTGAAATTCTTATGTTGTTTTCAAAGATTTCTTAGGGAACAATTTGTTATTAAAAATTAAGCGCTGCTTTTAATTAAAATTTTTGTTTCTATTGCGAATGCTTATCTTCTTGGATTTTATTCATTAATTTTTTTTTTTTTTTGACTTTATGGCCTAGGCAATTTTTTTTCCGATACGTACTTTCTGTCAGCTCACACAGTCAACTTCCACGGTCGATGTTCATTCGCGTTTTGGCCTATACAATCCAAGAAACAGCGAGGAAAAAGCTTTGTCTATATACACTTCACAAAAACCATGACCAAAGAGCGAAACGGTTATTCTACGTATGACTGTGTGTCTGTGTCTGTGACTGTGTGTGTGAGTGGGCATCGATTTTGTCATTCCGAATGGCTTTGGGCGGGGGTTGTGGATTCAAATTGTGAGCTTTATGCCTTTACTTTACACGGGGAGAGTTTGATTTTGAATTTTTGGAGACTTTGCCTAAGTCAGCTGGGCTAGCTTAATTTGGGAATATCCTTTACACTTTTAGCAATTCAAAAAATATTTATTGCATGATTATTCACTCATTTAAGCTCATGTATATTTTTGTCCAGTTTACTTAGCCGAAGTATGAAAAGTCAATACAGGAAGTAACTATTGTCAAATTTTATAAGAATTTAATAAGTAGTCTGCATTCAATATAATTTATATTACTTGTTTAGAAGAAAGAAGACAACTTTTTCGACATCATAAGGTATATATCTATGTATGTGCGCATATTCTGGATCAGTGGAACATTCAAAGCGATCTACGCATGTCTGCCTATCCGTCTGCCCATATGAGCCTAGAACTCGAAGATTAACTCACAAAGTGGAGTTGCGCTAGAGTTCTCATCTAGTTGTCTAGAGTAAGGGACGTAGCCTATGTTTGCTAAGCAGTATTTATAATGTACCTATATTATATTATATTATGCTATATATATTTTTGGTCTTATAAATCTATAATAAAGCCTTCACTTTTATTATGGCAAAGCTGGATATAGTTGTTCGGATTAAGAAGGCTTTAGAAAGGTCAGATTTTTCAAGATACATTTGTTTTGAATTTTTAAAATATGGAATTTCAATATTTTTTAAAATATGTGTTATCCAAATTAAATCGAAAATTTATAGCATAAATATTGTCCTACAAGTTTGCATTGCATTGCTTGACGCCTTCTCAAAAGCTCACTTGCCCAATCTCAATTTCTCTGCTTCCCGGAGTTTTGTTGTTTCTTTGTCCTCCTTATCGCACTCATTCAGGAGAGGGAACATCTGATACAATGGACACATGTTTCGGAGCAAATTGTACTCATTGAGTGCCAGAGTGCATGCGTACTTTGGCAACGGAATTTGCTCAATGACAAGAATTTTGTGGAAAGGATAAAACGGCAAGGACATTTTCAGTTATGACGTTTGTGTGCGATTGCGGGCGAAGGCGGCAAAGCTCACTATGTTAAGTGAAAAGCTGTTATAGTAAAAGTTCTGTGGAGGTTGGTTACTAATAATATACAGTAGAGGGCGCCACCTTATTTAGAAAACCTGTCTAAAAACTGTAACTAAATCAAATGGAAATGCATATTTGGTCTTTGCATCTAACTGTGGTCTCGTCCCGGGCATCATTAATGACCATTTTGGTATTTCCGGTGCGCAATTAGGCATAGCAAACAGCACCAGATTCAATGGGTAAAGCCAAAAATCATTATGTCCTTGCTTCATAACGTGACCGAAAAGGATAAACATCAATTATGAATTGTTTGGCATCAAAATCAAATGAAATTTAAGTTAGTTGTAAAACGTATACATTTTAGTTGTGGGCTGAATGTCCCTTTGTTATTTTATTTGACTACGTGCCGAATTTATTATCCTGTTACTTGTCATTAAATTTTCACATCGTATTTATGCTTATGTATTTACATAGGTAAAGACGTATTTTATGCTTATATATTAAATTTACAATCTCTAAAGTCTTTTTAATAAATCAAACAAGTTTATCTTAATTTATCAAATAAAAAAACATATTTTAAAAATAAACACTATGATTAATCTTTTCAGAATATAATGATATTTGAAACTAAATTACTTATTAATCAATGTATATTTTGCAGTTTTTTTTTAGTCCTTAAAGCCATTAACAGTTACAGACTTACGACCCTCAATCAAATATTGTCATTATTTTACATTTCATGGGTCATTTCAGCTATAGAAATAATAAAATGTCATTGAGAACAATACTCAGGCAATGAAGAATAAGCATACAAATGTTTTTTAAAATAAAAAAAAACAGTATGGAGTCTGTTTACACGAATTAATACATCTTTTAATTCATCGAGTTAAGACATAATCATCTAATAGGTTTCCCTTACTTCCAACTTTTTGAGTATTTGTAAACATAAGTTTGAATTTCTTTTTTTAAGTTTTCTTAGAGTACATAAATATTGGCAAATGTTGCAAGCTCCGAACATCCTTGAGTGGTAATTGAACTGTATAATCCAGAAGATGCTTCAAATTATCCGGTGTGCCATGCCGATCATTTCTTATAATTAAAGAAATTTATTAATGAAATCAAAATATCAATTATTCACTTACCCGAGTACCACAATTGTGTTTTCTGTAGGACTGCATTCATTTAAATATTCATTTTTATCTATGTTTTCTATACCAACAATGCTAAAATTCTCTATCTTTTTTCCACGCAAATATTTAGCGAATAATTCAGGGTTTATTTGCAATATTTCCAAGTCTTTCCTGGTTTCGGCACTGTAATATATTTCAAGCCTAGTTATAGAGTACAATCAATTAACGTTTCCTGCCTTTAAGCTTACCTTAAATTGATTGAGTCGCTTAATACCAAAGTTCGAACTCCAAAAGAAACACAGTTTTGGATTAAACCATTTAAACTGTTAACATTATCAATACAAGGAGATACTACAAAAAGATTGCCGTTAGAGATAGCAGATCTATTTTGCTGAACAGGTTGTGGCTTGGGATTTGAATTAGTAGTGGATTTATTCGGTGTGCCAAGATTTACATTAGCAATTATCTCTTGACCCTTTTCAATTTCCAATACTGTTTTGATGACTTGTCGAATGCGAAGCATTCTAAACCTATCAGTATTGCTCAAATTTGTTGGCTCCAAATTTGAAATATACAAACCAAAATTAAGATATGTAGCCGAATGCAGCTCAGGCAAAAACAGACGAGCTTGTATATGAGGTGGAAGCGATTTCTTTTGATCAAGGGTTAAGCGCTTAAGACTTTCGTATAAAGCTTCCACAATGGGCTTGTAGTAACTAGAAATAAAATGTATTAAATTTATTTTGTATTATTATTAATAGTTTAATATTTACCGCGACTTTTGATTTTCCAAAATAAGACTGATTAGAATCAGTTCGGTAATTTCGCTTAGTTCTCTATTTTGTCCCTTATGAAGAGAAAGGTGAAGAAAGGAAACTATTTTATTTACTTCATTGGGAGGAATTGAATCCCAATTAAAATAAAGAAACATATGAACAACAGAAAGTAAAGATACTCGCTGATTTTCATTAAGCGTACGTATTGATTTCAAGCGTTTAAGGAGTACTTCTGGATCCCTTAAGGATTTAGCCAATACCATTTCATACATGCAGGTAATGTTGAATTGATTACTTGATAAAAATAATGTCAACCATAGTTGATCTGAGCATTCAATGTGTGATGCAAGAAAAAGCATTGATTTGGCAATGGAAAACATTAATCTGTGTTCTCTGGAGTTTGTCAAATAATCTTGTTGGTTTTTGAGCAAATCCTTATTCATGCTTATTAATTCGTCTACAATTTCTTTGACATGATAATTAGATTTTTCTATGATATATTTAAGAAATTTTGAAAGTAGGCTGTTCGTGTCGAAAACATCTTGATAGCAAGATTCAATCCTGTAAATATAAAAGATATACTCATTTAATCCATTTTATTTATATTTATTCATTTCTTCTTACCACGCATCATCCGATAACGTTGCTAACTGGAGAATTATCGGAATAACTTTTTTAGAGGATTTTTTTCCCGTAGAATGGATATATCCAAAAATAACGCCAATATTTTTATGATCAAGATGATAGAACAAAATTTCATGGGAGAGGTTAGTTTGCTCTTGTTCGGTCAGATGTTTTGATACATATTTTCCAATACTCAGAGCTCTAAAAAAAAGTAATAAAAAAAATAAACACAAAAATCGTCTAATACTTTTGAAGGTAAAATAATTTACATAGAAAAGTTTGGAAACTTTTTGAGTAAAGCGACAATAGTCGATAAAACATCGTCCTGCAATCGTTTTTTACAGTCTTCCAAAAGGCGGCTAAGGCATTCAAATGTCGCATATCCTCCTTGTTCAAGTAGTTGCTGCGGCTCCAAATGCAACTCTGTGATATTGTTCCACTCCTTTATTTGATAATTAACGAATATGTCTATCGAAAATTGTTTTACAAGGCATTTCTCTTCGTGAGTTTCACACATTAGTTTATCAAGCAAATGGTTTTGCAATTTGTTCAGATCTTTGCAATGTAGAATTAATGGCTCTACTTCATACTCTTTCTTGTAGAAATCAAGAATTGAAGGAAAGCGATTAGTCTTAGTTATTAAGTAGAAGCGTAACCATCCATGAACAGTTTTTGACAAATTTTTTAGTTTATCAATAAAAGCCAAAACTAAATCCTTTTTTAATTCCTCATTGAATATTATATCTAAACGCTCTTTAGTTAAGAATAAAATTGTAACTTCTATACTATCACAATCAATAAACTTGCTTTTTAAAATGTCATGATCTGAATAGTTTTTTGTGTTGTTCTTGTACATCGTCTCAATAAAGATTAGGTAATCCATCAGGGTAAATTCATTAAGTGTAACCTGTTTATAATTATATTTATGAGTATATAAAAAAAGGGAAATCATTCATTTTTGAAAATTAGTAACCTACTTGGAAGCGACTTAATACCATTTCCTGAGCTCTTATCAGCAATTCTCGGTTTGTCATTCGTTGCAATCGAGATGCAAGTTTTATGAGGATATTTTTTCTAATGCAAGGCGGTTGGAGTACGTCTTCAGTTGGCATACTTTTTATCCATTCTGTTAGTGGAACTGAGTTCCATTCCCAAGAAACGTTGTCCAGTGCTTCGATCAGTAATTCAACTTCATTTGTTGATACAAAATTATCGAAGAGTGGAAATAAACTTACTTCACGATCGACATTATACAACTGCATTTTATTGGTTGCTGCTAAGAACTCCTCCAACATATTCCACTCAGTCAAGTGAGATATCTTCCAATGTTTTAAAATGTGTTTAACAGTTTCATAGACAATTGATATATTGTCAGACTGCATAAGTTTAAAAATCAAAATAGTACACAGTCTTCTTGGAAAAAAAGAATTCACGGAAATTGGATCGCCCAGCAAATTGTTTGAGAATAAGGGAATATCTGGTGTTTCACCGTGTTCGTATGCAACTTCAATTAATGGATTTGGAGCTCCTTCGGCAACAAAAGTGATTGAGTTCATCTTTAATTCATGCAGCTGCTGCTCAATTACCGACATTATTTGTGAACAGCATTTCATTCCGAGACTACGAACAAAATCCTCAAATAGCATGTCAAAGACTTGTTCAACAAGAGGATGCACTTGATCATCATTCAGACAAAGTGACCATAACAAATTAAGCAAACAATTACTTTCGGCACCGGGAAACTTTCTGACTTGCAGTTGTATACACTCCAAAATATTGACCACCAATTGACGATGTTTTTTTACCGAGTTATTATTTGTGTTTTTATTATACGTAGCAAACATATTTGCGATAAGTTTCTCGAAAACATTTGGTGAAAAATACACATTTTTATTCTTCAACTGGTTGTTAATCCACTTCACTATTTCCTCCACTGTCATGCCAATGAAATCATTTTGATGTGTACTAAAGAGAGTTAGCAATAATTCACTGACATCATTTGCGTCGATTGATTGAGTTGAATATAGAATATCCATTTTTTAAGTTTAATTTTTGACATAAATTAAAATTCACAGCATGAAAAATAATTATAATAGCTTAAGCAGTACGTTGTTGCTCGCCGAAAAATTGTTTTACAAATGATTCATTGTTCTTCTTATTGGAGATAAGAATTCTCTTAAGCAATTCGCTTATACCCTTTATAAAATAATGGGTATATTAATTTTCATACATTATCAATACGTGTCGATTAAAGAAAGTAACGTCTTACTCGCTAAAATTTTAATTGCTCACATATCGGCTAGCCCAGTCTATATTGTAAATAAAAAGGGTATAAAAACTTCACCACAGTAGCACATAGAAAGACTACTTGCCGAAACTGTTTGATAAGAATTATAGATAAGGCGTATTAACAAAAGACGAAAAGAAAAGTATCAATTAATTGGCAACACTGTGCCACCAAACCAGCGCCATCTGTGGTCAAAATCAATTTGAAATTAGTATACTTTTCATTTTTGTGGATATAGGGCTGAACAATGTCAACAGGATCCCACAAAAACATCATTGAGACCAAAACAAGACATAAAAAGTTAGAGAATCTTTCATATTTTGGAAAAAAAACTTGTCATAATTATTGTTGTATGGTACAAGAGGTATATTCCCTTGGTATACGAAACATAAGGAAAACTGTGACATGTTACTTTTGATGACATTTAAAAGTAATTTTTTGGAGGGCTTGTTTAAATACCTGGAAACATTCTTGTCTCATGTAAAAGAGATTAACAATGGAAATGTATGAAGATGTTCCGCAGTCTGATCGATACAAATTTTGTATATTCGAGTGAAAACGTTAAATGTCTACGTAACTGGTAGCTTAAGTGTACTTATGTGTCCGCAATATTCGTCAAATCAAGTATTACTTTGTCTTGGAAAGGATAATGTTTAATCACTAACCATAGAACACATAGATGGGACAAACTCATGATTTTTTGATTGCAAACGCTAGCCTAGTCATGGAACCCCAGAGAACTTC
Organism: Drosophila willistoni; assembly: GCF_018902025.1. Taxonomy (NCBI): domain Eukaryota; kingdom Metazoa; phylum Arthropoda; class Insecta; order Diptera; family Drosophilidae; genus Drosophila; species Drosophila willistoni. Next base: position 5,827,758 of record NW_025814051.1, read on the forward strand.
GGGAAAACCCGAACGCTCGTACTCTCAATGAGAGCGTAAAGTGGGGAGAGGGCCAAGCAGCTACGAAAATAATTTAGTCTAGCACAGACTACAGAACGACGAAGGCAGGCCTATGTCGCTTGTGATTTTGTTCTGTCTATGTATGTGTACACTCGTCGGTACATGCTCAGGCTTCGTAGTGTGTGTGTGACGTGAAGTTGTACAACATCGCATTTCAACAGCTCGCTCGACCAAAATTTTTAGTTTTCCACAAAACAGCGACAATGCGAATAGGATATGCCCCTGTGGAAAGAATATCAAGAAATATTGGCATCTGCTTTGTGTGTATCCCGGTGGCTGTACCGATAGAGTGCTCGCTTGGCAATAGGAATGTCCCTGGTTCGATTTCCAACTCGAAATCGTTGGCTTAAATAAGGTTTTTTTCTATTTTATAATTTTGTTTTTTTTTTGTAGATTTTTTGTTTCTTTATTTTTTGTTTATTTTTCTTTTTTATTCATTTATTATTTATTTATTTTTTATTTATTTATTTATTAAAAAATAGAAAAAAAAACCATATTGGTCGGTTCTGAAATGGGAATCGAACCAGAGACATTCCGATCACCAAGCGAACACTCTACCGGTACAGCCACCGGGATACACACAAAGCAGATGCCAATATTTCTTGATATTCTTTCCACAGGGGCATATCCTATTCGCATTGTCGCTGTTTTGTGGAAAATTAAAAATTTTGGTCGAGCGAGCTGTTGAAATGCGATGTTGTACAACTTCACGTCACACACACACTACGAAGCCTGAGCATGTACCGACGAGTGTACACATACATAGACAGAACAAAATCACAAGCGACATAGGCCTGCCTTCGTCGTTCTGTAGTCTGTGCTAGACTAAATTATTTTCGTAGCTGCTTGGCCCTCTCCCCACTTTACGCTCTCATTGAGAGTACGAGCGTTCGGGTTTTCCCGAAGTTCTCTGGGGTTCCATGACTAGGCTAGCGTTTGCAATCAAAAAATCATGAGTTTGTCCCATCTATGTGTTCTATGGTTAGTGGTTTAATTTTAAAAGTCTACAATTTTTGATTTGGTGTCATGTATAAAATGAAATGTATAGTCTAACTTTTTACATCTTCATACTATTGTTTAGCAGAAGCACAAACAAAACCATATGTAGAGGGTGGAGTCCACTAGACCAAAATAAAATAAACTTAATACTAAGAAAAGAAAAGAAAAGAACCGGTACTTTCCAGCAACTCAAGCCTCTATCTCACATCGATTGTCAACCTAATCGTTATCTCTTAATCGTTATTAATCCTACATATGTATGTATATATGTAAGTATGTTGTAAATTGTAAACATTTCCAAGTGACAATTATATTACAACCCAAAAGATACTTCAAATTGTTTGGTGTAAAATCAATGATTGAATGATTCGGTTTCTATTTTTAGAATTTGTAATTTTTTTCCAGTTTCGACACATTAATTGGTTTAATATTTTATGGGTGTTCGTTGACTGAAATTGTAAATTGTAAAATTGTGGAACTTTAGTTATACATAAAATATCCTTTTCTTTTCTGCCCTTTTCTCTCTTTCTCTGTTTCTTGCTTGTCATTTTCGACAAATAAATTGATTTCTGTTTTCAACATTAATTTAATAGTTGTTGTAATGGTTTTGGTGTTGCTGTTTGGTCGTATTCATCGTTTATTGTTATTGCAATTGCGACTCTGTTTCTGTTGATGGTTTTCATTTTGTAATTTGATTTCAGAAGCTACATATATTTATATCCCTTCACATATAGGGGAGGAATTGGGAATGGATGTTATAACATTGTTTAATTACAATTCAAGAGCTGATTGCATTTTTTTTCTTTTCGGTTTTATTCTTTAACATTTTTGTGGCCAATTTACAATAAGTGCAATATGCGAGGTCTGAATGAAAACTTCATATGTAAAAGTTTCTACTGAAAATCTGAAGAAAACCTGAGATGTTTAAATTGTCACAAAAAATTTTTTCTTTGTATGATATCTTATACTTTACTGAGTTCGAAACCCCTCAAAAAAACCCCTAATAAGATTGCAAACCCGACCCGAATCGAATACATACTAAAGAACTGTTAGGCAAAATCTAATATTAATTAGATTAAGGAAAAATTTAAGTTGATTTCTTGATAAAAGATTAATTTAGTTTTTTAATAGAAAAGCGAGTGCGAGTGTATTTTTAAAAATTTATTCTCAGTTGTTACTTCATAAATTCATTTCCAAATGTACCTATTATTATTTAAAATATAATTTAAAAGTAAGATGTGAATATTTTATCCATTTGAAAAATACATATAAAGAATAAACTTAGGTAGAAATTATGTGCAAGATAATTTTTTTGACAGGATGGAAAACTTTTCACTCTGCTCTCGTTTATGTATATAGATGAAAGAATTTTTAAATAGATAAATCTGGTTAATGTTGAGTAATTTAAAAATTATTGTTTTTGCTTATATTCTTTGGTTTTCATTTTTTTCTGCTTTTGTTTATTGTTTTGCATATAAAAAGTACATATAATATGTTGACCCGAATTTTTTACTAGAACTGGACTGTGCACATATCAGTCACTGGATTGGTATTCGTAACTTTTCAGTCTAACCGCAAAAAGCAATTTTGCATTTACATTTTGCATACTTTACGCTAGTGTTTTCTGACCATTTTCGGTTTGGGTAAATTACGGTCAACAGATTTGTTAAGGCTAAGTGATTTTTGTTTAGCAAATTTAGCCGAATTTTGACGATATCAAATAAATGAAATTTGGCAAATGATTTCACTTATTCCATAAATTGAACTAATAATAAATAAATAATAATAAATGCTTAAGTCCTAATGTTTGCTTGAGTTGCATTAGAATTTGGTCAACTAATACATTTTCGAATATTATAATTAAAAAATGCGCTATTGAAAATTTATAGCAATTATATAATTTTGTTCCCTTTGTGGATGCTTAAATTTAATCAATCACTGCTACCTGAACCTATAGTGTGAATTAAGTAAAGTTAGTTGTAGAAATAAGAAACAATCCATGTTGAAGAAAAAGTTTCATTGCGTAAATTGATAAATCCTTTAATGTTCGAAATACACAAAAAACACAAACAGTAGGCGGGTGGCTTAAGGTGGGGCACACGCATGCCAAGTCAATGAAATCAACTTTCGATTTCGCCGAAATAAATCCACTTTACAGATTGAAGCAAGACCAACAACTCCAAAGGACATGAGGGAATTTCAATTCCATGTAAGAACAACAAAGACGACAAATACAAAACACGTGCTAGCTGAAAGAGACGGATATAGCTGCCTTAGATAGAGATAGCCATAACACATGTGTGTGTGTTTGTGTGTGCACGAATAATTGAATTCATCAAAGTTAACTTGCAACAATTGTTGTGAAATGTTTTTGCCCGCCAACCATTCAATTCAACGTTTTGTTCGAAAATTTAGTTCTGTCAACTTTTGTTTCTCTCTTTGATGATAGACTAAGGCAAAGCACGAGTATCAAGGACTGCGTAACGGCAAAACGTCTAAAGGCAGAGGAATAGGGGACATATAAAAAGATTTACGAATTGACAAAGTGCAGGAGCAGGTTTTTTTGGGGCACGATACAAACGAGCGAAGGAGATGAGATGATATAAGATGAGATGGGATGAGCCTAAGCAACGAATTGACGTGCGAACGAACATTGATGTGCCACTCTCTCTTAAGGATATACGTATCATCCTTGAAGGCACATGGGGCACAGGCAACTTGAAAATCTATGTCAGTGTCACGTAGTCTCACAACAACAACAACAACAAAACCAAAAGCAACTACAATAAGTACAACAAGATGACAAAGATTCTCATATAACAGCAACAACGTAACGAATTTCCAATGCACTTACGAACAATAGGTATACTTACAATTATTTCCTAGTGTAGAGTTTTAATTATTTAAGATTATTTTAATTATTGTAGAGTTTTAATTATTTAAGTGTACGTAATTGGAAATGTAGTGGATTTAAAATGTAAATATTTAAAAGAATAACTATAGCTTAAAAATACTGAATTGCTGTTGCAGTTAATGTAGGAAAATTAATGTTTTTTCTTATATTAAAATTAAGCAGATATATATTTCTTAAAATGGGCATTTGCTTAGTATTACATAACAAATCATCTCGAATGTTTTCTTAATAAAAAATCATATAGTGTTCCACATTATTTGTACTTGTCGAAAACAAAAACAGATTAAAAAACTTAAAACATTTAAAACTTGATACCTGAAAACTATATTACAACTTATTTTGGTAATCAAGAAGATCTTTAATTCTTAAAATAAATGGATCATTAGTAAACATTATACATTTAAAAAAAAAAAAACATAATGTTATATTTTTAATTCAAAAAAGAAAGTTTGACTATTTATTATAATTAATTTTTAACGTTTCTACTGAAATCTATTCGAAATAAATAAATATTTAAATTAAAATGCTTGCTTAAATATTTACAATACCCAAGCAAGAGTAAAAAAAAAACCAATGCATGCTTCCATTAGGGCTTCTTACTTTTCCCTTTGGCCTAAAATATTTTTGCTGCTGATTGGGTGTCTTTCGTTTTGTTTTTCATCAACTCCTGGCTTTTCCTTTTGTTTCTTTTTTTTTGTTTTTTTATGTTTCTTTTTTGTTGTTGCTTAGCTCTTGTTCCACTACCATCATCATCATCATCGTCTGGATCATTATGTTAATCGTGTTGTGCTCACATTACGTATACGCCACATTGCACGCTTATTTCCTGTCTTGATTAAGTCATTTTGGTAACTCTGTATTGTTTAATCAATTATGCGGCGTTTGCGAAATTCCTGCTAATCACTGAACCACAATAAACATAAGCTCTCCACTTCATTCAATGAGATTTCCTCTTCCTTTGACCAAATGCCTCACTCTTTCACCTCACAGAATTGGTTTGGGGTCATTTTTCATTCTGATGAAAATATTGATTTCGATTCTGGTTACTTCTTCTTCTGCCTCCTTCTCCCCTTACTATATTTCTGATTTTTTTCCCTCCTGCGACGTGATGTTGATGTCTGTTTGTCAGTCTCTAACGATTGCTTCAAGGTAATCCCTACCCAGAAATAAAAAACAGTAGAGGAAAGGAGAGAAAGAATAAAACAAGATGACGAGAAACGAGAACAACTTTTACCGCTTACAAAGATTTATGAGTTGTCCCTTCGTCTGGGCACAAGTCTGAGGCAAATGAAATATGGCCAGTGGGTTTAAATATTTGCAATGCGGCAGGCGCGTGATTCGATTGTCCGTGGCCATCGTGGAGTGGCACAGGCAAAGGCGAAAGCAAATCAATGACCAATCCACCAGCAGGTTTGCTCAACCAGCAACCAACCTGTGTGCAGCTGCGTTTTCGTGTTGCCCTGCACATTGGGTACAAATATATTAAAACTGCAAATAAATCAGAAAACACAAAGACAATTAAACAAATATTTATAACAGCTGGGAGTTAAAATTATGCATTAATATTTTTTCATTAAATCGAGGTACACAATATGGCACAATTTTCACAAGTGCTCAAACATTTTGTATGTATTTCTAACAAGAAATATGTACGAGAATGAATATGTAATAGTGCCACAAGTATCTGCAATCGAAATCTTCTAATTTCGTGAAATTGTATAAAGGAAAAATCGTCCTATATTCAAGGATATTTTGTTGATGTGGTAAAAAAATATATAATGAAGAACATTTTTTACAAATTTATTGAATATTTTCAAATGAAATTTAAATTCAATCATAAATCGGCTTAAATTTCCGAACAATTGACTATTGATTTTGTGTCACTGTGACGTTTAAATATTTAACCATTGTATTTGGTCTGCAGGACGGACAAGTAATAAGGTCATCAAAACGCCAAACGTTCGATGCGGTTTTTGTCGACTGATTTATGAAGTTGTGCGGTCTCAACGAGCCAGAGACACAAACAGAGACAGGAGACAAATATGGCAGGGGAAGGTGTGGGTAGAGGGGGAGAAAGATGCCGTAAGGCAACCCAGGCATGACAACTCAATTGAGGACGAAAAGCATACGCCAAGTTTTTACCTCAAGGATATGTCGCCTGGTCAGTTGCACAATCAGATTTTTTTTCATTTTTTTTCTTCTCGTTTTTGTTTGTATCCTCTTCCTCTTCCTTTTTGTTACTTTTTCGTTTTGGTGAAGCGATTTATAAACGTTACAGGCATAAATAAACAAACAGCTGTTGGCTTAAAGAAACAAAAAGCAAAAATATATAAAGAGAAACTCCAAAACTGAGTGGCAACATGTGCTTTGCTTCTGGCCGCTGTCCTAGGGGCTCTTTTCCTTGTATTTTTATTTACTTTTTGCTCTTTTATATATATACAAACCATATATATAAAAATATTTTTTAATGCAGCCTCACCGCACAATACAACAATAGCAACAACAGAACGAAAAGAAACATGCCACACAGCAGCCAGCGATGCCAATTTGTTGCAGATTTATAGAGGTTGCCAACGTCGCCGTCGTCGCTGTTGTCGTGGTCCTCCGAGACTAAAAACTACCCGCGCACGCGGATCTGTTGACAATCGCCACAGGAAGTGGGCAGCGGCAGCAAGTAGAAAAGGATGTTGAGGCAGGTTCTGCGTTCTTTCATTCATTCGTTTGTTCGAGCGAACGTTCGTTCATTCGTTGTTTGGCTGGTTGGTTGGTAAAAGGGTCATAACTGATTGCTGCAAACACTTATGCGATGGAGATGCGGGAGAGATGAGTCGAGTAGAGTGGCCCATCGAATGAACATTTGATGGGTTGGGCTTCTTCTGCAAATTTTTTCTGTCGTTTAGAGTTTCACTCTCATTGGGGTTATTCAAAAATGGGGTTGACTGTATTTAGTGCCTAGACAAAGTGCTATGAATCAAATAAATTGAATAGAAAACCAATTATGACTGCATCGCCGACTGCATGTCCTTTATCTTTAAATTATACTTAACCTTGTTTTATAGACTTAGTCAGATGCTTTTAACGCAGATTCCGACAAAATGAAGTTTTCAAATACCTGTTCAACATGACAAACGAGTCGATAAAGCTATGTAGCTAATAATATTAAGATGATAATTTTCGATAATTTGTCAGATTGACACGAATATTTAGTTAACATAAAAACATTTGATGATAGTTTAGCGAGAACTATCTCAAATATAGAAGGGTAGGCTCAGAACAATCTTATAATATGAAAATATCGTATGAAAGCAATAGATTTCAATTAAAATGAATTGTAACCTGAATAACCCTGATGTACATTGCTCCTAGAAAGAGAGATATTCATTGTCAATTTGACAGTATAATAGATTTAGTATGTTTGCTGCTGTTGTTTTATCCATTGGAGACTTCAATTTCAATTGGTCAACATCATCAACAACATCGTCATCATCATCATCGTCATGGTTGTAATCAACGTTATGGGCATCGTCGGTGCAGGATGTGGTGCAATTTGCACTCTTCACTAAGTGGGCGTGACCGTCGTCTGCCCAAATATGAGAACCGGAAATTAGCACAAAACCCCAGACCCCATCAAAATAGGACATTCGGCTGTATAATTACTTTCCCTACCCTGAACTTTCTCTCTCTGCCTCTCTTTACCTTTAAAGCTAACAAAAGGCCAAGCAATTAAAGGCTAATCAACCACTTGACCTGAGCCATACATAAATTTTCCCTCTCTATCTCGCTTTCTCTCGCTTTGCCTATATCTCCTTCTCTCTCTCTCATTCAGTACACAAAATGAATTTATGATGGGCCAAACCAACCAAAAAGCCACTAGAAAACTCTACTTGAGAAACTTCTCACACATTTTTTCTTTTCTAAAAAAACAACAAGTAGAGAAATATAACCGCTTTGCCAGGCAAAAATCGAGCAAATCAAGCGAATGCAACTTCAACTTTAACTTTTTCACTGATTCGCATTTCCTTGAGTTTTTGAGGTGTATTAGTTTGTTCATAAAAGAAATATATTAGTTGAAAATCTCACAGATAAATTCCAAAACATTTAAAAACGTATTATAAAAATAGTTTATAATAGGTATATTAAAAACTATTGCATACAGTAAGGTTTTTTTTAACCAATAATCAAAATTTTGTTTAGGAATATGTATGTATCAGGCTTATATTGGATTTTTTACCCACTTACACACAGCTTTTATATATGCTTTAACCCGATCAGCTGCAGGGTATATTAAAAGCATCAGCAGCTTTTGCTGCTGCAACTTCGTTTGCCTCTATTTGAAATTCATAAATGTGTCTGTGCGTGTATGTGTATCTGATTGAGAGTAAGTGTGTGTGTGTGTGTGTGTGTGTATGGCATATATTAGCATCACTTGTATGTTGTGAGCTGCATACATTTAGGCGCAGCTTGGTTGAAGAAACGAAATGGATTGCATCAACTCAACTCACACACAATTGCTGATGAAATTGAGCAAACTCAGCAAATTGCCGCAAACACAAAAAGAAAATCTAGGAAAATGGCTAACTAATGAGCCAAAGAAAAAGGATTAATTTTGAGAGAATGAATACATGATTCAATAGGTGCAGTTACATACAAATATGTATTTTTAACAATGAGGTGTACTAGGACCCCCACCAAAGAGTCGAAAGGGCAAGAAACGCATAAAGTAAAATCTTTATGAAAAGAAATCAAATCAAATAAGCAGAAAAAAGGAGTTCAGTAGAACAATTGATATAAATTTGAACTTTAATATTATAATTAAATATTTATTTGTGTTTAACAACTTTTTTAAAATCTTATTTGCATCTTCATCTTTGGTTTATATGTATGTATTAAACTAACTTTTTACATCAGAATAAAATTAATAAAATGCTAGGTAATATTTATTTTGGAAATAACTTTGATATTACTTAAAAGTTATCACCGTTTGATGCAAAACTATATCCATTTGAAATGCTGAAAACGTAAATTCTACTGTTATCAGAATCAGTAATCTGCTAAACCATTTAAAGGGTTAATTTCCTCTTTTCCCTCTTTCACCCTATCGTTTTTGAAACTTTGGAACAAACTCATTAAGTGTCTCTCGTTTTGGTCAGTCATCCAGCAAGAGGAACAACACAACGGGGTGCAGGGTGCACTGGGTGGCAGCCAGCCAGTCAACAACTTTCAGGCCACAAAACAAGTCATCAAAAAATGTTTAGCACAAAAAGTGTGGGAGAGACAGGGAAAAGTGAAACAGAAACAAACTGCCAAACAAGTTCGAAGGGAAAATGTACAAAAACGAAAAGGAAAAAAAAACGCACACACAAAAATTGAAGGCAAATGTTTAGTGCAAGTTTAGCAGAGTTAGGATACCAAAAAAAAAAAAAGAAGTAAAAAAACAAAACAAAAAAATAACAAAATTGTCCCCAGGGCGCATTTGGCACAGCGAGCAAATAGGCCAGGGGTAGGATACGGAGAGGTCGCCTTTTGCTCTACCTTTACCACCTGTTTCTCTCACCTGTCAGGCCACGTGTAAAATGCCGCCAATGGCAGTTTCTGACCCTCCAAAACTTCTACTCGTCTTTCCCCACCTACACTTCCTTTCTCGCAGTATTATTTTTTTTTTCGTTTTAAGGTATATTTACTTTGGTTATACATTTGTTACGCCAAACTATCAAAGTAGTTGGCTTAAATATCTGTGTACTTATCGCATTTTGGACCAAATATGACTTGTTTAATTGGTCCTCCTTTTTCCTTTGGCCAGTTACTTCAAAGAAACTTTAGGGGTCCTTGAATTAAATCTTTATTAAAATTATAAATTTAAAATTCATCTTCAACAAAGAACCAACAAAGGGTATACAAACTTCGATCAGAATAGGTAAGTACGTTCATCTGAATGGAGTTTTTTGGTGTTTTTTTTATTTTGTTGGTCCTTTTGTGTGTGCTTGGTTCATGTAAATTGAAAACAGTCACCAAAATGGCATTAAGAGGAGCGCATAAGGTAAATGAACTGGGAGACAGACACATTGTGGGAGAAGAAAGTAAGCGACGGAACGACTGACTTTATGTGCATTAAATTAAAAATTAACTGTCACCAGGGATGAATTGTTAAAGGATACAAAAGGATACAAACGATTGTCAACATTTTTTCCTTTTCGAAATTAAAATGGAAGCAGGTAACAATATTAATAAAGACAAATTTCAAAAGAATAAACCAACTTTCAGAGGGTAATAAAAAATAAAAAAAAATTTTGCCAAAATTTATCTCTGGTATAAATGAGATTTACTTATAGTGAACAAATCTTTGTATTAATATTTCAATTACTATTCCTATGTATTAAGTTTTAAATTTAAAAAATAAGAACATAATGCCATCTAATTTCCATTAAAATAATAATCAAATAATAATTCCATTAATAATAAAAATCTGTAAAATACCCAAAATATTCAATTGTTTCCTCAAGATTGTGCATTTAAGGATATTATGGTTCTGTACATTTTAATAGTATATCAATGATATTCCTTTAAAAATAGAGTTTGTAGAAGCAAACAAAGAAGGCTTTACACCTCCAATTTTGATGGCACTTTTCCGGAAGAATCCTAGACGAATCTGAGAAGGAGTTGGTATAGAATAACGAATCAAATTCTTATCATAAAATATACAAAACTGTCAAATATGTACATATGAACAGTATAAATGGGGTATTGATATGGGGACTTCTTCTTTTTAAATTGTTTTCCGGGACTTCCTTAATCTTAAAGTTGCCAAATATTTGGCAATATATGTATGTATGTACAATGTACATTGTACATGTTGAAGATAATGACAAATATAAGTAAAATTCGCAAAGCTATTCGCAACTTTATTGCACTTGATTTGCAAGTAATTAAATGTTTTGAAAAGAATAGTTGAGGATATTGAAAGCAAACATAAATGAATTTTCATTTAAATTCATTTCAATGTTGAAAGAATTTAAAGTGATCCCATCTCACTTCTATCTTGTAGTTATTTATATATTCAAATGTACAAACGTATACAGACATGTGTATGTATGAATGCTCATCTGTAAAAAAAAGAAAATAATAAACATCAAAGCATTTAACATTGTACCACCCATTAGATACTGACCCTTAGAAGAAATCGCCCCCTAGCTGCCGATGTAATCTGGAAAAGCAGTTTTAATTGCTATGACACTGCAGAGAGACACGGCTGAGTGGGTAAGGGTGAGCGAACGATGGGAGCAGAGGCGATGGTTAAAGGTGGGTGTCCTTCTGTTGCTGTTGTCGTTTTCTAATTTGATAAAGATAAAAATCATTTTAGAGAATGCCATCACAACGAGAGAGGGAAAAGGAGAGATGGCGAGAAGGAAGATTCTTTCGTTCTGTAACTTTATCCCTACATCTATATATATCTCAGTTGCGTTGCGTCTTAATTGAATGCTCATTTCAACGAGACGGCGGCACATCGCCAACTTTAATTGCATTTTTATTTCATTTCCCTCAGCAATTATTGCCAGTTCGTGTGCAAATTTATAAGCTTGCCACAGGCAGTAGCAAGTACGAGTAGTTGGCAGTTGCCACCTTGTTGGAGGTCAATCGAGAGTCCTTCTAACCATGTGCAACCAGTTTACTATGTGTCGTCCTTACCTGGCCTGGCCGTAATTAAAGCTAGACTTTTGCTCCTTCTTCCTTTTCCTAGTCTCTCTCACACTCTGCTCCTTGCCACGTTTTGTCTCCAGTTGCAATATTTATAGTTGTTGCAAGTCGAAAGTTGCTGCCAGTTGCTGTTGCCATTGCCGTTGCCAGTTGTTAGCAAAGCAATTAGCATGAGTTTTGTTATTGCAACAGCGGAAGAAGGCGAAAAAGAACGATGTCCATGTCCACGTTCACATCCATGTCCATGTCCTGGCTACACCTGCTGAAATACTGAAAAACCCTTAAATAAGAATTTAATTTATTTACTCTGCAGTAGCAAAAGTGTCGACCCAAATGGGGCATGTTACCATGTTTAACATTTAACACGCTTGCCAATCAAACGGCAAAATGGATCGAAGCGGGCGGGCAGACAAAATGAAAACTCCGTAAAACAAAAAAAAAAAAAAAAGACAAAACTATATAATGTATGCAAAAAACAAAAAAATATATATATTGTAATTACACTTGTAAGCTTTTAATTACCTTTGCAAAGTAATTACGTTGAGCATTTATTATATTTTTAAGACAGTTTCAGTAAAAGTTTTCAAAGTTTTTGTTCACGTTAATTATATTTTTCTTCCGAATAGTTAGCTGAATAGTTCACCGGCTTACCATTTAATTATTTAACTGACGGTTATAACGTATGTAATTAAATTAAATAACATAAATTTAGAATTAAAAGAATAAAGTAGAAATTATGAGTATAATTTTTGATTTTTTACACTGTGTTTTGTCCAATTTCAAACTGATAAGGAGTTTGAAACCCACAAAAGAAAAAAAAATCACAGATTTAAAAATTAAATCATTTTTTTTCCTTAAAAGGAAATATGTAGTTGGAGGAAGATTTAATGGAGATTTAAGTGAAGTCAATGTAACCGGAAAGTAAATTTCAGTTTAAGAATTGACTAAATCAGAGCTTTATAATTGGTGTTCTCTAGCAATTCTATAATTGTTTCTGTCCAAGTAAAGTCCGTCTCTTAGTAACTTTAAAAAATTTCAATAAAATTTTAGTATGAGCTTTCTTGTTTGTATATGTATGTATTCGGTATTAAGTTTTTTTCAAGTGCTATTCATTCATTTTTAGCTTCCAGCTTATCCATGCCCCTGCATCTTAATGTTTTTTTTCGCCAATCTCAATCAATTTCTTTTGCTCTCAACTAACCTTGAACACCTTTTAAGCGGCTTTGGCTGCTCATGACCCTCATGACACCTGCCACCTACTTTCCCATCTCTTTGGCTTCCACTCAATACCGTTGCATTTTTCGTTTTCGTTTTCAAGTTGACTGCTTACCCGGGGAGTATCTCCAAGCCATCATCATGGATTATGCAAAAAGTTTTTCATTAATGTTGGATTTAGATATATTTTTTTTCACGCTTTGTAAATGTCTTCTATCGCTTTCTCCTGCTCCCGATGAGCAGTCCCATTTTTTCGCTCAGTTTCGCAGATTCAACTTCGGTGGGTGTGTGTGTGTATCTGTGTGTGTTTTTTGCTTCTTTTTTATACCCTTGCAAAAAGGGTATATTAATTTTGGTCAAAAGTGTGCAACGCATAGAAGGAAGCATCTCCGACCATATAAAGTATATATATTCTTGATCAGCACGACGAGACGAGTTCAAATAGCCATGTCCGTCCGTCCGTCCGTCCGTCCGTCCGTCCGTCCGTCCGTCCGTCCGTCCGTCTGGATCAACGCAAACTCCTCCTAGACCGTAAAAGCTACAGAGCTGAAATTTTGCATGTAGGCTTGTATATACTGCAGGCGTTGTATATCTCGGATTCAGCCGGATCGGATCACTATATCATATAGCTCCCATACAAATGGCAAAGTCACGAACAGTGACTTTTCATAATAACTTCGTTATTTTCTGAGCTATTGTCGTGAATTTTAATATTGGTGAGTTAATTACTCATATAAACGACTATGCCAAATTTGATCAAGATCGGGTGACTATATCATATAGCTCCCATAGGAACGATCTTTCGAAAACAGTGACTTTGGTGAATAACTTCGTTACTTTTGACGCGATTGCTTTCAAATTAAACATTTGTTAGTTTAATATATCTGTTAATGACTGTGCCGAATTTGATAAAGATTGGGTAACTATATCATATAGCTCCCATAGGAACGTTCGGTGGAAAACAGTGACTTTGATCAAAAACTCCGTTATTTCCTATGTAGGCCGTTCTTTCGCAAACATTAGCCTTTTTAGCTTAAACGTTTTTCCACTTTTGATGGCTAAGAGTTACCAAAAATGTTGCAAGGGTATACAAACTTTGACGCGGTCGAAGTTATCCCCGGCCCTCTGGTTTTTTGGTTTGGTTGTTGACAACGCAACTTTTGGTCCCAGGATACGTTAACTTTTATGCACCACAAAAGCTGAGGCAGCAACGCCAAATGCAATGTGAGCTGAAACCACAAAACATACAGTGAAACAGAGATATATATAGATACGTACATATATAGACATATATACAATTATAAATACCTATGTATATATAAATACTGACATGTATAGACAACCAAACAAAGGGGAGTAGTGGAATAAAGACAAATGCGGAATGAAAGAGAAAAGAATTACGAAAACGAAGTTTGGTACAGTAATTTCAACAAGTGTGGTAAAGAATCTATTTCCATTACTATTCATCTTTTCTACGGCTTAAAAAACCTGTCGTACATGGTGAGAAGATGAATATCTAACAAGCAAATTTTTTCATAATTAATTATACAAAAAATTATATCTTGCTACATTGAACTTGAATGAACAAGACATTTATCAATGAATTGCTTGGTCAATCAACAGCGAATACAAGCCAAAATACTAAAAATATATTAAAGTTTCGACTAATTATAAGTGTATATGGGCAAGGTGTGTATTAACATAATTATTCAAAAAAAAGATTTTCTAAAAATATTTCCTACAATTGCTCAACATTGCAGTTATTAGATTATCTTATTTGGTACTTTCAACTTTTTTGGTGTTTCTACTGTTTCTAATTCATAAATAATATTCTGTGCTGAAATTTCGAACTCACATTCAACCGGTATCAGCTTATCTATGTATAGTCTATATAAAAAATATATGTGTTCTTTATAAGTATTGAAAGATTTGGGGTTGGAAAGTTTAGACCTAAACTTAAAGATGTAAAAAACTTTTGAAATTGTGTCTAAAACAAAAAAAAAGACAAGTTAAAATTTATAGATTTTCAAGAGGGTATCAATATGTTCAATTTGTTTTATTTATCACTAGATGATAATTAATCCCTGTGTACATATTTCTTTATTATTGTTTTCTCTTTGCTTCAATATAAAACTTAAAACATTTCTTTCTCTACATTTTTCTCTTTCTGGGATTATGTGTTTTTCTTTTTTTGTCATTTTCTTTTTTGGTTTGGTTAGTTGGTTTTGGTGGTTGTATCTCTTGGCGACACTTTTGCTGCTACACTTTTCAGTGCAAATTGTTGGGTTTTGTCAGTTTTGCCAGTTTTATTCCCTCTTTTACCCACACATATATATTTTTTTTCTTCTCTATGTTGGGGCTTTCGATTTGGGGACCGCCTAGTGCGTTTCCTGTTGCCTTGTCTCCTCGCGTGCTTTAGCATTTATTTGAGTGTGTAAACTTTTGCTACTTGAATTTTCCTATTTTACTTTTCTTTTTTTATTTTTTTTGAAGATTTTCCTGTGGCAATTTCATAGTTGTTCCTGTTGTTACTCTCGTCTGCCGTCGTTTCGTTCCAATGCCAACTTTGATAGTTTTGTCAAAAGTTTTTATTGCGATTTGTTGCAGCTGCAAAAGAAGGAAGATTCCCAAAAACCAAGTCCAAGTCTTGTAAAAAGTAATGCTCATTCACAAAAAAAAAAAAGAAAAAAAAAATTGAGGAACAACAAAAAATTTGTGAAATTCCCCAATTGATATTTTGTGGGTGTGTGTGTGTGTGTTTGTATGTATGTGTGGCTGAAAAACTTTTTCTTCAAGGGCCGATTGAACGCCCTGTTTGAACACTAAATGTTATGTATTGTGTATCTAAAAGGACTTATGTTAGACAAACAAATTGAAATATATTTGGAAAAATTACATAGTTATTTGTTTAGTTACATTGAAAAAGTTGTTTAATGAAAAACTTGGGAAATTATTAAATACCTTCTTCTTTACAATCAACGTGGGATTTTAATAATTTTAAGGTTTTATTTAGATATTTATTTTTTCAAAATGCCAAATTATGGATATTTAAACAGCACATTAAATTAGTCGCTAAAACAATTTCTTTAGCTAATCCATAGTAGATCTATATAGAAGTCATCATCATTTTCAACTTTTTCAAAATAGAATGTTACAGGTATAGAATATATAGAAAAAGGTTTTTTTTAGATGCCTCTTGCTAACTATATCCATCTATGGTGGACCCAAAGGTTTAAATTAATTTATTTGATGTATAAATAAACGAATTAAAAGACAGCGGTTAAGCTGATCGTGCTGTTGTTACCGACACAAAGGACCAAACCTTTAATCATTTTACTAGCATTTTGAATGATGAAGATGAAGGATCAACCAATTCAGTTAACGTGTGCCTAGAAACGTAATCGTAATGAACACTTAGTTATTAATTAGTAATTATTGTTTAAAAAGATTGCAGCCAAAGAATTTGTCCAATTCATTAAACATCTCACTAATTATTTTTTGTTTTGTTTTTTGTTTTAATACGAAGGCATTTGTATATATGTATGTATGTATATCAGGTCGAGCGACCTATAAACTTAATATATTTGTATGTAAAATAGTTGGTGAAACTATTGATGATGCAGCTTAATCTCGTTAACTATTTGTTATCACAATTCTCAATGACCACCACATCACCATAATTAGGTGGCGGTGTCTCAGGCCGTGCTGCTGCTCCGTCCACAATCTCCGTATAGAATCTAGCCGTTGAAGTTGGTGGTGTTGTTGGTGAACTTGGCTCTCGATCGC
The DNA here is from genome assembly GCF_018902025.1 of Drosophila willistoni. Taxonomy (NCBI): domain Eukaryota; kingdom Metazoa; phylum Arthropoda; class Insecta; order Diptera; family Drosophilidae; genus Drosophila; species Drosophila willistoni. Next base: position 5,844,424 of record NW_025814051.1, read on the forward strand.
GACTATTGAAAAGATTACTGCGACTCAAGCGTCGTATTAAAGTGGCTGTGTTCTGATTTATAGCGCGATAATATTGACTACGTGCCGGTCTTCCAAAGAGACGTGAAACAAAATTGTCTTGCGGACCATAAGGTGGCCGAGTAACAACAGCGCGTGAGGGTATACTTCGGGGATTGGAACGACGTGGCTGTCTCTGGACTCGTGATGGCGTCCAATTGTGTATCGAGGGTAGTGTTTGATGGGACGAGTTCAAAGTGCCTAAAAGAGAAATTATGTTTCATAAATTTATTGGTCGTAGCGAATCCTGCTTGAGCCGCTTACTTGTGTCCCCTGCATCGGCTGCCTCTTGTGTCCTTGTTTTCTTGTTCTTGCGCATCTCGCAGCAACTCTTGAGGCACAAGGCAAATGTGATGATAAAGATGACCATACAAATGCCCGTGGCTCCGCCGACAACAAATGCCAATTTCACATCATCTTCATCGAAGGAATTATGTGTACGCTCAATCACATCAGGTGGCATATTCTGGGCATTGCCGCCACCACCAGCCAGGAGCTCATGACTCACACGCTCCAGGCAATTGCGGTAGCGAAAGCACAATTCCTCTCGATTAACCTCACAGACATCACCAAGGTAGGTACTCTGAAATAAATTATGGAATTATATAAATAAAATAGAGTTAAATTTCGACCGTCGTACCGCATCGTTTTCCTCGATGGTATCTTCCTCACTGGAGTCCAAATCGCGCCACCCAAAAGCTAAAACCGATTGCGGCTCTTGTGTACTGCTAGACTCTTTTACATGTTCCATGCGTTCCATTTTTGTATTTCCACCGTTTACAGATTCCACATCATCGGGTAATTGCATGGGCTCTGCCTCCATACAATCACTCATCAATATGGCCACGCCCCTTTGTCGTAGTCCAGTGGCCACTTTAGCCAATGCTCGATCACAATTAAAGGGATTTTCTTCAATATTCAATGAGGCCAAATAACGTGGAGCATAGAAAACACTCGAGCTAAGAGTTATCAACATATTCTGAGCCAAGTCCAGTTGTCGTAATTGGGGCAAAGCACTCAAGAATTGAATATCTATTTGATTTATCTGAGAGTTGCGTAAATTTAGTGAACGCAAAGTGCTTGATCTTAAAATCGGCCCATTGCTTAGTGTAGCCAACTTATTGCCCTCCAAGTTGAGTTGTATAAGTTGTGAATTGGATTCTAGTATATGCTCATCCAATTGCTCTAAACGATTATACGAAAGATCCAATGAACGAAGACGATTCAGTTCAACAAATGCATCGATATGCAGGGTAGAAATTGCATTATGAGCCAAAGTTAGATTAATGAGGTGGACCGTGTCCTAAATAGAAATGGAAAACAAAAAATTAGTTTAATAAACAAAACAACACAAAAGATTGTTCGATAACATTTCTCTCCAAATTCGATTGTTTGCCTTTATTATTACCACAACAATCCGAAATGCATAGTCACTCAAACTTACCTGGAAACACTCATTATCTATATTGGTGATATCATTATAACTCAAATCCAATAATTCCACTGTCTTTGGTATTTCTATATTGGCACCTATTAGGCGTTTGGCACTTTTGAGAATAATTGTTAGTATATAAATTTATCTCAAGCAGCAGCTTACACTTAAAACACTCACCTACATATTGCTCGATTACGTTGATTATGTAGATCACAATGGCAAACGCTCGGACAGAACATTTGCAATTGGGTTTTACTTCTACAGACTTGCAGGAGTACGCATAGTAGTAAGCCCACATAGAGCAGAATTTGCTTAAGACCCAACCACATTTTGGGCTTGATTACGCATTGCAAAGCCATACGTTAATTATATACACATATGTCCAATATATTTTTGGGGAGTGGCGTTTTCTTTTTTACTTTCTAAGCATTTTGTTCTTTGAGTTTTGGCTATATTCAACTGACTGATTGTGTGCTTGGGAAATTTACAACGTATGACTAAGTGATACTCTACATTTCCCTGAATGTGGCATATAGCTTACATACACTCGCATAATGTTATCTTTTTATTAGGTAAACAATATGCCTTAAACTTTGCCATGAAGCATAGCTAACTGGAATGGTGATAAGACAAGGGTATCAGATAAGTTTTATCTTATCAGCTGATTTTTTGGAGACTTTCTAGTTGAATAAGGAGAGAGCCAGGTAGAGAGAAAGAGTAAGCGAATGAGTAAATGGGTCTTTGTTACAATAAAGCAATGTTTATATCTGACAAAGGAATCAAAAAGTTTCTTAACTTTAGAAAGTAAAGATTGCTTAAGTAGGCACATCTGTTGAAGGGAACATTTTGTCACCATGCTTTAGTTATCTTATCTTGTGTGATATAATAACAGAATGTTTGGCATAATTATCAAAGGGGCACAGCTAACAGAAGTGTTCGAAAATAAAAGTAGACGTGAAAATTATTTAATAAGTTACAGCGTGAGCATATTTTGAAAAGGCATTTTTAACTCTTAAAAACATATCAGTAGTATATTTTTTTCAATTTCGATTAAAAGTTGGTATGTCTTAGAAGAAAGCATTTTGGCTTTCTTAAAGAATGTATTTAAGGTTGTGACATTTTAACATAAACATATTTTGTTCTATGTTGAACAAATTCTTAATTTTTAAAATATGTCATCCGTCATCTGATTGATCTCAAGTAGCTATAGACTGCTCTATCATTCTGATTTTTCCAATATTTGTCAATTCTAATAAAGAATATGTAGCAGGCTTGCTCACGTAAGACGGTAGTACCTCTCTCTCATGTCTCAGAGAGAGAATATGCTCGTCTCTAAATGAGAGCGAAGTACGAGAGAGCGTCGGGTCAGTCTGGGTTGAATGAGCTTGCGGATCGGTCGTGTTAACGAGGATAAAAATCATAGATCACATTTACTTGTAATAAATATATATATAAACAATTCAAACGAAACAGCCTATTACAAATACAAACTGGTTAATTAGGTAATTAATTAGGTAATTAATTTCTATGATTATTCTGCCTGAATTATATTTTTGGTATTTTATTAGCTGGACTGGACTGTTTTTCACAGAGGGTAAAATAATTCATTTGTTATACACATTTCGTTTAAATTGCTTACAAAAATTAGACATTAAGTCTACATTTGAAGTGGACACTTGTACATAACATTAAGTCGATTTATATCAGTTGCAGTCATCTGTAATCTCTGTCCCATTTTAGACTGACCCTCTGCGTTGAGTGCCACTATGGTTGGCTCGCCATTATTGGAGTATGCTAATGAACTGTAATGCAAAACGCTAGAATAGTCGTAAGACTGATCAAAATTTTCAATAACTTCAGATTCATATTTCTTAAAATTATGTGCATATCCGTCCCTTATATTTTCTTCGACAATTAGAACGTAATCATCACGATCATCGGAGCTTTGTTGATGATGAAAGCCCATGGTATGCAATAGTTCGTGCTGTATGCTGGCAAGTCTAAAGCAACCTTTATCCAACTCTCCTGGTTTCAGTTTAACTGTACGTTCTCCTGGTTGATAGCCAACATTTGAACTGCATCCTGTGGTCGAAGTCAAAATTAAAACATAATCTTCGGCATCATCGGCAGCTGCCACAAACTGAATGCAAGAGACCAATTCAATGCGCATCATGGCCAATTTAATGTACGCAACATACGGATCAGCTGCAAAAAAAAGTTGAAATACCAAAATCTATGATGAACCTTTTTGTTTTTAGTTTTATAAACTCACCAAACTCTGGATCAATTTTGTATGGTATTGTAGCATTGGGCCAACGTCTGGCAACGTCTCTTAAACCATTTCGACTATTCATGTCACCATCTAGCTCCATATCGCCTTCGAAATAGCCTGCCGTCAATTCAGGATCATCTTCCACATCCCTGGACGGATTAGTAGGTGCTGCTGAAACCCTTAGGAATAGGCAGCAAGCCATGAGGCACAACTGTAACCAAGTTATAGACATTTTCGACTAACTGAATTTTTAAATTTGCTAATCTTTATTTACTGAACGTGGGATAATTGAAGTGGGCAATAAAAGTTGATTGATTAGTTAACCCTTCGGCTAATTGTATTTACGAGGTAAGCGAGGGTAGATTTTAAAAGTTACTATCGATTTAATTTACTTAGCATTTTTAGTTGAGAATCACTACATATACTAGCACCTTGATTTATTCCTATTTTAGTCTTTATTTTCTACTTTTTTTTAAATGATTTTAGTAATTTACTTAAGTTACCCGTTTTGGTGTTTTCATCACTCACTAGTTTCTCTGGTTAAAAGTTTCTTTCCATACCATAGTGGATGGCATCAGCTTCCTGGGCTACAAGAAAATACTTCAAGTCCGGCTTGAGTTGCTTTTTGGTTACCAAAATAACTCGTTAACCAGGGAACTGAGTGAGAGCTGCCAACCCAACCAGCTCCGACATTGACTCGAGGCTACTTAACAGCACAGCAGCTTGCACTTCCGTCACACATTCGAAATACCAGGATGGATGGAAAGCGGCCCTTAGACCAAAGATGTAATGGCTGCAAATCCACTTGTTCGTTACCCCGCCCCCAAGACCACATTCTCCGCCAAGCTGTCTCTCTCTCTCTCTTTCTTTGCCTTCCTGTGTGCTACGTCCTTGGTCAGTTGGCGAACTTGGCTTCCGCAATCGGTTTGTTGCCTTTAATTTATGGCCTCAGACAACGTCGACGACGCCGCCTTCTGTCATTCTTCTCAAAAAAAGCCAAAGGAGAATGGCAATGGAAATAGTTGGTTGGAGCCTGACCATCCGCTGTTTGTTTGGACTGCACGATATTTTTTTTGCCCCTGTTTTTTTTTTTTAACTTTCCCACACATTTGCTGCAGTGGCTAGGAAATAGTTAACTTTTATATGCATTTCAAATCAGAAACTTTTTGCATTCAAACTTTATTAAAATTACGTTTTGCTCGTTGATTTTTCTATTTCTCCTTTTTACTTTTTCGTCCTACCATTGTCGAAAGAGAGGCCAAAAAAAGAACTCATTGTGGTTATTTCTTCGGGGTAGGTTCTTTTTATCACTGCTCTCTTTGGAATTTATACACTGCGAGAAAGAAACATTAAATGTGTAGTTTTCACACCAAAAGGGAATTTATTTTTTATTTTAAATTATTCATTTTCGTTCATGGAGATGCAAGTATTATTTCAGTAACATGACTAAAAAACAATATCAAAAAATGATCAAATTACTTATATATGATGAGTCGAGAAACGATTGAGCCAAAAATTGAGAAAAAAGTAGTATAAGGTCTTTGCTTTTTTCATGGCACTTTATTAAAGACGCTTTGCTCTTAAAAAAAGGGGTTAGAAGGCCAGGTTATGGAATAAAAGCAGAGTGAATATAAAATGTGTGGTCCTTTTATGAAGATTCGAAATTAATTTATATTTTTTATTTATAACTTACTTTAGAAAGTCCATTTCTATTCCAATTTGTATTGCAATATCCATTCTTTTCTTATTTCTTCTGATAAAAAAAATGATTTCTTTAACTTTTAAATAATTAACTTATTTCCTTATTGTTATTTTATTGATATCAATTCTTCCAACTGCTACTGCTACTGTTTTAGCTTAGTAAAATGATCGCGTATACGCCCCGTTGTCACAAATGAGCGGTAAAAAAGACATGATGAAATTAGCTTAACATTTTTATCAAATAATTAACGATATAATATTTCTGTACTACGGTAAAATACTTTAATTGGAACCATCATGATATGATGCCATCGTTACAGTAAACATTTGTTAGACTTGGGAAACTCCATAGACACCCCTTGTAAATATTTCCCTGGGTAAGCATTTGCATTATTATTTTGACTTCTGGCGCTTTTTGTGTGTGTCTTGGCGAAAAACTCCTCTTGACCAAACTCTCCTCACACTTCTCGTTAACCGCTCCCTGGCGAAAACCCCTTACACCCGCACACACTAATGACCAACATTGCTTCCTAATTACAAAAGTTTTGCATGCAACCGCTGCCTGCATTCCAAAGACGAGCACTACAATGAGAGAACTTTGGAGTTTATTTTATTTGGCTTATTTAATGTTTTGAGCAGTTAAAGTTGATGTTTCTTTTTACATTTTTGTTCATATTATTTTATTTCACTGCCTTTTTTGAGTGGCACTAACAAACGACTCCATTAATTTAACACTGCCCGCAAATACACATGTTTTTGGGGGCAGAAAAAAAAACAAAACAAAAAAGTAAAGGAAAAGGGAAGACCAACAGAGAGCCAAGTTATGCATACACACACACACACACACACTAACACACATTGTATGTCATGTGACAGATGCTAAAGCCCCAGGACCAGGCCCAAAACAAGTCATCCTCTCTATCCCTCGCATTCACTCCGCTGTTCATATCTCTTTCTGGCTCTTAATGATAAACAATGCTTGCGGTCAGTTTAACATGCCGCGCTATTACCCAGCCACTATACTTGCCACCACCAAAAGCGTCGTTCCATTCCTCGCAGCACTAGGCCCAAAACCTTCTGCCACAACCTACGCCCACACAGTGGCACAACGAGTGGACAATTTACACGCTGAAACTGAACGTCACAGGGTGTAAAAAATAAGCACAAACTAAGGCATATCAATTAGGTTGTAGACTAAGTGATATCCTAGCATTGTATTGAATGATATGGAAGACATAAAAACGGGATCTAAAATCATAGGATGGAAACCGATTGTGATAATATCTGGCTTTACAAGTTTGATTCGATATCTACATGCATCATTGCATATAACTTTAGGTTTTTTTTTCTAGGAATATTTAAATATTTTTGTTTTAATATTCAAACAAAAACAATAGTTTGAGCTCAAGGCCATACCAATCGTGATTCATTTAGATATGGTGGTTATAAGAATAATAAACTAGTTTATAAGATGGTCTTCTTTAGAGATGCAGATATCAGAACCAAGGAAAATTTTTCCGGGAATGTTAGAATACCATTTTAATATTTTCAATTTCGCTTAAACAGAAATATTTCACTCCAAATAATACGAAAAAAAGAGAGATTTGTTGGAGGGAAGGTACAAATAGCAAGAGAATGTAAATGTGTCATTTAACACATTTTACATTTTTACTTATATTATTATAATTTTGTATATTTCTATTCTGAACATGTTACAAGTCTAAGCAAAAGCCATTAAAGAAATGGATCAATAAAAAACAGAATTTGTATGACTAGATAATCTTAATTTAAAGTAATAAATAGTTATTAAAAGTATGTTAAAAGTATTACAAGCATATTATTAATGGTAGTTAAAATTCGAACCCAAGTAACATTCCTAACAGCTCTTTATCAAAATTGTTTTAAATCTGACAACAGATGATGTTAGAAAATATGTTTGTTAGTTTTTGTTTTGGTTCTTCCATTATACCCGGCATCACCCCTTTCAATTAAAAACGGGGCAAAAAGCAAGATGAAGGGACAAAAACAACATGCTTAAAAGAGCAGTAAATGAGAATTTATCCACTTGCTGGCCAACACATAGGACTCCAGTTCGTCTCTTCAACCGTCTCCTAGCCTTATGGGTATGAGGGCAGACACACGCACATCGTAAAGTTTTAATCGGATGTTGTCCAGCTTTACATGACGCCATCTACTGGCTTAGAGTGCAATATCCTGTGGCACGCGATAACATCGGGCCAAAAAGAGAACAACAAGAACAATTACAACAACAACAACAACAACAGCAACAGAAGCAATAGCAATAGCAAAGGAAGGCTAAAAGAGGATAGAATACGATAGCGTAGCTAAACGTGGAAGGGGCTAAACGCAACAGCAGCAGCTAAAAAGAATCACTAACAATTGCATCCATGAGAAACAAAGCTGGACACAGTTACAGATGCCGCCAACTGGATTGCCAAGGATATATATGTGAATACATACATATATAAAGGAGAAAGAAGTAGCAGAAGCAGCCGCTGCAAAGGCTTCAAAACCGTTTAGTGGAAATAGATAAAATGAATAATCCAACGACTTTCAAATACCCTAGAACTAGAAAAAAACATAATCTATGAATTGATATAAACTGTGAGCTACTGCCAAAACTGTTGCTAAAGTTTATTTAAATTTATAAGCACAAGAAGTGCAAATACAGAAAAACGGAAAAACTTTAGGCTCATGGAATCAAAAGCAAATCTGAAATCAATAATTAAAATCGTGAATAGCCTCTGTTGAGTCGGTGAAAAAACTCCAAAAGCAAACTCAAAAATATTTTAGTAGATAAATCTATTAATATTTTGGTCGAAAAAATTAAAACAAATTTGAAAATAATACAATAACAATAACGTATACGCAACGTATTCTATCTGAAATCAAAATATTCCATATTGTATGGAAATATGTGTGTAAAATAAAAAAAATAACTAAGAGTTTCATCCTATATGTATATAGTATATATATTTGATTATTATATAGTGAATTCGATATATTGAGATTTCAATGGAATTTCCAAAATTTGCATATAAAACACCTTTATTTTAACACATTTTTTCATTTTGTTAATCTATTGGAAAGAAATCATATTTCACTTGCAATTGATTAATAATCCGAAATGAATATACTCATCTTTATCCACAGGGTATAAGAAAGCTGGAAAAAAAGATGACAGTGAAATGTGTTGCAGTTGTTCTTGTTGATTTCTGGTCAGCCGCTTGGCTAGACGGAACACTCGCTGCTCTCACACTTTTATCCTCAGTCAACAGAGACCAAACCGACCGGTCAGCCGTCCATGAGTCCAACCGACCAACCAACCAAGCCAACATCGTTGTCATTGTCGTGACAGGAAATTAAGATGAATGTGGCGAACAAACTGCAGTTTCGTCCAGCCTGAAGTTGCAGTCCTTTCCTTTTGCTTCTTGTCTTTCTGCTTGTTGTTGGTGGTATTTTTTATTTTTGCTTTTGTTTCGTTCCCTTGCCGTTTCTCTAGTTGATGTCCTGTTGTTAGAGGCGAAGAGTCTCTTAAAATATTCATAACACAAACTGTTGCCACCGTAGAGCAACTAGACACATCATGCGGCAGAGACCACGGATGAAAGCGGTGTGTACGGAAGCCAAAAGCAGTGCGAAAGTTGCGCGTTTGAATTAATTGATTTTTATGAATTTGTTAAGTGAGTTTTTTATGCACTGCCGAGAGCCACTGAATGAATGAATGGATGGGGGATACTACAAAAAGGACCCGGTCGCTAATGCTGGACGAGAGGTTGAGAAAAATTACCATAGGGAAGCAGAGAGGAAACTGAAGCTGGGATGAAACGGAGTGCAAAAATATGTTTCATAATTATCATAATAAAACAAGTTAAAGTCATTAGGAACTATACAATAAACAGAAGGTTTTCAGAGGGGTCAAAAGACTGAAATAATTTAGGGATTCAGCTAGTTAAATTCTGTCAAAGGACTAATGAGACAAGGGCATAAGGTAAACATACTGATGCACAGAAATATACTATTCATAACAAAAGGACTTAAGCTCGAATTTAATAGTTGATATACAATATTGATTTAAATGAAATATATGTATCTATCGCATTTTCAAAATGAAAATTTATTTCTAGAAGTGCAAACCAATGTTTTATGTAAAATAGAAAGCAAACCAAATAAATTAAACAAAACGACTATTGTCAAAAGGGCCATTTTTTCATGGACACTTGTTTTGTTTTCTTCGACAGAATTTCAATTTTATGAAAATCTCACACAGGTCATTAATTTCTTATTCGTTTAATTTGTCTTTGTTGTCCAACTTATTGTTGAAACTTCGTTGCAATGTGTTTACATGTTAACCTATTGATAGGGACAAGTTTATTACAGATGAGACAACAATAATTTAAAATATTTAGAAATAAAGTTTCTAAATGTTTTCATTTTGTTGTCTAATAACTTAATTGAGCCATTGCACGCATGAGAAAACTTTGCTCTATATAAAAGGAACACTTTGAAGCAAAAGTTCCAAAGTCTGAAATTGTTTGAAAATGGTTCGTTACGTGCCTCGTCTGCCGGATGGTGAAAAAGTGAAACTAGCTTGGCCATTGGCCATATTTCGCCACAATCATATCTTTTGGCCGTTGGATCCATCAACAGGAAAATGGAGACGCTATATAGATCATATAATGGCCGTGCTGGGCTGTCTGATATTCGTACAACATAATGATGCTGAATTGCGTTATCTACGCCGTGAAGCGAGAGAATTAAATCTGGATTCTTTTCTAACTGGCATGCCCACATATTTGATATTGGTTGAAGCTCAGTTTCGAAGTCTTCATATATTGCTTCATTCAAGCGATTTGCAAAAATTTCTGCAAAAGTTTTACTACGCCATTTATGTGGATCCGCGCAAGGAGATTAAAATGTTTGAGAAAATTGAGCGAGATATGAAAGTGAATCGTTTAGTTTCAGCCATGTATGGAGCTGTTATATCTGGTTATCTTATTTCTCCCATATTTATGCTGATCAATCGTCGTAAAGATTTTCTTTATTCAATGATATTTCCATTCGATGTCCAACCATTTTATATATTTCTACCATTACTATTAAGTAATGTTTGGGTTGGTTTGATTATTGATTCGATGATGTTTGGTGAAACAAATTTGCTGTGTGAACTGATTGCCCATCTAAATGGTCGTTATCTATTGATGAAGAGAGATTTGACAAAAGATATAGATAAAATTTTGTTAGCACGAAATCGTAATCACATGGCTAGACAATTGAAACAACTAATTGTTCGTACACTTCGTGAAAATGTTGAATTAAATCATTTCTGTCAGCAGCTGGAGGAACAATACACAGTTAGAGTTTTCATAATGTTTGCATTTGCTGCTGGTCTACTGTGTGCCCTATCCTTCAAGGCTTATACGGTGGGTCGATTACATAATGCATTATTGACTCCATTACATGTTTATTTTTATATCTTTCAGAATCCATTAGCCAATTATATATATGCTATATGGTTTGGTGCCAAAACGGTTGAATTGCTCTCACTTGGCCAATTGGGTTCAAATTTGGCATATACGGTAAGGAATATTTTCCTAATTAATCGTGAAATGTCACGAAGAGAAGTAATACTCAATTAGAAATCATTTAGATGTTATGATTAAGACACTAGACCGCTAGATTTTTGTGCATTTTTGATTAAATTTGTTAGTTATTCCTGAACTTAAACTTTTTCTTATACTGAAACGTCATGGAAACTCATAGCTCATCACGAATTTGCTGGCAGCAAAAAATCCATACAACCCTGTACTTAAATTATAAAATTAATCGCCTAAATATGATAATTGATTTCTAAAATAGGCCTGTCTTTGAATATAAAACAATTCGAATGATAATTTTTGTATTGTTTTTTCCACTCATCATTCTAGACCGATTCCCTTAGCTCTATGTACTATCACACAAACTGGGAAGACATTTTGCAATATTCGACAAATGCGGAGGAGAATCTGAGGCTACTAAAGCTCGTCACATTGGCCATAGAGATGAACAGCAAACCATTTTATGTGACAGGATTGAAGTATTTTCGTGTTAGCATACAGGCTGGCCTGAAGGTGAATCAATTGCTATTATATGTATATATGTCCCATTTGTATAATTTGTAAAACATATATTATTTTGTTTTGACAGATATTGCAGGGTGCCTTCTCCTACTTTACATTTCTCACATCGATGCAACGTCGACAAATAAGCAATTAAAAATGAAAATGCATAATTTACTTTCTTTTTTTGTGTGTATTTTAATGAAGCATAAATTTAATAAATTGTCAGAGGACAGAAGGATGTGGCTGCTGCTACTGTCGATGTCGAGGTCCTCTAGTAGTCGATACAAATGATTGCATATTTAAAGTCAATTATTGGTGAATTAATTTTAATTAAATTAAATTGATAAAAGGCGTCAGGTTAACGCTTGACTGATTTCTCTCAATTTCTCAATTTTCCCCATTTTCTTTTCTGCTCTGTTCTTTTTCGGGTCGTAAGAGTATTTTAATTTGGCGAAAAGAAGGCAAATTAAGTTTTTCAGGAAACTTTTTGAGTTAGCGAAAATTAGAATATTCTTTTTTTTTATATTTTCTCTTCCTTAACGAAGAAACGGTAGTAGTGGAGATGAAAAGATTCCTCCAATGATCAGCGAGTTGGTTTTCTTTTGCTGTTATAAATCTTCAAGCTGTTTCTTCTTCTCCCATTTTCATTTCAATTTCAATTTCCTCAGTGGCACGAACATTTTTGCTAAATTAATCCATTAAAGTTTTGCCATATAAACTTTTCACATAAAAATCTTTATCTGTCTCTGTCTATCGCAAATTCTATACCGCTCCCACTGAATGGGGAAAATATGTATAATTCCATCATGGCTAGGAAGTCGAACTTTGCTTCGTTATGGCTCACTGGATACTGGTGCTGCCTCCTCTCATTGATAATTAGACACAGTCGACGTCTAACCACGCCTCTTTGCCGTCTTCTTCTCCATGTTGCCCACTTCCTCACCCCCATTGAGCCATTAGACAATTTGCACTTCATTAGCGCAGCAGCAGCAGCAGCAGCCGCATCGGTTGGTATTGGGAATTGCGGCCTTGGCGATTGGCTTAATAGGCCAGGCTAATGAGCGAAAAGGATTGAGATTTACTAAATGAAATGGTCGAGAGAATATTTACAATTTAAATGAATTTTACAAATACACATATTTGCAAGTTAAATAAGCTCTCAATCAAGGAGCAGTGGGCAGCTAAGAAAGTCAAGATTTTGTAATTTTCTATACAAATCTTAGAGTGCGATTAGTAGTGATTATGAATTTCGATGACTTAGATACAAATAGAAATTAACTTACTTCTACAATCAAAGCCTAGTCGGTGGCTCAGTAGAGATCTTCTTCAACTATTATACTGTTCCTTTCGAGTTTGAGCTTGAACAGAAGTGGCGTTTTTCCTCCAATGATGCAATACTGAGAGGCAGTTACATAGTGTGTAATCAACAGAATTTAGTGTATTAACGATGATTTTTTTTTTACTTTAAGAGACAAAGAAGCATTTAGCTTTTATTTTTAAATAATGAATGGATGCTACCTTATGAAAAGAGCGTTTCTAAGCTCTGTGGTCTAAGATGGTAAAATAAGCCGCTTCTTGCCAACATTGTCTTGATTGCCATCAGATTTGTCAGGCTTTACGAAAAATACAAAAGTAATTTTTTTTTAAAGATTTTAATACTACTACAGTAGGTCTTGTAAGCAAAGTAGCAAAAAGTAGCATGTACAAAGGTAGGGTAGTAATAATTAACGTGGAACATTACCAATAAGCTAGTATTAATAACAATACCAAAGTAGACCACACTGTGGCGAGAGAAAGGAGAAAGATTAGTTTAAAAGTCACACTACTAAACTACGTACATTGAGATAGAGTTAAAAAACTGATATGTCTTATTTTCTAGAAATATCTCAAGAGAAATATTATTAACCTTAGCAAGAAAAACAAAGATCAGAACATTACTCTAAATAAGTTCTGAGGGGAGGCACATTAGCCCAAGGCAATAGAATTAATAGAGTACAATGAAAAAGACTATATCTATATCAATAATAACACATATTTATAATAAATTGCAAAGGTATTTTTTTATAATTGCAAATAATTAAAAAATTAATAATTATTGGGCACCACATTGCTATCCATCGAATAGATGAAAATATAAATTGCCTATTAATTAGCTACACCAGTTGCAGAAAATCTATTAGAGGAGCTATACATTAAGTTTGTTTTAAAGCATCCTAATGAATTGATTTAGTTTCAAAATCTAGTTAACGATCTCTATTCATATATATTTTTTGTGCGACTTAACCCTAATAAATTTCTAATAATAGCGTTTAATTAGAGAACTTCTTTAACTTTTTTCTGGTCTCTAGAACTTTTGTTTGCCAACCACTGAATTTTTTTATATATATTTTATGCTTGTGTTGGCTGCCAACTGAAGTTGAAAAAGCAAACACATGAAAAAAAAAATCCAAAAAGGCGAGGGACAAATAGACAGGCAGAGAAAAAGAGTTCTGATGGAATAGTGGGAGACACAAATAGAGAGAGAGAGCGGCGGGAAAACCGCCATCCGAATGCAGGAAAAGTTTTTAGAGTTTGTAATTATCATTAGCGATATTGTGTTGAAAACTTTACAAGCCTCCGCCGCCCTCTATATGGTTATATGTACATTCATACATACATACATACATGTATGTATCTATATTCGCCCGATTTACAGCCAGCAAATGAAATTGTAAAAATAGAGAAAATGAAGGAACATGTTTTCACATTAAATACTAGAAAATTTCACTTCTCTCAGCCCGTACAACACGTCGTATGCTTAATTAATTTTAAATGCACTTTTAATAGTTTTTACTTCACGCCAAGAAGCACGGGAAAAAACAACTACATAAAAAAGTTCTAAACTCGTCGACCACCACCTTTAAGTTAACTTTCACTCGAAAAACAGGTGGGGAAAAAAAAAACAAAGTAACGAAAAAACGTAGGAAAGCAAGAAAAGCTTAGATTCGAAAGCCGGGAGTGCCGCAGCAAGAACAGATGAAGGGGAAGGCAAGAAGAAGCTCATTCATGTATGACTGCATTTGTCAGTCTCTGACTCTGACTTGGTCGCTCTGTCAGATGGTCTGTCTGTCGGCCTTTCTGCCGCTGCCTCTGTCTCTGTCTCTGTGGCTGCTGTGTGTAATTATGTCTGAGATTATGCCCACAGTCATGGCATAGAAGCAAGCTCCTCTCCCACTGTCTGTCTTTAATATGCTCTATAATCTCCCCGCTGCCCCCCCCTGTAATCCACCGGCAAGAGTATGTCCTTGCTGGTGCTGGTGCTGGTGCCGCTGCTCGTGCTCTTGGTCCTACTGCTGTCATCAACGTCAAAAAGTTTTCTGTGGTTCGCCTTGCTTCTCGCTGGCTGATGTGTTGGCATTTGCTTTTGCTTTTTACTCGCTGACTAACTTTAAGTGGAGGTCTTAAGATTTTTGTGCAGGGCCCTTGCCTTGCCTTAGCCCAAACGCTGTTCATATGCAGTTTTTGATATTCATACACTGCTACAAATAGTGTAAGATAGTTAAATACTGGGATCGTGAAATGCCCAACTTGCGATATAAAAATAATAATGAAAACGTTTAAGACATTAGCCATGATCAGCATGAAAAAAACTGACCACACAAACACTTTTAACTAATGTAATAAATGCCTTTGATTTTCTCATAGTGTATGCCTGCTTAAGTATTCTCATTTCCCTTTAGCTTCTGCTGTTGGTGGGTTAGTGGGGATTGTGGGGTTTTTTGGCTTTTTGCCTTGGCTCGTAAAGTCGCAGGAAGTTATTATCCTAAAAACTTTACCCCTGAGGGCAATACAAACAAAGGCGTAGCAGAGCAACAAAGCACTGCAGCAACAGCATTCATGTCTGACTATGAAATGGCTATGTGTATATGTGCCTCAGACTCGATTCTCCACCCCTATCACTCTTTATCTCACTCCGTCTCACCCACATATATGAAAATGGAATGGAATGTCATAAAATTAGAGCGACGACGACGAAGAGGACAACGACGACGACAACGATGATGATGATGATGATGATCATCATCATAAGCAAGACAAGAATCGAGCAAAGAACAAAAACTTGGCTTGAGCTCGTTTTCTTTACCATTTTTCTCATCTTGGTGAAAAGTTGATGGTCAGGCGTTAACCCATTAAATTTTCTCTTTATTATTCTAGCAATATTTTGTTTGAGGGAGAAAAATGTGTTAAGAGAACCAAGCCGAAAAGTATTCCATAGACAATATAACAAGGGTTTCCTAGATGCAACAAGAAATCCAAGAAATCTACGAGCAGAAATGATTGCATTGTACTGCTTAGAGTATTTTTGGGGAGCTTTATAAATTGGTTTAATCCAGATTAACATTAAAAGAACATGAGAGACAAGATAGCCATATAGAGTGGGAAAACTTTAAGTATAGTAGGAGCAGAAGATTAAATAAAATTATTGTAAAATTTGGAATTATTTTTGGTAGTTCGGTACTTAAATAATCATATAAGGATTACTTCAAATTTTCTTGGCATATTAAATTCTCAAGAAGGAGGCTTAATTTATGATAAATTTTTATAACTTTACTTGACCAACCTCTATATAACCTCTATTCAAACTTGGACAATGATTAAATCAAAAGGAAAAGACGCAGGTGGTTTTACTGGGTGGGGCGCACATTTGTCCCCAGCCATACCAAATGGCTTAAAAGTATGTTAAAAAAATTTAAATAAGTTTTAACTTTTCACTTTTAACAAAAAAAAAAAAAAAGTTAAAGCGATATGTGAAAATATATAGGAAATGGAAAGTAAAAAGTCATTTGTAAAGAAATACGCACACAAAAATTCCTTAAAGTATAAGAAACAACTAGATTTGAATTTACCATATCACAAGCTGACACCTGCATTCTAGCTTAATTCAACCACATTATTTTATATATATATTTTTTTTTATTTTCTCATTCATTAGCAAGAGCATTTTATGGATAGTTCCAGTGCAACTGATAAAATGCAGCAGTTTGCACATCTTTTTAGGTGTAACTAAAAACGTAAATGGATGGAGCTTGGCATAAATTAAATGTTTACGACTTCCGTTCAGACTGTCGGTGTGGCAGGCAACCTAACTAACTAGAGATACCTTTTGTGGCATTAAAAAACCAGAAATACTGTATATATTCACCCAACAGAGAGATAGTAAGAGCAGGCTGTGTGGAGGAGAGAAGAGGCGGAAAGAGTAAGGAACAGGATAGCACAATGTAACATGGACAGGACAAAACCTGGGATTATATATGCAAGGACTTGGGCTAGAGTTTTGTGCCGTCGAGTTGTTGGCGCTAATTTTTAATTACCAACCACTAAATATTCAATTTTTAGTGGCCAGAACAAAAGGCAACCAGACACTTCCTTGGGAATTTCTCTTTCCTGTTTCCAGACTTGTTGGAATTGCAAATACTTTTTTTGTTTTATTTTTATTTTTAATTTTTTGTTTTCATTTCTTTATTAGTAATTTAGGTACAATAAATGTGCTTTAACTTAAGTATGTCCTTTGGACTTAGGCCCGAACGTTGACCAATTTGAACATTCTGCAAAGGTATAATAGTGCGTTTGGAGTTCTTCGAAAAATCATATGAACCATAATGCATTATGCTTCGATAGTCATAGCCATAGCCGAGATCGGCGACATCCTTTGAATCATAGATACGAAAATTATTTATCATATCATCTTGAATGTTTTCATAAAGAATTTTGACAAACTTATCGCGAAGAGGATCATTATGCATGTGGACAATGGCTAAAGCATGAAGAAGTTCATGCTGAATTGTACCGATTGACATACAACCGCTACCCAAATTTAAAGGTTGCTCCATCCTATTCAAAAATCCAACATAGGACCAACAGCCCGAATCCTTGCGCTGAATAATGACTTGAGGCTCTTGGCGATTTCTTGTTTGACGAAAACGTACACAAGACGTTTGTCTGGTTATGCTAGACATGGCCTGGATTATGGTCTTCTTATCACTGGTGCCTAGAACAAAGTTTCACTGATATATTTCAGCTTATAATTTCCATGCCTTACTCACTCAGACCCTCGCCGAAGCTATAGACGAAGATGGAATTCTTCCAATAATACTGTGACCAAAGCATTACATTCTTAGCGTGTGGATTCTTGGTGCTTCCCTCCAAATATTCACGTTGCTCTTGGGTAAGCAACATATCGTCACTCACTGGATTGGCCACCACTAAATGCAGCAATGTAAGTAGACAGCCCCAGTTCAGGTGAATCATTTTCTTAAAATTAAAATCATTAGCAGCTTGGCATGGGTTTAAATAGCTCAGAAGATTATTGATGTCGTACATATTATCTTATGACCGATAACAAATACTAACTTTCCCATAAATTTGGTTATGATGTGTCAAAAACAAGAAGCGGTTTTTATTGCAACATTTTTCAATTGCCGATTTAAAAGACAACTATTTGTTTAGATATTTTAAAAAGTTTTGAAAAAAAAAAAAAAAATTGAAGCCACAAAAAGGAAAAGGAAACGTCAATTAGTCTTACACATAATGAAAAGATAATATTATTTTTAACAAAAGAAAGAAATTTATATCCAAAACTTTTCGAATATGAGTATTTTTTCCATCTTATACATTTGTATACATCATTATCTCAGCTTCAGGTCTTTTACCTTTACTTACACAATTTAATGATGATAAATGTCGCTCGTTAACATTTTATTTCCGCCAACGGTTTACAGACATATTGTTTGATAATAAATCCATACGTAATAATATCTTTTGTTTGTGGTTTTTAATGCACTGAGATTATTTTTGGCAACTGAAAACATTGCGAAAATTCACAATGACGCCTAAAAGCATGTTTTGTAAATCGAAAACGATAATTTTGGCTTCCGTGCTCTAAAAAAGCGATTAGATAAGAACAATTGAGTTAACCAATTCATAAAATGCCTAATTAAGTAGTTTCGAGCATTAGTTTTCATTGATAAGTCAGTTGGGCATCATGTATACTTGGTGGAGAGCTGCTAATATACTATTACTATTGGGCATTTCTGCTTGCCTGGCCATGCCCAGGCAACGCATTGAGACAGATCCAGAGCTAACGGCTGGCTATGTAGAAGGTGATATGGTTCCTAATGGAAAGTTGCGAAACATTTGGCGTAATGAAACATATCGTTGGCCTGATCGTACTGTCTACTATCGCATCAATGGGTATATAGGTACGTAAATAACTTTCAAATGAATCAATATACATATAACTAAATAAATAATATTTTTAGATCAAGAACATCGTGATCACATAGTGAAAGGCATACGCACTATTGAGTCGATATCTTGTCTGACATTTAAAGAGGCAACCAGCGATCAGCCGTATTATGTTAATGTC
This sequence comes from Drosophila willistoni, assembly GCF_018902025.1. Classification (NCBI taxonomy): domain Eukaryota; kingdom Metazoa; phylum Arthropoda; class Insecta; order Diptera; family Drosophilidae; genus Drosophila; species Drosophila willistoni. Next base: position 5,863,416 of record NW_025814051.1, read on the forward strand.
ACTTCAGAGGATGGTGGCTGCTTTTCCTATATAGGCTATCTGAATCGGGTTCAACAATTGAATTTACAAAATTATCCCATTGGTGAGGGCTGCTTCCGTCTCTATACTGTGGTCCATGAGTTCCTGCATGCATTGGGCTTCTTCCATCAACAAAGCGCCGCAAATCGTGATGAATATGTCACAATTGTCGAGGATAATATTACCGAAGGCATGGAATTTAATTTCGATAAATATAGTGAAGAGACTGTTAATGATTTTGGTGAGGAATATGATTATGGCAGTGTTATGCATTATGGTCCATATGCATTTTCCAAAAATGGTGAAATGACCATAGTTCCAGTCAATGAGGAAGCTGTTGATATTATTGGACAACGATTGGAATTAAGTGAAACCGATATCAAGAAACTCAATGCCATGTACAATTGTCCATAAAGACTAGAGTATACAAGCGATAAAAATCAGTCGTAAATTTTCTTTTTATTCTGCCTTATCTAAATAGCTAATAAAACGCCTGACAGAATATTGCTAATCCGTAAATATTTTTTATAACCTGGAAACCCCGGTACTGCAAATTTATTCCAAATTTTAATATAATTCTAAAATAGTTTACTTACTTTCGTAATATATTTAGAAAGTTCCACAAAACAAAAGAACTATTTTCTCTCCTAATGTTTAAGCCTGATAACGTCAAATTTCTTCTATATATGTTTCACTTGTATTTGATTATTGCGACCTATTTAATTTTATCAAACCTCCAAATGTCAAAATTTTAACCTCGAGCCAGCAGATAAAAGGTATTTTACATATGTTTTTGGTGTAGTTAGGGTAGTTTTTTTTTTTATTTTCTTCCATCTACCGACATATACATATAATTGATTCTGCCGCCAAAAGTTATTTTCGCTGTTAACGATATTTGATTAACAAATTGTAATCAACTGAGCTAAAATGACCTTTCAATTAAACAAAAATACAAAGTTGTTTTAATTTAAGAACAAAATGCCATGTCATGAGCAGAAACAAAGTTGTTTTTTTTTTTTTAACAAAATACTTTGGCATCTATAACATAGTAATAACATATAGCGCGTATTATGCCATCTAACGATTAGATAAGATCTTCAACGGTCAATTTTATTGAATTTTCCCCACTGCTGAGGTTGTAAAAAGCGGTCCGTACCGACAAAGACAATAAATTATCCGTAGCAAAAATACGTAACAATAAAAAGTCTCTATTTAAGTTTCATTTGTTGAATTAGTATTGACTGAAACGTGACAATATGCAGACCATAGTTTGCCTGGCCGGGCTTATTCTAGCAGTTAGCAGCTGTATGGCAGCACCAGCTGCCACATCCACCAGGATAGAAACTGATCCTGAATTAACTGCTGGCTATGTTCAAGGCGATATGGTTTTCAATACACCAGAGAATAGAAATGGTTTAATTAATGAGACATATCGTTGGCCCGACAAAACTGTATACTACTACATTAACAGTTACATAGGCAAGTTCTGAGTAATACGCGTTTTTCTACCACATCTGTTTATTCTGAATTTATTGTCTCGTAGATCAAGAACATCGTGATCATATCCTACGTGGTATTCGAACTATTGAGCGTCATTCGTGTTTGGTCTTCAAAGAGGCAACCAGTGATCAGGACTACTATGTGAATGTCACCTCCGAGGCAGGTGGTTGTTATTCGTATGTTGGTCATTTGAATCGAGTTCAGCAATTGAATTTACAAAACTATCCATTGGATACTGGTTGTTTCCGTATCGGCACAATCGTTCATGAATTTCTTCATGCCCTGGGCTTCTATCATCAGCAGAGCACTCATAATCGTGATGAATATGTCCGTATAGCGGAGGAAAACATAACCGAAGGCACAGAAAATAATTTTAATAAATACGACGAGAATACAGTTACAAATTATGATGAGGAATACGATTATTCCAGTGTAATGCATTATACGGCCTACGCTTTCTCCAAAAATGGTGAAATGACCATTGTACCATTGAAAGAAGGCGCTGAGGAGCTCATGGGTCAACGACTGGAAATGACCCAAATCGATATAAACAAGTTGAATACCATGTACAAATGCCCCAGGCAGTTGTAAATGTACATGCAAAATGAGAGCTTTATAATTGATTAACATTTTTATCAAATGGTATAAATATAGATTCCTTAATGGCTAAATAAGAATTTTATCCCATTGTTCGTTGAAGAAGTTATTTATTTTTTCTGTCACTCATTGAAACTTGAACACCTAATGCGAACAACAATAAATTCATCATCATAAAAGAATTCTATTTATTTTCTAAACATATCCTGGACATTTGTACATTCGGTTTAGTTTTATAATATCCTTTCTACTCAGATGAATTCGTTGTCCCATATTTTCACTACCTTCTTTTTTCGGTTCAAGAGTCTGCGACCCACGATTGATGCTAAAGGCATTTCGAGCATAATGCATAACACTATTATAGTCATAATCCTCTCCAAAATTGCCAAGGAGCTGATTTCTGTGATCATGAAAAAAATTCATCTTGAATTTCGGCCTAATATTGTCCCAATTGACATTAATATATTCGTCGCGATTAGCCGCTACGTGCTGGTGGTGGAATCCCAACACATGCAAAAGTTCATGCAATATAGTACCAAGACGAAAGCATCCAGTGCCTATAACACCTGGTTTCAGATTCATAGTTCGAACTTCATTCTGCCCCCAGCCAAGTTTATTGACACTGCAACCGGGCTTTTGTGAAGTGATATTTAAGAAAGTTTTGACACCAGGGTAATACATTTCAAATTTAATGCACGACAACTGAGATATTTCATACATGGCATGTTGTATTTGATTCCATTGATCCTGATCTAATCAAAAATATGTATAAAAATTAATATTATTAAAAAAGTTTTAGTTTATAAATACTTTTTACCAAATTGCCCATGGTCAATTTTATAGTAGACAATGCCATTTGGCCATCGAAAAGTCTCTGAACGAGCACCATTAAAATTCATTAAGGTTGGAAAAGATTCTATATCGCCTTGATAATATATTTCCGATAACTCGGGATCCTCCAAGTCGGATTGCTCTAATGGATATGTCCTTATCGTTTCGCTAATTTGAAGAAGAATGAATATAAATTGCCATCTCTTCATTTTATGAAGTTATAGTGAAAGCATTTAAAGTAACTGAAAAGAAGACTCTAATTCACGCAAAAAATCTGCTGCCTCAAGACAATTCACTTCACGTTTAAGGCTGTTAACTGCAGAAAATTCATTCAAATTTTAGATAAAGTAAACATAGAAAAAAATTGATAAGCGAAACCAAATGATTAGTCCTGGTGGTACACCAAGTTTATAGCAAGTAAACTACAAGTTTATAATATTTAGTTGACGGTCAACTCACTTCATTTTAGTCTAGATTTTATTCAGACGATTTGTGGAGAATGAAAGATAAAAGTATACAGTGCTTATCATAGTTGTAATTTGTATTTTGTATGGCCAGAATAATCACAGTAATTTATATCTGTTTATAAAGAATGTAATCTTCTTGCTTATAAGGATTTGTCGTATAATTTTTGTTTTGTAAATTGATTTGACTTCAGGAAATTAATATTTTTTTAACCTAATCTTGTTCAGAAATTCTATATCAATCAATTTTGTTTTCTTCGCCACTTGATCTAATTATGGATGAAAAATTCATATTAGTACTTTTTGTATCAATTGATCGCAGATTTGTTAAAAATACTATCTGCTCTTTAACAGAGCTGGAAATAAAATAAATTAAAGTAACTTAACACATTACTGAGTTTTTTGCATTAGAAAAGCTTTAACAATTCGCTACATATTAAAGACTATCAAAAAATTAATTTCAAAGTCATTGTGTAAAAATGAAACCATTAAATCGGTAACTAAACAGCGAAAACTAGATTTTTTCGCCGGTTGACTAACTTACTTTATTAAAATCACGCCAGAATGTCATAGAAAGAACCAAATGGATTTACATTTTAAAGGTTCTTAAGATAACAGACTTTAATGATTAATGGCGTTACAGAAATATATATTTATTATTTTTCTATGATTCGACTCCAAAAATGAAGTTTCTTATATTTGTAAGTAACTTTTTGGTAAATTTCCCCTCAATTCACATTTATACATTTCATTTAGTTTTGTAATATCTTTTTTACTCAAAAAGATTCGTTGACCCATTCGTTCACCACCCTTTTTAATAGGTTCAATTGTCATTAATTTACGATCGATGGTGAAGGCATATCGAGAATAATGCATTACACTATTATAGTCATAATCCTCTCCAAAATTGTGTAGTGGCTGTTTTTTGTGATCATGTAGAAAATCGTTCCAGTATTTTGGCTTAATGTTCTTCCAATGGATATAAATATATTCGTCGCGATTAGCCGCTACATGCTGATGCTTGAAACCCAACACATGCAACAGCTCATGCAATATGGTTCCAAGGCGAAAACACCCAAAGCCCACATTATTTGATTTTAGATTCATATTTCGAACATTGTTCTCCCAGCCAATTTTATCTACACTGCAACCAGGTTTATAGGAAGTGATGTTCAAGTAAGACGTGGCACTCGATGGTACCTCTTGAAATCTGATGCATGAAAACCCGGATATTATATCCATGGCAAGCTCTATATGTTTCTTTTGGTCCTGGTCTAAGTAAGGATGAGAGATTCTTATTATTACCTAATTATAGATTGGTCTAACTTATGAATATTTCACCGAATTGCCGTTCGCCAATATGATAGTAGACGAGGCCATTTGGCCATCGGAAAGTCTCTGAGTGAATCCCATTACGCGATTTAATTGGAGGATATTCTATATCACCTTGATAATAATTTTCAGTCAACTCAGGATCGTCCAAAATAGGCTCTTCTAAAGGATAACTCAATATCTTATCGCTGATTTGTAAAATGATGAAAATGAACTGCCATCTGTTCATTTTAAGAACTTGAAGTGAGCGAAGTAAAGGTATATGAAATAAAGGCTCTCGCATTAGATACGCTGCGTTAAGAAATTCGCTTATCTTTTAAAGCTGAAAACTAGCAGAAAATTTCAATTTTATAAGCATTGTTTAAATTTTAGATCAATAAACCTGCAAGTAAATATAAGAAAAGTTTAACAATGCAATCTTTGTAGTCAATTGAGTGCTGATAGCAAGTAATCTAGACATTTGCTTGACATTTTTTGTTAACAAGACTACTAAAGAAGAAAATTTGTTTTTGTTTTTATTTTTCCGAATTGATATCCAAATATGTGAAAATTTTAAAATAAGTTAGTTTGATTTGCTTAAAGTGATAAAAAAAAGTTTCCTTGAATTTTTAAAATAATAAATTTTCTTGCTGTGCCAAATATTGTTTGTAATATTTAAAAATCAACAATTTTTGTGAATATTGAGGGTTTTTTTCCGGTATCTCAACAATCTGATCTGAGATATACCTCAGATTTTCCGGTAAATTATGTTGATGTTCACTGTAAATTATTAATTTTGGAATGTTAATTGGAATAGTTAACTAATTAGATAGTTATGATTTACTTTTAAAAGTCGAAAAGTTTAATTACCTCAATATCAATATAGTTCTCTTCGCAAAACTTAAGTCCACATAGTCTGTATTTTGAGCGGTGTTTTGAGTAAAAACTACTTGATAATTGTCCATCTTTTTGTCATACAAATATTTGTCAAGTGATTTCCCATTTAGTTGCACAATGTCTAATGTATGCTCACTCGATGGACTGTATTTTGAGTAAAATAAGTTATATTGTACGCGTGTGTTTGAAAAGTGTCTTACCTCCATTTTGTTGAGTCGTTCACAATCAATGTCCGAATACCAAGTACCTTACAGGTTTCCATCAAGCCATTTAAAGTAGCCAGGTTATCAATAAGGCTAGCAATCACAACAAGATCGGCATTATTATTATCTGTTAATTGATGTGGCACAAGATCTGGCTTGGGATATATGTCGGTTATTGGATCTATATTTGCACATTGCTCTTTCGCTGGACAATTCTCCATGGATGCAAGTTTCACAGCTTTTCGAAATTTACTAATGTGCAAGATGGCATAATCTTTCAAATAAACTGGTTTTATGTTTGACATATTTAATTCCCAACCCCGTAGGTACGGTTCGAAATGTATATCAGGTAATAAATAACGTACTTCTAATTGTGGCACGATCGACTGAAAATTTACATTAATAGAGCTCATCAGAGTATTAACTATGGGAATACAAAATCTATTAATAAAAATTTGGTTCGTTAATAATCAATTCCAAATTTCAATTCACAACTTACCCTTTATCTTTGCAGATTTCAGTTATTTTACATAAAATCATTTTGGCAAATTGACGGACTTGAGAAATTTCTTGAATGGCTAGCATAAGAAATATTTCAATTATCTTTTGAATTTGATAATCTTTTAGTGTATTCCATTTAAGTTTTAGAAATATATTGGTCACAGAAAGTAGGGACAATTGCTGATTTGGCTCGAGTGTGACTAGTGACTGCAATCGCTCTATAAGTGTATCTGCATTGCGGAGGCTTTCAGCAACGATAACTTCATACATCAATATAATATTGAACTGATCATTTTTGGAATATAATGCCGACCATAGCATATCTGAGCATTCATACTTTGGTCCTAGGTACATCAATGCTAGGGCAATGCAAAATTTAACTCTGTGCTCTTTAGAGTTCCTTAAATAGTTTGAATGGGATTCCGACAGTTTCATGTTCATGTACAATAACTCCTTAACGATTTCGTTTACAAAAGATTCCGGCTGTTCAAATGTATATGACATAAACAAGGACGAAACCGAACCAAATCCATAAAAAACTAGGTAGTTTGCCTCAATCCTGTGGGTAGAAAAATGTCTAACTCATTACCTTATTTTACAGAAAAATCAACTTATTATCTTTTTACCAAGCATCCTCGGAGAGTGTAGAACAATGGATAATTCCTTGAATAACCTGGCGTAAAGGCACTTTAACTTTTGAGTCCAATATTCCAACAACTACTCCTTTATGACCATACACATGATCGGATTGCAGATCTACAGAAGTGATAAATTGTTCTCCATTGTTACCATGAAAATGATTCTCAATTATATCCAAAGAAAGTCTATTTTGTTCTTCAGGCGTCAAATGTTTTGCGGCGTATGTTCCAATATTTCTCGCTCTTTGAAAGTATGAAAACAAAACCTGATAAATATGTTTACAAGCCACAAATTTTCACTTGTAAATAAACTTACGTATTTGAGCACGGAAACTTCTTTAGTAGTGCAACAACTGCTGGCAACACATTTTCGTCTTTTAGTCTTTCATGAGTGGTTCCCAGGAGATAGCATAAATGTTTAAATGTCAACTTTCCCCCTTGCTCAAGTAGTTCCAAGGGTTTTAATTGCAGTTTTTCAATTTCGTTCCAGTCTTTTATCTGATTCGTTACAAATAAATCTACAGAAAGCTCTAACGTAAGAGATTTCTCTTCGTCCGTTTCACACAAAAGCTTCTCTAGTAAATGTTGTTGCAATTTCTTCAGATCTTTCCTGCGATTTATTAATGAAGTCTCTACTCCGTACACATTGGAGTAGAAAACTAAAATCCCATAGTGCTTGATGCAAGGCATTAGAAAAAAGCGTAACCATCCATGATGAACTTTTGATAATGTTCGCAGTTTATCCATGAAAACCATTAAAAAATCACAATACAAAAATGTTGGAGTTTTCAAATTGAATATTATGGCCAAACGAGCTTTTGTGAAGTGAGTAATTTCTGCTTCGATTTTGTCGCAATTCAATATCTTTCGTTTCAATCGGTCATGATCGGAATAGTATTCTATCGCTCTGCTGTACATCGTCTCAATAAACAGTAAATAATCCCCCAGAGACATATTATCAAGACTAGACTATGTATATATAAGAAGAAAAGATAGAGAAGCGTTTTTTTTTTTTGTAAATTAATGACTTACCTCGAATCGATTTGTAATCAATCCCTGAGCCATATACTGCAGCTCTGATTTTTCCATGCCCCTTATTCGAGAGGCAAGTTTTAAAAGTGTCTCTTTACTAATATATGGTAATTGACCGACTTTTTCCGATGGTATACTTCCGATCCATTCCCATAGTGGAAGGCTATGCCATTCCCAAGTAACGCTAGCCAAGGCTTCGACTAATATTTCCAATGTACTTTTTGAGACAAAGTTTTTGAAGAACGGATATGACCGATTATCGTCATCCACATTGTACAACTGTGTTCTATTCGTTGCCCTTAAAAACTCTTCTAATATATTCCAATCAGTCAAATGGGATACATTAAATTGGTTTATAATATATTTGACGGTTTCATATAATACTGATACATTCTCAGATTGAAGGAGTCTGAGGTATAAAATTCTAAGCCAAGGGAAAAAGTCATGTACAGATTTTGTATTTTCCAGGAAAGTAATTAAGTTTAAAGGCATTTGCTGCTCCTCCAGATGCTCCAGTGCGGCAGTATAGTCTGACCACTGCATTTTGGAGCACATAATGGCCTCTGCAACAATATTCAATTCGAAAGTCTCCTTGAGTTTATGCATAAGAAAGAAGGCTACTTGGCGTTCTTTATTTTTATTTGATGAAATCAGCTGTTGAATAACCTTCAGCAATTGAGGACACTCTTTAAGTCCGAGATTACGATTAAAGTCATCAAACAGAGTGAAGAGGATTTGTGGTGCAAGAGGATGCAGCTTTTCGGTATTCAGACTGAGCGACCACAAATGTTGGAGCAACATGTTGCTCTCTTTACTGGGAAATGTTCTTACTTGGAGTTGTAGACACGCCAAGACATTGGCCACAAACTGGCGATATTCCTTTGATGAATTACTTTGACCATTTACATTAGAGGCGGCCAACATCGCAGCGATAAGTTTCTCGAATACTTTCTGACCCAAATTCACATTTTTATTTCTCACTAGCGTAAAAATACATTGTAGCACTCGCCCTAAAGCCAAATTGGTGGATTCCTCAACATGTATATCAACCAGATCGTACAGCAGATCACTGAGATCGCTAATATCAATCGATTGGTGTTGATTGGCACAATCCATTAAATATATCTTCTTAACTAAATAAAAAATAAACCTTAAAAATAAAACGCACAACTGTATTAGTCCACGAGACCTGGTAAAATGAAATGACTAATTGTAAACAGTGCTAGAGATAAGCGACACTTTTTATAAAATCTTCTTTAAAAGACAGGTTTATTCGCTTTGGTTAGACATTTGTCGAAAACACATTGTATGGAAATACATATATTCGAAGAAACTGGCTAGACATATCGTTTTTTGTTGACAATTATTTTAATATATATACCGAAATGTATTTATTATTCCAAAGAACTTATACTCAAATGATTGATCTAAAAATATAAGTTATAAGCCGCAGCGTATATAAAATTCGGTGCCCTGTTAAACACAACTGATAAGACACTCGTTTAATTTTAAATATAGATAATACGCGCAGCCAAATTATCAACACTGACATATGAAGTGTCGCCATCTGTCGTCCATATTAATATAATGCATAGATAAGAGTATGGAGTTTTATTCATTAAATTGATAATTTTTATTCTATATGTTCCTAGTAATAATACATTTTTCTTCGTTGTTTTCCAGCTCGATGCTTATGGACATTGGTCAAATGATGGCACATCTTATTTATTTTCCAAGTATTGTTTATAATATTTGAACAACAGCAAATTTTGTGCATGTTTAAAGTCATTAATTGGTATCTCAATAATATTATCCAAAAGGGACATCAATTTTTTCGGAATTCCATGTTGGTCATTACTGTAAATCAATTTAATTAAGTAAATTAACTATTATACAATTTACCAAGTTAACAAACAATCAAAGTCAGATCGTTTAAAGTTCCAGTCCTACTCGAATGTATCTCACTGTCATTATCCCTACTTACAAACGTATATGAAATATTAACTAACCCTTGTTTTCACATATTGTGAATCCGCATATAGTAAATTCGCAAAAAAAAAAAATATATTTCAAAAACTTTTTAATTTAATAACAGTTTTTTTTTTTTTTTTAAATAAAAGGGGCTTTAGTGGACGTGTGCACAGGCGAACTTTATTATTGCCAAGTGTGGTACAGAAGACTGGTGGAAACCTCTGGTGAGTGACATTCCTGATTATTGGCAAATAAATTTCTGTAAACATGTTTAAACTGGCGCCCTTATCAATTAAAGTATACCTATTTGAAATAAAAATGTTTGGCAATTTTTCTAGCCTCGCCTAATTTAAAATAAATTTTTTTTTTGGTTTCGTTTCTATTTTGTTGTCCTAAAAACGCATTGGGTTATGAAAATTGGTTATGGATAGAAAAAACAACTGTGCCTGTGCCATTGGATGTGACTGCATCAGCAGATGTGAATAATTATACCCTTGCAAAACGGGTATATTAATTTTGGTCAGAAGTGTGCAACGCATAGAAGGAAGCATCTCCGACCATATAAAGTATATATATTCTTGATCAGCACGACGTGACGAGTTAAAATACGAGTTCATACAAACGGCAAAGTCACGAACAGTGACTTTGATCGATAACTTCGTTATTTTCTATGCTAAAATTGTAGGCCGTTCTTTCGGAAATATTAGCCTTTTTAGATAAAAAGGTTTGAAAATGATCTAATTTTTATGCGTTTTTTTATGCAAAAATATAGCAATGGACTGGATATTCAGTTCATGTTCATTCGTTGTCGAAGGAAAAATGTACTTTAGTACAAATTAATGTCGTAAGACGGCCTCGCCCAAAATATCAAAAAAATAAATACAAAATTCACAATTTGAATTCGCTGCAAATTAAATGTTTGGGACTAAATTTAAAATTGATGTTTAGTTTTTCTTAGTTTTTCGATGATATTAATAGTTAATCTTCTGAAAACAATTACCAACAAATTACAAAAGAAATTATTTAATTAAGTTACTTAGGAGCTGCGAAAATCAAACTAAAATCTTAAAATCACGAATTCGTGAACACCACAGTGGCGATTAGTATACATTTAGCGTATTTATGTGAACTCCTTTCCTTATTTTTTTCATTTAAAATAGTTTTTACATATTGTTCTGATCTATCTCTTAATCGAGTAATGGTGTTTTTTCTCGCTCATGTATTTCTTTATGTAAAAATAATGTTGCAATCCCAGGTTTATATTTGATAGCATTTTAGCCACTATACCCATTGACATATATCAAGAGCCATCCCTTCAAGGGACTAACTTACCCCAATATCAAAATGGTCCTCTTGGCAAAACTGAAGTTGACATAATCTGCATTTTGACTTGTATTTCGGGTGGCAACGATATTATAATTCTCCAGCTTTTTCTCACGTAAATACTTGTTTAGTAATTCTGGTTTAAGCTTAACTATGTTTAAAGTTTCATCAGAGCTCTCACTGCAATGGATTAAGAATAAGTATTTATTTTTTCATATTTGTAAGCAATACATTGCCAAACCTTAAATTCAAAAAATCGCTCACTATAAGTGAGCGAACACCAAGTGCTCGGCAAGTTTGCAATAGATCGTTTAGATTGGTCCTTTCGTCCATAAGAACAGCTGCCACAATGAGATCTACGTTATTGGCTGAGATATTGGGCGAATCTAGGTCTGATTTTGGATATATGTCAATTTTTGAAGTAATATTCGTTTCATTTCTCTTAATCGGTTGAATTTCAATTGATGACAATTTAATAGCTTTTCGAATCTGTTTGGCTTATAATAATCTGTCATCGGACACATCTCGTGGTTTAACATTCGACATATACCATGTCCAAGGAGATTTCACTGTGTCCAAGTCTATCTCAGGAAATAAAAGACGAACTTCTAATTGAGTTTCAACCGATAACTCTGCCAATTTAACACCAGTTGGTGAAGGCAATGTATTAATAATTGGAATCTTTAATCTAAAATTAAAAATTAATAAGTTAGAATTAAATTAAAGATAATGATTTAAGTATAAGTTACCCTTTATCCTTGGACTTTTTTTTATTTCATTAACAATTAATTTAGCCAATTGGCCAACTTGTAAAACTGCTTCTACAGTTAGAGGCAGCAGCGAGTTAATCATGTTTTGAATTTGATCTTCTTTAAGTGAACTCCATTTGAGGTGGATGAAAATATTTGTAACCGACAGTAGAGACATTTGATGGTCTGTCTCCAGACTGGCTATAGACTGCAAACGCTCCAGAAGACCATCTGGGTGGGATATGCTCTTAGCCACTATTATTTCGTACATTAATATAATATTCAACTGATCAGTTGAAGAAAATAATGCCGACCATAGCATGTCTGAACATGTATATTTATCCATTAAAGGCATCAAAGCAAAAGCAATAGAAAATTTAATCCTGTGCTGCTCGGAGTTGCTTCTATATCGAGGGTTTTTTTCCGATATTTCCTTGTTTATGCGCAATAATTCATTAACGATTTCTTTTACAAATGAATTGGGTTGCCAAGCGGCATAATAAATATAGTAATGACTTAGTAGTTGAAAGCCATTGGCATTTAAGTAGCTTGCCATAATCCTATTAATTTAAATACACATTTACATTTTTAAAGTGCACTTGCAAATGAGTTTCGTTTTTTCTTACCAAGAATCATCAGTATGAATTAAGCTAGACATAATAAGCTGAATAACTAGATCCAAAGTCAGCTGCAGACCAGAATGGAATAGTCCACCAACAACATCATCATTACCACCGCGGATTAAATCTACGAAAAGATTAGATTGTTGTTCTTCAATTGTCAAATGCATTGATGCATATGTTCCAATATATTGAGCTCTTTAAAACGAGAAAAATTAGCATGAAATTGAATATTTATTTAGTAAAGTAACTTACGCTCCATAATTTGGAAACTGTTTTAGTTTGGCGATCATAGCCGTCAATATATTCTCGTCCTGTTTCCTATCATTACAATTTGCTAAAAGGTCACACAGATGTTCAAATGTCTCCTCTCCACCCTGTTGAAGCAATTCCAGTGGCTTTAGTTGAAACTCTTCTATTTCATTCCAATTATTCAAGTGGGTAGTAACGAAGAAATCCACAGACTTTTCTAATACAACAGATTTCTCTTCCAAAGTTTCACACACTAGTTTATCGATCAAATGTTGCTGTAATTTTTTCAAATCTTTACCACATAGAATCAAGTTATCCACTTTATACTCTGTGGAGTAGAAATCACTAACAGCTTCAGAGTTTTTGATTTGAGTTATTAAGAATAGGCGCAACCATCCATGTTGAGCTCTTGGTAATTTGTTTAGTTCATCATTGATGAATCATCAATTAAAGCATTAACAAATTCGAAGTCCCAATAACGACCCATAATTTTATCAAATCGATTTCTGGTAAAGTGTATAATTTCTCTCTCAAAATTGTTGCAACCAACTACTTTTCTTAATAAACATTCTTCATCCCAATCGAATAAGTCTCCAGTGTTGGATATCGTGTCAATGAAAATCAAGTATTCTTCTATAGACAAATTATCAAGTGTTGCCTGTAAGGAAAAACACATTAAAATTGGTAGTGAATAGGAATAAATAGTTTTATGACATTTATGACTCTTACCTGGAAACAACAACTAATATAATCTGCGGAACTTTTCCGAAGTGTAAAATTTTCCATTTGTTTTATTAGAGTGGCGAGTTTAAGAAGCGTTTCTTTATCAGCACACGGTGATTGTCCGGTTTCCTCTTTCGGTATACATATGAGCCATTCATATAATGGAACATCATTCCATTTCCAAGGAACGTTAACAAAAGCTTTGATAAATGACCCTAATTCCTCTGTTGTTAAAAAGTTTCCAAAGAGTCGAGCCAATTGTTCGTCATCCTCGACATCGAACAACTGCATCCTATTAGAGGCCGCCAGAAACATCTCCACCAGATTCCAACCAGTCAAGTTGGAGAATTTTAAATGGGTTACAACATATTTTACTGTTGCATAGACAACAGTTATATTCTCAGACTGCAAGAGTCCGAGAAATAAAATGCTCAACCACGGAGACAAATCAAGGTGTCTCAAATTATCAAACAAACTGATTTGGTTCAAAGGCATCTGCTGTGCTTTCAGAAGCTCCAATGCATTAATGTATTCGGACCATAGGCTTTTGGGACACTTTATAGCATTTCCGACTTCGTTTTTCTCAAACTGTTTCTCAAGTTCGTCTGATCGGAGTAGCTGCTGAATAACCGTCAGCAATTGTTTGCTTCTGACACTTGGAAACTTTGCCACCTGGAGTGTCACACATTTCAAGACATTGCTCACCAACTGACTCTGTTCCTTTGAGAAAATAACAACATCATTTTCACTAAAAGTAGCAATAACGCGAGAGATTATTGTCTCGTATATTTTCGGACAAAGGTTTACATTTTTATACAGCACCAGGCTATGCATGCACTGCAATACACTGTTAATAGCCAAACCGAAGATTTCTGGCTGAAGAATATCAATAAGATCACAGAACAGATCATTTAGAACTTTGATATTAGTCGATGTAGTGACAGAATTTATTTTCTGTATTAGCTTTTCGTAAAAAGAACTGAAGAAGTTTTCATTTATATTTTGCTCTTTACTGAAGCCTTGAAATATACGGTCCATAGCCATTATTTTAGAATCCTGCTGAAGAATATTAGTCAGAGCACATAGTAGATCCTTTAGATCGCTTATGTCGATCAATTGACTCCAATTTGATTTGTCCATTTGAAATTTTGGCTTAAGCTTAGAAAAAAAAATGTGTAAAAAAGTTTAGTACACGATGATAAGTAAATGTATTTTAATTTTTTAATTTGAAAAGCAGCCCCTTGGAACAGACTCAGTTGTACACATATGACCTTATATAAGGACTTTTTTCTTAAATATTAACAAACGGATTAAGCAATCAATGCGTCAGAACTACGTACCTTATATTAAACGACCTATAATCTAACATGTTATAAGTTACTTACTTAAGCTTTAATAAACGATACTGCGAATTTTAATAATAGTAGGAGTGTTATTATATGCACACGTTCGATCAATTTAGACTTACACAAAAACACTAAATAAAGAAACTGACAATTTGCCAAGTAAAACTTTTTACAATTTTCAGTGCCCGATGCAAAAGATAAAGTACTATTTCGATTAAAAAACATTGATAATAGGTGGTAAATGATAAATGACAGCGAAGTAAAAATAATCTGGTAACATCTTAAAACTAGTAAAACTTGTTGCTAAATAAATTTGAAAACCCAAAAAAAAACAGAATATGCCCGAAATCAACTAAATTTATTTACTTTTAATTTTATTTTTATTAATTAACATAAGTATGTTGCATTAAAAGTTTAATGCTTTAATGTTAAACATCCTAAGGCCAGAATTGTTAGACTCAGATTTCGCTTTATGTATACAATCCTAAAACTATTCTGTAAAATTAAGCTAATCAAAGTGAAAGTTTAGCTAACACATATAATGACCCCTAAAAATATGCTATAAGTTTTACTGAAAAAATTTTGATGACCCAACAAAAGTATAAAATATACCACATGTTTGCAAACTTTAAATAAAATATAGAAATTGGAAGTGATTAAAAAAACTTAATCACAAACCTTAAGTGATTGACTCTTAGATGAATGGTTATCGGCGCAGTTCAGGAAGTTCAACCTCTTCTTCTAGAAATTTTTGAATGATTTGTTGAAGTGCAAAGTGCCAAATGTGGCGGATTGATACGACAAGTAAATCAAATTTCATAATTTAGGAAAATGTGCTACAATTGAAAGGTGCAATGTATGTTGTGCTGACTCTTTCTAATATTGGTAGCTATTATCAACATTTGAAAACGAATTGATAAGGCAAGCCATTGAAAGAGTGTAAAGACAATTGGAACAACTGTTTAGCACAACGATTACGCGTGTCTTCGTTTTGTATTTATTTGTGACTTACTCATCCTATCTTCATAAGACATATTTTAATTACTTTTGGTTGATAAGCATATTTTGGGGTACTTGTAGATAACACTCAATCAGTATATTGAATTGGGGATTGGTTTTTCTTTTTCGTTAATTATTTGACTACCAATAAATTAATGACGTATGTGCATAATGAACTTCACTTCTGCACTTACATGACTAATGCGATGATGTAGGGAAGGCGCCATAAGTTGCTTATCGTTTATCGATTGCTTACTATTATTATTTGATATTTTCTGTCCTTCTCCGTTTCTATCTAATCTCTTGCCCATTTATAGACGACAAGTCCTAGCATTCACTTGTTCAGTCTGAAAAGAAAACTTCAACGAGTAAGATGTCGCGTTTCTTAATACCTTTTCTACTGCTCTTATCTGTATGGGTAGAGCCAAGTTGGCTTAAGCCATTACCGCTACCCGTTTTGGATCCAGAAGAAGCTGGCGGTTTCTTTGAGGGTGATATGCAATTGACCCCGGAACAGGAATTAACAAGAAAAGGAGGATTTATACAAGGACGCAATGGCCTAATAGATGAAAAAAAGAGATGGCCCGATAACGTGGTTGTATATAAAATTTCTGATGATTTTGATTCCAGTCATAAGCAAGCAATTCTGAATGGTATTGCTACCCTCGAATTGAATACATGTGTCAGATTTCGAGAGGCCATCGATGGGGAGGATGAAATTTATTTGAGCATAACTGCCAAATCTGGTGGCTGCTATACTGCTGTTGGATATCAGAGTAAACCGCAGGAAATGAACTTGGAAATTTATCCCTTGGGCGAAGGATGCTTTCGTCCGGGCACTATATTGCATGAATTCATGCATGCCTTGGGCTTTTATCATCAACAAAGTTCTGCCATACGTGATGACTATATACAGGTTGTCTATGACAATATTGTGCCCGGCAAAGAGTTCAATTTTGAAAAGTATTCCCCCGACAAGGTAACCGATTTCGAAATGGGCTACGACTATGATAGTTGCCTGCATTATCGTCCTGGTGCTTTCTCCACTAACGGAGAGGATACAATCGTTCCATTGGATTCAACAGCACAGATTGGCCAACGTCTAGGTCTAAGTTCAAAGGATATTGATAAAATTAATATTATGTACAAGTGCCCAATTTTATTATAAAATTGGGAGTTAATCTGTGTATATATTTATTAAGCCATATTGTGATAATTCCGACTGTAGTGTATTAGATCGCTTTATGGATCTAACACTATCATTTGTCGGTGATGTATTTATTAAACCTTTGAAATGAAAAAAGAACACTTTTACGATTGCGGGCTTGTCTTTTCTTGCTGGCCTCTGCCATTGATAAGGTTTATCTTTCAAGTGTTAGGGTACCCGCAAACCATTTGAAAGACTAAATAGAAAACTGAACATGCTACAAAATGTGTCGGAAATGTCGTTGACAATTTTCTAATGCGATTTATATGCAAAGATGCAAATGTTCTTGTCCTTTCTGCAAGAAGTAGCATCTGGTTGGTAGGCTCACAATTCTCACATTTCTTACATTTGGTGTGTGTGTGTGTGTGTGTACACGTGTGACTGTGTGTAGGCCATAAATTTCGGTTTGATTTTGGTTAAACTTTCGGTTCTTCGTTTTCCTTTTGCCATATAGTTTCATTTGAAATTAAGTTACCAAAACGAAACGGTTGCATGTTTTTGCCTAGCAAAATTAGCATAGCCAAACATGAAATGAAATTTTAAAGTTAGTTTAACTGTTTAGGCACAGATAGAATTGCCCAAAAACAAATATGTATAAGAATTCCAAGTTTCAGTCGCATTGGCAATAGTGAAAAAAAACCTTTCTATTTATGTATATAGGTTCTTTGATTCTTTTCTACTGATTGCAAAATATTTAAAAATAAATAAATAGAAAATGATCTAATGCTACTGGACTATCATAAATTGTACAAAACTTTGATTTAAAAAGTCATTGAGATTTGCCTTTTTTTTCTTTTTTAATCGTTCTTGCGTTTATATGCTCTACTAGGTTAAGGGTATATTAAATTCATTGATAATAAGCAATTTCGGATACTTTGAAAAGATTGTCAATAATTCTCCATCTTGCTTTTAAATAAAGTACAAAAACCTAAACTATGTCTGGCTATAGCTTAGAAAGTTACTATTAATATTGTATAATTAATAATTTTTCATTAGTTAATGCACTTAATTATTACAAAAAGATAAAGCTTATGTATTTATGATTATAGTTCCCACAAACTGTTTTTAAAAATAATATATTTTCTAAGAAATCTTCGTTGAAATACAAACAAACACATAGCTACATATATACATATATCATTAAAAGGGCATATAAATATGCTACGCTAAAGAACGGCTTACAATCTTAGCATAGGAAATAACGAAGTTATTGACAAAGTCACTGTTTTCAAATTATCGTATCTATGCGAGCTATATGATATTGTTATTGCCAAGTTTATTGCTAGCATTGACAATGTCGGGAAAAACTATTGTAAATATCGGTTAGTTGGGATCATAATAAATATCTAATACTATCTTATCACATTAAATGCGCCATATATTACAAAATATGGTTGCATTTTTATTGTCTTACTTACTTTTATTGTTCACAATCTTATCTTTGTTTTAAGAGTACGTTTTCTAAGAAAATAACTATCCAAATTCAATCGTTTTCTACTGTTGTGACAAATATATATCTTTGGCTTTCTCTCGCCACTTTTTGCTTTCATTCAATTTTTAAATTTCTTAAAATCAATTATGTATATATGTCATATATACATACAAATACTAAAGTTTGAGTTGATTTGAATTATCTGTAATTATTATTTTCAAATTAAATATAACAAATAAATTGATGTTAAAACAATTTTTAGAGTAAAATTGAATCTTTAGCCACTTTCTTTATCACATTAAATGTGTGTTTTCTCTAAAAAAATTTTATTTTAAACAAAGAATTGCTGATCCATAGTGATTGTGCCATTTTTTGTTGGCTTCCATTGTATTTTTCACGCAATCGATGGGAAAGTACAAATAGAATTTAATCGGAAATGCGTTTAGACTATCGTGTGATATGAGTTTATGATCAAATGAATGCCGTAAATGTGGTAAAAATTTATAAATCTGAGTCACATGTTGTAGGTTTTTTGTTAAATAATATAATTGCAGATTAAGCTTAAAAGTATGCAATACTAAATTGCATTTATGTTAACCATAAATAAATGTAGAAATAAACTAAAAACTAAATGTATTCTTCTATTGCATTTTATATGCAAATCAGTTTCTGTTGCCAGAACGAAGCAAAAGCTAAACGTGTTGGCGTGTGCCAATAATAATTCATGTATGGAAGCAAAAGAAACCAAAAAAACAAAAAATAAAACGCTTCAACGCGAGGCATTCGCATGAAATATGAAACGAAATTGCTGCAATTTTCTTCACCTACACTTCAGTTCCCTTACTCCACGACCATAACTGGCAACTCCAAACGCAAATCCGCATAACGCAAATGCGACCACGAGATTGTCCAGAGTCCAGAGGCAAGAAACTCAAAGTTCTCACATGGGTTTCGAGTTCAAGACACAGTTCCAATGGCTTCGGCGTCTGCCTTGGCTCCTGTGGCGATTTATTGCTGACGAATGCGTATTCAATTTTAAAGCCAAAAGAAAGGCATAAATGATTTATACATTTTGATTTTATTTTTCCATATCCATCCTCCCTTTTTGGCACAAAAAATGCGCAGCACCAGGTTTTCAAATTTACACATCTCATTTTTTTCCAATACCCTTACAAATAGGGGGTACGGGAAAATATTTTTCTCATCAAACTTACCGAATATCTAGCCATGCCTACTGTGATAAATTAAATAAGCTATAATAAACCTTGATCAAAATAATTTAAATATAATTTATAAATATTTCAGCATTTTGCAACATTTTACTAGAAAATATTTCAAATATGTGCCGTTCCCATTTATGATCTTTAGATTCTCAACCACTATAAACAAATTTGAATGCCTCTTTTCCATGGCTGAGAGGTCATGCTGCAAGGGTATATAAAATTTAGCTTCCGATGATGTTATTCCTTTGCCCTTCGATTTTTACGATTCATGTTTTCCCATCTTATATTTATGTGAGTGTGTGTGAGTGTGTATTGATGATATTTATGACTATGACGTTGTAAAAGAAAATTATGCTTTAATTTGATTATGGTCAGATTCCGGTATATGCTTAAAAATGCATTAAAAGTTAAGGCCTTTTGAATGTGGCCATGTGCTTATCCCTGTTTTTGCCAACAAGTTGGCCCTGATGGTTAAGCCATAAACTTTATCAGATTTAAGAAAAATGTGCCGAGTTCGAAAATTTAGTTAAAAAAATACATGAAGTTTATATCCTTAAATCAGCTTGTGTCCTTGAAACTAAATTGCTGGCTTATTTGTGATCTGACCTAAGTTGGCATCTTACGTCAAGATTTGCCATTTGTTTTTTTTTTTAGCCATTTCAGAAATATGCGCAGAAATGATTCATATTTTCAGAACGGTGTAAATCTATTTGGTCGTATTTTGAAAATAACCAAATTTAGTTGTAGACCCGACATATGTATTAATTGATATTGTAAGGCTATAGATTCAAATCCATTTGCTTAGTCCGATCATGGAATTCAAGTAAAATGTAAAATTAACCAAAATTTTCTCAAAATTTATGTTGAAATATTAGTTTGTAAATTCGCATATGTATATGTATGTATATTATGGTTGTTTAATTCTTTGAGATGGTTTTATCTTATCTAAAATGTGTCTAAAATAATGTTTTTAATTAGGCATTTGACCCACTCTGTTTATATGTATGTTTGCCTGTAACCCGCTTAACTAATGGCTAAACAAGCACCACCAACCACCACTCTACTCACACATGGCTCTTCATCGCTCACCCCCGGCCCCCTTCCCACCCAACACTATCCAGTAAAAAAAAACACTTGTGGATGGGTTGATGATGTTGGTTAGTTGGTTGGTTGGTCGGTTGGTTAGCAGCAGCAGCAGCAGCAGCTTCCATGTCAACGCAAATGCAATTTAAAGCAAACAATTTTTTGAAATGACCTACATCCGGTCGCCTCTGATGATAGTAACTGCATAAGGTGTAAGGGGGTTGGGTTAAGAGCCAGGGCCTTGATGGGGTTGCGCGAGCCCAGAAGGATAAATGCATGACACGCATACGCATTCACATTCACATACGCTGGCAGGCTGCAGATAGCACCAACTGGGCAAAAATGGGAGTTTTTCGCACACAACATCATTAAAAATTAATTCACGCTCGATGTCCTGGTCCTGGCCCTGGACAGGAAACTGGTTGCAGGACCAACAGTCAGTAAAAAAAAAAACCGCGCTCCATAGGCACACTGAGATATCGACTAAGAAATATCCAGTACAACAAAAAGGGGCCTCTTTTAAATCTCTAAACTCTATCTCTCTTAAACAATCTACTTGCGTATATATTTCACATATGTACATATATCAAGGACAATTTGACACCCTTTTTGAAAAAACTTAGATCTAATTTTGAAACAATTTATTTGACTGCTTTGGACTTCATTTTAAAATGTGACTGTGAAAGTGTGCCAGAATGAAATATCATTCTAAAAATATCATTCTAATGTAAACAATAGTTTACATTATCAATTAAATTAAGTTGAAGTTAAAATTAAGGAAGACAGTCTCAATCTATTATAGTGTGTTGAGAAAAATATAGCGGTTGAAGCATAATATTTTCTTTGAAATTTTAAACTAACGAGTTTTGGTAAAGAAAAATAAATGTAAGTAATATATAAATAGTTTCATCTTATTCAAAGACCTAATTTTAGTTTGTTCAGTGTGAAATCGCCTGAGTGTTGTCACTCAGTTACATTTCAATGTCTTCGATGTAACTTAATTTAGCGTACGGACAGGGTACGCTATGTTAAAAAAAAACATAGAATGAACTGAAGCTAAACAACAACAGCAGCAAATGAATGTGCACACACACACAGGGAGATATACATATAACACACACACGTTTTG
Source organism: Drosophila willistoni (assembly GCF_018902025.1). NCBI lineage: Eukaryota > Metazoa > Arthropoda > Insecta > Diptera > Drosophilidae > Drosophila > Drosophila willistoni. The sequence goes on from NW_025814051.1 coordinate 5,885,465, forward strand.
CGGTGGCTTCCAGTGCACTTTATAATGTTGTCCCGGCCAGTTCATCCCTTCGTCCTTGGCAGAACCCTCACCATCCCGCCCACACCACACTTCTGATGACTTAATGAGCATAATAAGCTCAACACCGAAATTACCTTTTTAAATTAACATGATGTTTCTCTCTCACTTGCAGTTCACTTTCAGGTAAGCTCTCCCTGTCTCCCTGCTCCCTCGATACCCGTACTTAGTTGGCATAGACAAAAGCGGTTACATATTCAAATTAAGATTTTAATGCTCACATACACATAACACCCCACACAAAAACACACACTCACACACACACACACACTCAGAAACACATGGTAAGTTAACACTTGCATTTGTATAGGTGTGTGATTTCCCTTTAAACGGATGCCAAAGAAATGTGAATGCAAATTAATTAAATTGCCCACTTTGATTGAGTTTAAGGCAACTCATTGTAAGTAGCTTAACGCCGCACCCTTTCAATTCCCATGTTTACCCTCGCCTTGAACGCGATTCTTGTCCTGATAGGGATTCTATTAATGAGACTGTTAATAAGGGTAAACGCGTTGGAAAGAGAATGGAGAAAAGTCGTGATATAAATCAATCAGCCTTAATTGTTAACGGCTCCATTATAGAAGACAAAAATTTCGAGCATTTCTTAAATTAAGCATTGTTATATAATCTAAAATGGATACAATTTTTGAAATAAATAAAAATGTATCTTTTAAAGAATTCAAAATTTGATCTATTTACTGGAAAAATTTAAATAGAGAGATAAATGTTTTATATCGTTCTTTTTTTTTTTTGGAAATATTTGGTTTAACCAAAATTTTAATTTTAGGATTGGTCTATAGATCGTTTGACAAAGCTAACTTTGAAGCTAGTTTAAAAGCTATTTTAAATTTGATTTTGCCAAGGTGAAGTTAATCTGCTTGGGCTCTACCTTAAAGTACTCATCATAGTCATCTATGTTCTTCTAGTTCACATTCATTTTAAGTACTTCAGCCTTGACGTTATTGCGTATACGCCTCTTGCAACGCATGTAATTTAAATGCAATTAAAATAATAATTTATCTTACTCCACTTGGCTTGTCAACTGAATGGTAAGGGACAGAGGAGGTCAAAGTAGGGGAAAAACCTTTGCACATACGCTAAATAAATATCCGAGGCAAAAAAAAAACCATTTGTCGAGTGATAAATGAGTAAAAACTGACAAGTCAAATGAAGGTATAGAGTAGCAACAACAACAAAAACATCAACAATACGAACCACATCATCTTCAAAAAGGTGCCAAGAGAAATGTTAAGTGAGCTGTAAGGGAGAAAGAGAGTGAGTTGCCGTTTGGGAGGGTGAAAAAAGTGAAAAAGTGAATAAGAGCAACCAACCACATCATTTGTTTTCAAGAAACCACAAAATGCATTTGGCAATTAGCTGCTTGGAGGAGAAAAACAAAGGCAACTAAAAAAAAGTTGTTCCATATTCTTAATGTGCTTACAATTTACTAAGTCTCATTTTATAGAACAAGATCCTGAAAATGGAAACTTAAACATGAATATTAAAATTATTCAAGTCACAACGAGAGTTTTAAATATATTAGTACAATACATTTTATTTATTAATATATAGAATTAATTAAATTATATATCAAGACGACTACATTCCGATAAATCAAATGAGTAATTAGAGGCCCCAGTCTCAGTCTTTCCACCACATGCAGCATTCCATTTTATAGCCACCTTACTGGCGTCTCTGTTTCATGTTGTTGGCGTAATCAGAAAACAATAAACAAATAAAATAACAATTAATTGGATTTTTAACCCAGCCTTTTGTTACATACATGTATGTACGTTCAACAACGATCAACGCGACCATGCCCCTCATTGATGGAGGCTCTTTTGCCCAATGCCCCTAAGGGCAAGCGAAAACGTTTAAATTTTCATAATAAAATTGTAATTTATAGCATTTGCATAAACCTTTTTTTTTTTTGGCCGCTCCCGTATGTGTGTGTGTGTATGAGTGTGTATCTGTGTAAAGAAAAGTAGCCAATGAACAGAAGCAAAAAGAAGTCGTTGAAATAAACAGCAACAAAAAAGAGGGAAAAAATCAAAAGCCATGCAATAAAAATTTTCCCCTCATCAAAATGTTTTTCATTTTTACCCCGAAGGTCGGAAAAAAACCACACTTTCTCTTTGATTTATATGAAAATGTCATAAGCCTGTATTGGTAAGTGTTTGTGTGTGTGTGCATGTGTCTGTGTGACCCTGGTCGAGAGAGAATGGTTAGTGGTAAGTGCATCGGAAAATGAGAATGCAAATTAATAGCTTAATTGCTTGGTCAATGATTAAGAAGGGGGCTTAAGCAAAAGACTGAGTAAGAATTGAATGCCAATTAAGTAAATACCTTTTCATCCAATTTAAAAAGGTAGCTGATGTCTTTCTTTAACTCTTTATCATACTTCGCCGATAAATAACTGTCCAAGCTGTTCTTGCTTCTTTTGTTTGGTTAATTGAGTAGTTAGATAAACAATAGTGAGATAAACAATAACTTTAATAACTATATACTAAAGTATACTTAATCTTAACTGAGGTGGTAGTCTCTGCGGACCAAGAATGAATCATTTTTTTTTTCTTTTTGATTAGGTCTAGTATTCGTTATAAGTGCATAAACTAACGGATTAAAAGTTAAGTCGTTAACCTTTTCCAAGTCTGTTCTCAATAATTTCTTTATTTTCAATAGCCACAAACTCATGAAAACTATTGTAAGAATCGAGTTAGCTAACTATTATCATCATAGTATGATAATCAAGAGATTTGGATTGCAAATAAATAAAGATGGCAGAATATTATGGGAAATACATAAGCCCTGGAAAAATTGAGTATGAAGTAATTATTTCGATTGATCGATTGACTAAAAACATCAAATTTACTACTTAACTATGGACAAAATTATACATTTTGAATAAGATCTTCGTTAAAGTAAAATATTTGTCCTTTAACTTCATAAACAGCAGTTTCATAATTTAAGTATTAGCCAAAAAGCAATATTTCGACTGGTTTTTTCAGAGGCTTCCCCACTGAGAAGGGGAGTTTTTTTTCCTTCAACCTAAGGCCACATGAATAAATGTTTCTGGGCCATTGTCAGTTCACCTGATTTACCAGCAATGTTTGTTTTTTTTTTCTTTCTTTAGAATATAAAGTTTTATTTTGTGTTGGTGTTATAATTGTCAGCCACCCGCGGCGACTCTAACTTTAAGCATTGCTTGTCAGAAGAAAAAAAAAATATATATAAATTCATATATATGTATAAAGTGAGACAGCAATTTATATTCATGAGTTGTTGTTGCCACTGTAAGTGGGTGGGGTGGGGGTGAGTGTGAGTGCTGTTTTTGCCCCAAGAGCATGCTTATTGTTATCCATGAATTAACTTGACTCTTATCGCGACTCTTGAGTGAGTTTTCTTCTTCGTGACTTTGAGTTAGATGGCAAAACATATTAAGCTTGTTATGGCCTTACGCAAAATGACTTTAATTGTACTTGGCCCGAAACCCCCATGCTGGTTGGGTACCTCTCCCATATCTCTTTCTCTCTCACTCCCCCCTTTACATGTCATTTTGTCGTCGAGTACTCTGTCCACATTACTTGGCATGCTTATGTATGTAGAGGAAATAATTGCCAAAATATAAACTAGTTATAAATTATTATCATGGTGCACATGCAAAACTCCTCAAATGACAACTATAACCAAAAGACATAGACCCAGAGACAAGTTGTAATGGATAAGCAAATCAACTTACAAACATTTACATTTAGCCTTGGAAGTGTATGGAAAATATACGTACGTACACACATACATACATACATACATACATATGTATATAAAGCTGTTGACTAGCATATTTTACAAATGTGTGGTTGAAAATTTAAAACAAAGTTAAGTCACAAAATTAAACAAGAATCAAGGAGTTATGCACAGCCATCTATGCATAGAGATAAATTGAGACATCTTTGTAAAGATATTTATGTAAAACATAACAACTTATTCTTTTAGCAAGGAAGTATCAAATTATAAATATAATCCTACATATTTTAAATTTTTAAAATTTTTACTCAGATATATGCATACTGATGCTATTCTTAAGACCTCCATGAAATTGAACACATATTTATCATATAGATACCTTTCAGAGATCGGAAATATATGGCTATTAAGTGTACAACAAACCTAATAATGCTTTACGAGAACCTGATTCCTGCATACATTAGACAAATCTGAAGAAGTGAAGACATTTTCATTGCATTGGTAAATAGATAAGCTAAGATCGGAATTATTTTTTAGTTTTATTTCATTTTAGAAAAGATAAAGGCCAGATTCGATTGCTAATGTATTTCCTGTACCTTCATAGGTTTCAGAAGCCTTTATCGTGGTGTTCAATGGCTAAAGGTCAGGAAATAATATATCGATATCCCAATGTTAACACAATGAAATTTAATAATCTTTAAAGTTTCTCAAGAAAAGAAAAATTTTTGATTTATTTGATCCAAATTATCCCGATTATTAAATGGATATTCGAGATAAGTATATGTTTATAAATAATTTAGAATTCAAAATATTTGTTTACTTGCACTTGACATACGATGTCTTGCTTAATCTCAATCGTCCTGCAGTTTTACATTGTCCTTGGCAATGTAAGGATTCTATAGAGGATATGAGTGCGTATAGTATAAAGTTTTGTAAGCAGATAAAGTCATTTGCTTTGATATCTTTTACTAATTATTACCAAGCTCTGTGAGAGCTAAGCTGTGATGAGAAGGAGAGGTATGAAAGCTGTCATGGACACGAAGAGGGGGAAGTTTGTGTGTGTGTGTGTCTATGTGTTGGGGGTGTGTGCTAACTCCTCTAAAGACAACAACAAGCATAATAAATGACAACAATTCAAGCTAAATGCGGCTGCTTGTGAATCCTTTTCTACTAAAAAACACACAAACAGCTAACAGTAGTCAGCAGGAGGCAACAGACCACATCCTTGCCGGCAGAGAAAAGCATTAACAGCATATTATCCTTTCATGGATCTCCTCTTCGCCCCCCATCACCCGGCTTCCTCTCATATCCAGCATCTATCTCTTATACAAAACAAAAGCCAACGAAGCGTTCAACAAAAAGGACGAAATGAGGCAGGAACTCTGTCGATGGAGATGCTCAAGCAAAAGGCGTACGGGAGGAACGAAAGGCTATTGAGTTTTGTGAGAAGTGAAAAATATGATGAAATTAATTTTTGTGTGTGTGTTTACATTTTTCTGAAAAAGGTTTTCAACGAAAGATGAAAATGAAAGCTGAAAATGAAAATGCTACAAAATGAAACTGAAAACGAGAAGATTAAATTAAAGCGTTTGCTGAAATGTTGTCATTTATAATTTTCCACAATTGCCGCTAATCAAATTTTGTGTGTTCCCTTCTCCTGGTCTCTGCTCTCTCCCTGTCTCTTGTCTCTTTCAATGTGTAAGTAAAACGGAAAATTCCAAGAAGCCTTTTCCTTGTTTGCTTCTTTTAATATGCCATAAAATTCAATGGAGTATCTAAAAATGCCTCCTGCTGGGTGTCTGGTTTTGGCCAAAATGCGGCGATAAAATAGACCAAATATCCCCTAAAAAAAAAAAAAAAATGAAACGAATCTATTAAGTGGAAATTTATTTAAACAACCAAAAAATAAGCAGAAAATATATAGTCACTTGTAATTTTGTAGCGAATCTTATATACTCTTGTTAAAAGACAAAAAATGGTTTATATAAATCTATTGAATTATTAAAGACAGACTTTTGAAATATATGTATAAGGCTTTGACTTTTACTGCTTCCATCAAGTATTACAAAATCGATTTGGATTCTGAAATGGGAAAGTCTTTATATTAACCTGCATATATTATGTAGAGTTTAAATATTCACCACATCATCTTGAAGCAAACAACAAATAAGCTTTTCGAGAAGAGTATAAGAAAAGAATCAGTATAGCCATAAAATGTTGTTTGTATTTTCTGTTTTCTGCTCTTGCCTGCAGTCCATAAAGAAATATTAAAAAATAAGCACAAAAAGAAAAAACCCAACGCCAACTAGCTAAGCCAAGCCAATAATGTGAAGGCGTTTCCTCAGTTTTCTTTCATTTTTATACATGCATACATATATACAAACATATATGTTCCGTTAGCTGCCGTTGATATTTTTATTGCAGCAATTGAATGGTTAGAAATTTGCACAGGATTTGCCTAAAGCTTTCGGTATTTTTTTTTTGGGTTTAGCTAGAGGATTTTTGTGTTGCATGACCAAACGTATGGGGAGCGGGGGCAGATAAGGAATTGGCAGTTATTTTTTCACAAAGATTTAGCAACTTAGCCTTATGGCTGACAACTGGGCGTATGAGCAATATACTCAATACTCGCATAAGCCTCGTTTATTTGCGATTGGGTTGGCCCTCGATTAGTCAATTTATGCGATAGTCAATTCATTTATTTCATATTTTGGAAATATGAAATACTCATAAATTGGCCGATTTCAATGAAATATTTTTTCCAACAATTTTCGGCAGTAATTGCAATCTCTTGTTGTTGTACTTGTAACTACAAGTAGTTTAGAAATCAAACTGAATTCTAAACTTAATTTCTTTTAATAATATTATTAATTCACCTATAACCCTGAAATAAATTATATTTGAAGGCAAATAAATGTTGCTGCCATTTATTTTGTATTTCAATTCCAGGCAATAAAATACGCAATTATTGAAATTAATTAGCTGTAAAAATTAGCGCCTAATGGAATTATACCATTCATAATAAACAAACATATGTTCAATGCCTTTTGTACAGACGATTTGCCTATCAAAATTAAGTCACGAAACGAAATTTCTGCGCAATTAGCATGTCACTGACAAATTCCCCTGACCCCCGTACTACCTACATATATGGAATGCATTGAACCTGCATTTCCGTTTAGCACGTCTGTCATATCCGTTTCCGTTGTAATGCTCTCGGAATTTTTGTAATTGTATCCCGACAGAGAGTATTGTAACATTTATCAAATAAATTTGAAGCATATGAATATTCCTAATTACCTATGGATGGCCCAATACATATATATGTATGTATGTATGTACATACATACATAGGTACATTTTTGTATGCTTATGTATAGGAATAAACTAAATTTTGTAAAAACATAAACTATGATGTTTCATTTCACATTTGTATTAATTAAAGTATGGGTTAACCTTTGTAGAGAATTTCCTATATTTGTATGTATATTTTTCGAACTACAATATTATAGTATTTTTGGTATTAAAAGATATCTCAATCTATTGAAAAACATGAACAATATGAATAATTTTTAAAGCCAAATGTAAGTCTTTGCTTTTCTTTGCCGGTTGCAAGACCTAACTTCGATTGAAGCGACAAGAGTTAATTGTTATTCAAAACAGAAATTTTAAACTTAAATAGATATAATTTAATAGCTTCACCTGCTTTTGTTAGGCAACTTTGTGTAATAAGAACTCTAAGATTGTCGACTTTTTTTTTAGTTTGTTAATCCAACTAAACAATTGCATACACATAATTTGATATTTTGGCATTTCTCATTTCACTTTCACTAACTGCCAGACTTAACTGAACTCAACTTGCTTCGGCTTCTGGTTGAATAAATCTCAATAAAATTGAATTAAATTTCTTATCGCTCAGTCTCGACTCGTGCAGCAGTCTGTTGATCCGTCCTCCTGCCCCTGACCATGTCTACTGTCTACTTTTCTGTTCCCGACTCTTTCTGGCCCCCATGTCAATGGCAGTTGGTTATAATTAATTTGTGCAGAAATCAGATGGCTGTCGACAATGCAATCTGAGTGGCAAATCTGTTTTCAATTAATGGCCAAATTGTCGAGCACGTAAAGCTGTTTTCGTTCAACTAGCCGTACTGGTCTGGCATTGAACTCTTGCTCTGCTCTCTTCTTCCGCCCAAGGACTTTACAGACGATGCCAAAAAACAAATACAACATTTTTGTTTGTTACGCACAAACACAAAAAGTGATTTCATCCATGCATAAATGCAAAGCAAATCAAGCAGCTGGCCGAATGTTGTTCGAAATGATTTTCCTGCGATTTCGTCTGAGATTTCATTTAAAAATTCTTAAAAATTTCCATAACTACAAACGATAACGGAAATTACGGAAAATGTAAGAATACTACTTTGTTCAATTTGGTAATGAAAATATGCTGTTACATGTCCCCAAATTTAAATCTTATAAATAAGTAAGATTCATTGACCTGAAGATGGCTAAAACCCAGTTTTAAAAACTTAAATAAAATTGATCAAATTATTTACTTGTGGTGCTCATTTCTATAGAATCTGAAACTCTATTCCTTTTTTTTTATAAATCAAATTTTCCTATTCCTTATAGCACAAGGTATAAAATCTAATTTCTTGTAAAGCTTAAGTCATTAGGTACTTCCTAAAAAACAAAAGATAGCGTAATTGAATATTTAAATCCATTAATAAGTGTGGAAGCTAACACGACTTTTTAAAAGTTTTAAGTAATTTTAAAATAAGCTTGAAGAAAATTAAGTAAAATATTACCATTGACACTGCTTAAACTTTTATTTATATAATCAATATTAATTTTTTAATGCTTTCAAATTATAATTTACTTGATTTCAGAAAATAGTTGAAATTAAATTGTGAAAACGAAAAATTCAAAGAAGGCCAACATTAAAAATTGAGCGTACAACCATTGAGAAAATTCTCCAGGGTATGGTGCTGAGGCTAGGGAAACAACAACAACAACTACAAAATTGACAATAACAACAATGCGAGAGGCGTCTGGCAGGACATAAGTAAAATACTTAAGATAAGCAAAAGTGATGGCCAAGTGGTTTGGTTTGGCTTGTTTTGGTTCAGTTGGTTTGGGTAAGTCATAACCATAAGGAGGCAATGTCGGCGGTGGCAGCGGCGGCGGCAAACAAACATTGAGGCAAAACATAGAAATTTCCAAGTACTCAAGGGTCCCATTATCTAGAAAAGGGTTACGCAATTACATGAACGGAGTAAGGGGTTGAACTATGAGCAAAGATAGAAGGGCAAACAAATGCTAAAAAGCAAACCCGAAAGGACACTTCTGACCATGATTCTGATTCCGATTTGGCTATCTCTTGCTGCGTGTGTGTATGCTGTATGTGTGTGTGCGTTTACATAAATTGTTTACCAATCTGGTCGAAAATCGGAATTTCAAATTTTGTCTCTCTCGCAAATTTATGCGCACATTTAAACAATTTACATTGCAGAGTGAAAGGACACACATAGCCGTATAAGGATACATTTCATTTCATTTGGAAAATAAGTAAAAGCCAAAAGTCGTCATTGGATATCCCTTTTTTGCCCTTCCAGACTTTTAGTGTGTGTGTGTGTGTGTGTGTGTGAGTATGCGTGAGTTTGTGCATGTTTGCATGCTTGTATGTGTTTGCATGGGAGGCCGTTCCTTTTAACCAGCACCAGGACATTGCACCTGTAAATGTGATTTAAATTGCAAAATCTAAACAACAATCAAGGGTCCTTGTCTTGACCACGGCCAATGTTGTCCTGTAAGTTCAGTCGTAAGCAGGCGATTTGCTCCTTCACTCTCTCTCTCTCTCTCTTTGTCTATCCTCTTCTCTCTCACTTTATGCTTGTCAACAGCGTCGCTGACGGGCAGAGATTAAGATGCAAATTTTCGGTAGAAACAACATCATCATCTACATCCACATTCACATCAGCTTCGGCGTCGTCCCGCCTGGCTGACTGACTGGACTGACTGGTTGGCACCCGGGGCTGACTAGAGCAAAACACCTGTATAGTAAATCCGGGCATTCCGGCAAAGTGCAAAGTGAATATTCATGTTGCTTGTCAGAACGACGTAATACAACATTTCGTGTGCCAGAGGGTATGGGGTTTCGGTGTGGGACTTGTCCAACCAAAAGCTGGACAGCTGGGCACCCAAGTGAACCTTTCAACTTGAGACCAACAAATTGTGTATTGCATTGCCCAAGTGAAAGCACTTGGTTTCGATAATGAGTTAATATTTTTACAAGGAAGAAAACCAAAATAAATAAATAAAGTCAAACAAGTTGTTATTTTAAATGAATATTCTAGAAATACAAATATTAAATTTCTCTAACAATCCTAAATTTTATTATTAGTTTAAGAAGTTATACTTCTTCAAATTAAAACAAAAAAATATTACAATTTAATACTTGATCTATTTAATAAATAATTAAAAATATGGCATTATTTAATTGCCTTAACAACTACTTTAATAAAACTTTAAAAGGTCCATAGTAATTGAAAATAAATGTATTGAAGAAACGAATGATCGGTTTTCGTAAATTGTGAAGAAAAGATAAGATAACTTCAGCATATTATGATAATAAAAAATTTCAGTCTGATAAACATTTTAAAGATTTAAATAAGCATGTTGGGTAATAGTTAGTTTCGTTAATAGTTAGTTTCAATATAAAATTAAGAAAATCAAGTTTGGCTTGTTATGTTAATGTGTTAAAATCTATTTTAACTTCTAACAATACACATATGTGTTTTTTCCATTATTTTTAAGAAACGTATTTAATGTAATTTTCGAGCTTTTCCCTTTATGAGCACAACTTTTATGAATGCATTAAATACTTTGGCATGATAAATATAAAGATTCATACAGCTGTCTCATTCAACTTTCATCACTTTCACTTCGTGAAATAAGAAGGAAGAGGCAAAGTTTCCCTGGTGTCTGTCATTTATAATATTGCCATCGCAGACAATCTAATCAAGCTAATTTCCGCTGCCGTCTTCACACATCGCAAAAAAAAAAAAAAAAATACAAAAATATGGAAGAAAATAAAAGAGGAAGAAAAAAAATATTAAAGTCATGTAAAACGCATACCATGATAAAGCACATTTTCATGAGTCTAAAGGGCCTGCCTACATCTCCGCCCTTGAAATTAACAAGTGAAAATTTGGCAATTTCCTTTGGGTATTTTTTTATACCCTGTTCCCATGACAGGAAATCGTGTACAGATTTGAAGTCAATCTTAGGCAATCTGTACAGATACTAACTGATTTTTAAAAACCTTCTCTGTCCGTCTCAATCATGTTTATTTACAGGGTATGCCAATCTTTTAGCCTCGACTCAATACTGAAATCAATAGTCAGTGAAGCAATTATACAAAATACATATGAGTATTTATATATTTTTTGCTAAGGGGATGGAAACGAAACCTTGGACTAGGACTCTCTGACTTTGACTGGACATGCCAGATAAAAGGACAAGCAATAATTGGCCATATGATGCTATTTTATAGAAATATAGACGGACGAGGGCACCAAAGAGAAGCTGCCATGAAACTGAGAGATATCTGCTTGTCCTTTTTAGATATTTATAAGCGATTTAATTGGCGTATAAAGGTTTACTCCTGTTCTTCTGACTCATACTCTGCCATCATTTAGTGTTGCAAAGAGAATTTCCTTGCAAGTTTGGACTAATGGAAGGGAAGAGAGTGATAGGAGCTTAATTGAGAGAAATTATAATTGAAATATGTAAATTGCCAATTTGACTAGTGAAAGGGATAGGAAAAAGTAACATTTGAATAAAATAAAAAGAAATAATACGAAAGACTTACTAAAAGGTCTACCAACGAGGCTAACTTCAACTGAATGCTTAACTAAACTTTAATCAAAATAGTTACAGACAAACAAATGGTACGACAAAAAATAGGTATGTTTTTAAAAATAAACAAAATAATGTGCAAATCCAATTAAGAATATAGTCGCAGGTCCTATAAAAATAAATAAGATTCAAAAAAGTTTCTTAAATGAATTTAAAAAAAACAATGGACAATAATTTTAAATCTAGATCATTTGAAAGTCATGTAAAAAGTGTAAAACTAAATGAAAATATTTAAATATTTTTCATAATATATATACATATGTATGTTTGTTTTTTCGATAATTCGAATTCGAATTTTATTAGGCATAAAACGTAAAAAAGGGTAGCTAAAAATTAGTCCACTGCTAATATTAAAATAACTGAATACACATTGAAAAGTAAGTTTTTTTTCAACTGTTTGAATAATTAATAAATTATGAATTTAAGCCACTTATTAAACAAATGCCTCTCTTTTTTACATATTACTTAATTTACCTTTCATTCAGCATGAATTTCATTTTCATAAACTTAAAGAGAAAACAAAAAACTCGTCGAGACCCACAAAGGACACACGCACATACACACATACGACATTTTGAGGTAATTTGCCTCTCAGACTTAAAAAGGACATCCCGCGAAGAACTACCGACTGGCGGGCTGACTGGATGGCTGCCTGGTCGGACGACTGGCTGCTGCGGTGTAAGTGAGAAAGAGACAATTAAAAATCCATTAATTTGGAGACCTCTCCATGTAAAGCTACTTATGCCAGCCACGCCCCCCACTCATATTCCTACCAAGCGCCCTCTTATACAACGAATGAAAATTTACATTACATTATACTTGCATTTAAAATAAAATTTTTGGTGCAAAATTAAAACGTAATGCATAAATGAGAAATGAGAATGAGAAGGGCCACCAAACAGAGTTCTCTGTAAGCCAGCTAGAGAGAGAGAAACAGCATGGGCAGGAGAAAGAAATTATTTATGTGTATAAAGTATATTTTGCATTTACAGAATGCATTTCCATCATTATCCACCCGGGGGACTGAGCCTGAGTTCAGTAGTCAGTACTGGCCGTGCTCCTGCTGCTGATCCTTCTCGTGCTGCTGCCCCTGGACCGGATGCAGACACAAGGCCCGGTCACTTTGCCATTGTTTTTGTTGTTCTTGCTCTTGTTGCAGTTGTTGGATTAAAATGCATGGGTTCATGAAGTGGTCATCTGTCATCTTTTGCGGTAGGAAGAACTTTGCATGTTGACATTGTCGCAACAGTTTATACTCCAGCCATACTATATATGTATGTAGTTATATATTATATACAAATGTATATACCAATATATATATCTCATCCAACTGGCTCAGCTTGTTATATATAGCCTTTTCATACTCTTATCATGTGGGTATAATCATTTTAATAAGTATTCAGAAACCAATCAACTCCATAGGACTAAAGATCAGAATATATAACTGTATATATATACATATTGGAATCTGCTAATAAAATTTGGTGGATTGGAAATTATAACATTTTTTTAATACAAAAAATAAGTTAATACAAAAACAAAAAAAGTTATACAACTTTAATTTATGTGCATTCAAATATGTTAAAGGATTTTGAATATATACTTAAATTAATTAATTATATATGATTATAATTTATTTGGGTAGCTAGGGTCTTAAAACTTCGGTGGGGCCTTTCTAGTTTTGGTTTTGTTCCCATCGTTGCACTCGTTGGTGTAGACTTCCTATCCATCCGCTTACTTTTCTACTCCGCATTCTGCCTTGAATCCCCCTTCGTCTCCCTTACAAGCTGGATTAAATATGGCTTAAAAGTCACTTGACACGAGTTGGCCATTTTCTTCTTCTTTCTCGTCTTTATATATTTTATATGGAGGGAGATGGAGATGGGAGGTGTCGTGGAGCCCAGTGGATTGCCAGGTCATGTGGTTGGTGAGGGGTTTCGAATGTCATCTTTCTCGTTGTGGGGGGAAAATGTCTTTTAGATGTCATTTAAATTAATTGCAATGTGACAAGGGGATTGCGGGTGAACGAATAATAATTAAAGTTGCATAGTTAAATCATTTATAGCCGCTAGTCATAGATTTAAGATCACCCATCCGAAATGTTGAATATGATCAACTCTGACTTATTGCCGGAGTACTAAAACAGTTTTCTTTGCAAAAGTAAAATCGACTAGAGCAGAACTTCGATCAGTTTTTTGAATGTCAATAATTTTGTAATATTCCAACTTTTTCTCACTTAAATATTTTTGAAGTGTTTCGGTTTCCACCTTGATTATGTTGAAATTATCCTTTCTGCTTGAGCTGTAATGAAAACAATTGAGTACTAAATCATTTGATGCACGTTAAAGATTATATATAAAGCTATACCTTAGACTAATTGAATTGGTCAGTACCAAAGTTGGAATCTCATATGTTTTATAGATTTGAATCAAGTCGTTTACCCTATCCATATCATTAATGAAAACAGCAATTACAATGAGATCAGGATTATTGACTAATATATTCCACGGCACGAGATTAGATTTCAGGTCGCTTAATTCACCAATATTCCAATCCATTTGTGAATTTTTCCCGAAAGCTGATTTGATGGCTCTGCGAAATTGATTAACTTTTATCATAATACAATTGTAATCATGTTCCCATTGCCAGGGTTTTATATTTGACATATGAAATGCATAACAAATATATTCCCATTGACGACCTTCTCGAAACAAAATCATATACATCACAGGCAAGTAAAGACGAGCGTCCAATTGACTTTTTGTTGCCATGTCGGGCAAAGTAACCTTATCGGATGTCTCAAAAGGTATGGGCTGAAACAGGCTAGATAAAAAGATAAATTTAATTTTTTTTCGAATTTCAGATGTAAAATTTTAATTCACCCTTTTTCCTTCCACATGGCATTCAATCTGTGGATAACCAACAAGGCAAAATAAATTACTTGGGAATCTTCTCCCCTTATTGGTGTCATCATTAATGAAAAAATCTTTTTTATTAGTTCAATTTTTGGAGTATTCCAATGCTTTTGAACGAGGTAAATATGAGCCACAGAAAGTAAAGACATTTGCTGACTAGGCGAAAGGCTGGATATAGATTCGAAACGTTTTAAAATTCCTTTGGGACTGTCTAACGTTTTAGCCACTAGCATTTCATACATGCATGTAATGTCGAATAGTTCATTGGGCATAAATAAAGCCTCCCATAGTTCATCCGAACATATATATTTGTCTCCAAGCAACATTAATGATTGAGCAATGTGAAATCTGACTCTGTGCTCTTCCGAGTTTCTCAAATAATGTGGATAGATCTCTGACACTTCCTTGTTTATGCGTAACAGTTCATCGCCTACCTCTTGCACGTAGCCATTAGATTGTCGTTGGACATATTCGAGAAACATGATTGGAACCGGTGTGCTTCCTCTTAAGTAAGTCGCTTCAATCCTGTTGGGGAATCGAAATGGTTTTTTGAATTTCAATTTAAATAATCTTCTTACCATTCATCAGTCAGTGGTGTATAATGGAGAATCCCTTCAAGAACTTGATGCAAGGGGACTTTTATTTCAGACTGCAATAAATCGTAAACAACATCTTGATTGTGATAAATATGAAAGCTAATTATATCCACAGCAAGCATTTCCTGTTCTTTAGCGCTTAAATATTTCCAAGAGTATATTCCAATATTTCCAGCTCTATTAAAACAATTTAATGTTAGATAACTGTTGATCTCGAAAAATTTATATTTAATAAAAAATCACAGTCCATTTTTCATCTTACCTGTGGCAATTTCGAAACTTTTTCAATAGAGCGACGAAAGTAGGCAACACATTTTCGTCCTTTAAACGTTCAGGACACCTCCCTAGAAGTGTGCTTAAATGTTGAAATGTCGTTCTTCCACCCTGTTTAAGGATGTCCAATGGATTTAATTGTAATTTTTCCATATCGTTCCACTCTTTTATCCAAGTTGTAACAAATAAATCTACAGAAACCTCATGCATGAAGGCTTTGTCCTTTTTTGTTTTACATTTTAACTTTTTGTAGAGGCATTTTTTAAAATTATTTAGATTCTTTTCTTTTAAAATGAAATCTTTGTCTATTGCATATACATTATGAGAAAAATCATTGATTAAATGCGATCTTGTGATTTCAGATATAATAAGAAATCGTAATATTCCATGATCAGCTATGGCTATGGTTTGGAGTTTATTTAATACAGCAGTAACAAATTTATCCCATATCCATGAGTTTGAAATAATATACCAGGCTTTTTTACTAAAATACTTAATTTGCGATTCGAAATCCTCACAATTGCTGATTTTAAAAATCAAAGTCTTGTAACCAAAACAGGTAACAATCCTCTGATTGAACGTGGTTTCAATAAACTTTAATAGTTCTCCAATTGTCATAGCGCTAAGAGTAGACTGCAAAAAAAATTTAACTTTTAAATTAGGTTTCAATTTAAAAATAATTTACCCACCTGGAATATTACTATTGCACGATCGTGAGCATCATACAAAAATTCTGCATCTTTCATTCCTTGCACACGAGCTCCCATTTTGAGAATCAGTTCCTTACCAATGCCCGATGGTTGTCCCACTTTCTCTTTGGGAATACTTTCAAGCCATTCATATAATGGAACACTGTGCCATTCCCATGGAACGTTGACCAAGGCTTCGATAAATGATCCCAATTCACTTGCTAACACAAAGTCCTCATATAGCGGCGAGGACCGATTATCCCCATCGATATTATACAATTGCATTCTATTAGTTGCTGCTAAGAATTCGTTCACCACACTCCAATTGATCAAATGGCAAAATTTCAATTTATTTATGGTAAATTTCACTGTTTCATAGACATCTAGTATATTGCCCGATTGCAAGAGGCCAAGATATAAAATACGCAGCCAGGGCACAAAACCATTGGCGGATTTAAGATTGTCCAGTAAATTAATTGAAACTGAAGATATCTGTTGCTCTTCTAGTCGCTCCCATATGGCAATGTAGTCTAACCATTGTTGCTTAGTGCATTTTATGGCATCCGATACAACTTTCTTGCTATCATAAATCTCTCCCAAATTTAGCATTAAAAAGTATGCTGATTCTCGATCGGATTTCTCCTTTGATTGGATTAGTCCTTGAATGACTCTCAGCAATTCAGAACAATGTTCCGATCCATTCTCACTGTGCAAAGACAATCGTTTTATTAACAATTCGCCTCTGGAAAACAAGTCGATCGATTGCGATTGAATGCAATTACCCATTTAAAATGTTTTATCTAAATATAAACAAAACAATATTAATCACATTAACATTTATAAATTAAATTAAAACTTTAGCTTGTTTATATTAATTTAAAAAAACTTAAAAAAGATAAGGGTAAATCCAGTTGACATAAGCAGCAACGATTTTGAAATAGAAATGTTATCCACAAATATTTTTTAGTTAAATGATTCATTTAATGCGGCTTTGCTTATGGTCTTATCAAAGTATGACCGATTAGTAACAGTCGAAAGTTGTATACTCATATTATATTATAATAAGTGGATTAAAATGGATAATAATATTTGTATATGTGTACAAAAATGTATATATTCTGATTGTCTTAATGACAGTTTTGAAATTTTACTAAAGTTTTCATTTAAAAGACAAAATAGTAAAAATGTCGTCAACTAATTTATGCAAAAGTCGAGTATGAGATTTTTCAAATTAAGATGTTTGTGTTGACTTACTAATGCTTCTGAAAATATTTACTTAATTTTTTCTCTACTTACATATGGTAGTCTTAAAAAATAATATTTTTTTCCCAGGCGACACTTTCCTTGAGTCAAGAGAGATTTAAACTAATAAAGAGCGATCTTAAAAAGTAAAAAATTGATTTCATTTTGAGCTTAAAGCTATTGTCGAGCTTTAAATTCAATATGAAACGTTAAATTTAACAATGATGCAATCATATTCTCAAGATATTTATAAAAACACAGCCTATATTTTTTGATATCATTAATGCTATCTTGAAGCTGTTTGCTATATATTCTTTAGTTTGTTAAGAATCATGAGATTAATATCTCCGCTTCAGCTGATTTAGTTAGATTTTTAGGTTATTATCAACTTATTATTACGTACTTTTGGGCTTTTGTTATATAGCTTATTGGTGTTAATGCCAACAGTTTATATTAAGTCCTAAAAATGACTCAAATCGGCGATAATGATGATTTAATAGAGTTAGAAAGTTCCCCACACTCTCTTTGAAGGCTCAAAAAAACTTTGTCATATGAAGACTGGATTTATATGCATTGGGAAATTTCTGCAATTCAAATCTATTCAGTCATTCATTTGTTTATACCAGTTAGCCCTGTCCTTTGGTCTTCTCACATCCTCCCGCCTTCAGAGAGTGAGTTCATTTGAAAACTTTGCTCATATTTCATTCGGGACGCAATAAATTGTTTGCTTAGTTCCTGCTATGCCGCTGCCCCCACTCCTCTTGGGGGTGTGTCAACAAAAAGTGGCTAACAGACGTCGCCAAAAAACTTAAATGATATTTAATTATGCAATAGAAATGGCTGTTCATATTTTTGTTGTTCTATTTGGTTTTTTTTTTTCATTTATTTTCTCAGTTGATATGCAAATTTAGTAGCCACATTCATAAATGATAAATGTTTAATTATAACAATAGTACACCCCAAGTAGGAGAAAATTAAAAAAAAAAAACTAACAAAATTAAAACAAAAGAGCAAAAAGTATTGGAATCATTAGAGAAAATTTGCCTACTCTTTGACTATCCGCAAATATTTATTTAATTTTCAATTAATCTTTTCTAATTTATTGACAAACTCACACAAATACATATAAATAAATAAATGGATATTTTGCAGGCTTAACCATAAGAGTTATGTATAATTTATGCAAATTTCGCTAAATCAATTTTTAATTAAAATCACAGACACAAACACACACACACATTCAAACACCGACACATGCACACAGACAAATATGTAGAGCGAATAATTGAAATGAAATGGTCCAGAGGAATATTCCATTCGTATCATTTGCCAGCAAACAAATCAATAAACATAGAAAACAGCTCATCCAACCAGCCAAAAACATTCATTCATTCATCCATCCATCCATCCATCCATCCGTCTATTCATTCATTCCACTATCCATCTATATGGCTATCCATCTATCCAGATGTCCATTCAACTGTTTCATTGAATTGGTCAAAGTGTCAGGCTAAACGATAATTTTATTTGCATAACACTAAACATAAAACTAATTTCGTTCGCGTCTGTCGGTTTAAAATGCCTTTTTGCTGCTTTTATTTTTTGTTGTTTTTTTTCCTTTTCTGTTGGCAGATGTGCAAAAATGTTGCCAAAAACAATTTTCAACGGTCATGAAAAATGCGAATAAATTTAAAAAGATGGCTGCCAAGAAATTTAAATGGAAAAATTTAACTAAAATCTCAAGCAAATCAATTTCAATTATATAACTTATGGGAATATAAAATGTTAATAATTTCATATTTTTACAAAAAAGTCATAACATCAACCTAAAAGCATATTCATGTCACAACAACAATTTTATCTAATTTAATTTAGATATTTAGTTTGGTATAAATCATTTTGAAATGGCTGCCAATTTAACATTAAGCTATTTGCAAATCTATATCATAAGTATTTATAACAACCTTTGATTTTATCGTTAAAATAGAATTGGTTAGCACTAAATTGCAACAACTTGATTTCTATCAAAATAAATTGTAATTATAGAAAATTGGAATTACATATTTTAAAATTATTTAAACTTGGTCAACATGTATGCTCACTTGACCAACAAATAAAACCTATTCTGTTTTTTTTCTTTGCTCTCTCTTCTCTTTGCATACCCTGCAGCTATTTATGGTCACTTGAGGAAAACACAACACTTCACACCTGCATAAATCTGTATGGAAATTGAACTCTGTTAGTTTCGTATAAAAATACGAAAAAATAAACTTTTAACGCTCCGACCAAAACCAATTTAAAATCAAATTTTCTTCAAGGCAAAAGCGAATAGGGTTAAAGAGAGAGGCCTTAACTATTCTTTTAACTATTTCGAAGTTTGTATACTCTCAAAATACTCCCTAGGCTGGTTTAACTTACATATATTTATATTATTTTCTTCTACTCAAATTTTAAGGTTTATTTTAATGTATTTAAAACAAAATTATTTTGATGTCTGGCAATCTGTCTATCAAAGTAAAAGTATCTCTTATGCCAGAGTATGTAAATTGAACTGAAAATCAACTCTCGACGTTTGCTTCGAGTGCAAATTAAATAAAATCGCAATAAAAAAAAAAAAAATTGGACAAGAGAAATTGTAGTCCATGGGAAGTCCGTTCTATGTAGAACCAGTTGAGTTCTTCTTCTTCTCCCTTCATCCTACTCCCTCTGTCTGTCTAGTTGTTGTTGGTTTTGGCTCTACTATGCTGATTGTCTGTGATTGATTTTAATCGCCTCAAGTGATTTCACTAAACGATTCAACTTTGAAATTGGTTACTTTGCATTGTGTTGGCGCGCGTGTGTGTGTGTGTTTGTAAACATGATTGTGTGTGTGTGTATGTATGTATATAGTATATAAGGGTGTTGCCTTACTTTCACCACTGAGAGTAGATGCTTCCGGCCATTTTGGTTCAAGTATATTCGAACGAACAACATTTACCCGACTCTAGCCACAACACATTTGGCTACAACTAAAAATGTTGGCCACAACTGGAAGTGGAAAACGAATACTATTTTTAGTTCTTCCGTCAAGTTAGAGTATTAGACCCGGACATAATGTGAAGCTAAAAGTCATTAAAATTTGTTCTTTTTTTCTTCAACCTAGCTGATATCCAATTTTTACTGTTATTTATTACATCCAACTTAGACAATTTTTACAGTTATCCTTAATACTTATTAGTTTGTAAGCTTTAACTAAAAGTTACAGATTATCCTACAATATATGGGACGATAATTGATAAATTTACATAGATCATCAGAGCTTTTATTCAGGATAAATATTTTTGCATTTTGTTAGAGCATTTCTATTTTGTGTACATGAATTTATGAGATTCCATTTGAAGCATGAAAATTGGGTTTCAATTGAGACCAAGTGGCTGAGAGGAATAATATTGATGCAGTTGATATCTTCATTGGCGGCACAGCTTTAACTAAAATGCAGTTTTAGCTAACCAAATACATAAACCAGATAGAAAAAACCCCTTCACAATGACCAAAAAAAGGAAAATAAAAACAAAAAAAAAAAAAACAGATACACTACAAACAAACAGATGAAGACCAAACCGCTGAAAGCTTTTCGACCCTCAAAACGGCCGACAAAACCAAAAAACCAAAGAAAAAAAAAGTTCAGCTCAGCTGGAAAAACAAAAGCAAAAGTCGACCCATAAAAATGCAACCCACAAACAGAAAGAGAGATAGAGAGAAAGAGGGTTGGGGGCGAAAAAAAGAAAACCCGGAAAGTTTGCACAAACGTTTGGAGGCGACGAAACCGAATACAAACAACTGAATAGCAACAACTACACACAGAGAGATAGACAAACAGAGAAGGATACGTGTGGAGACGACAGCGCAGAGCAGAGGAGCAGTTGAAGCAAAGGATGCACACCAAGAGCGGATTATCCTGTTGCCTGCCAAACAACATGCAGTGGCCCAAGCAGGGGTTGAGGCAACAAGAGCAGCAAAATTTCAAGTGCAATGCAAGGCCGTAATCCTGATGAGGCTTCGGTAACCGTAACCGCTAGTCAAGTGAAGAGAGGGATAGATGACAAGCTGCCATAACATGGCTGATTACCTTGCAGTTTTGGCCCGCAACAAACAAACACAACAAAAAGAAGAAAAAATTTTGTTGAAAAAAAAAAAAGAAAAACGTCGAAAGGAAAACCGCTAAGCTCTCAGTCAAAGTTTTCATTAAAGTCCTTCATTCCTTCCATCGCTTCACTTCGCTTTGCTTCGCTTAACTTTTGGCCTTTTGTAATTGCTCTAGGCATTGGCGAAATTGGCAACACGCTGAGAGAGCTTAAGCTTGTACCATGTGACAGGGTGTGTCATTAGGTTCGAGATGCGCTTAATGACTGAATCAGAGATACGGAGATAGAGAAATAGTGGGTGGGCGAAATATATAGGAGATAATGCTGTATAAAGCTCAAGAAATTAATGAGTGGGGCACATTATCTGCAGAATCACGTTAGTTTCATTGTAATTACTTAATTACTGGGCGCTTAGAAATCCCCCACAGTTGTTGAAGCAATTTAAAAGTTAACTTGTTTTAAAATCCATATAAAATGTTTCAACTAAATTTCTTAATTTAAAAAAGAATTAATGCTAGTTATTGAATGTACTTTTCTACATTCTAAGTATAATAATATAAATCAATTTCCTTCTTATTTTAAAAAAATAAGAAACACACATTAAAAATTTTGCAATTATTATTTTTCTGTTATGTCAATCGGAAAATTTTATTCAGAAAATCAAAGATAATTTTAAATTTTGGCCTCAAAAGTAATATTTGGGTGTAAAATGTGTTTAAAATAATGAATCATAAGAAGAATTTTATCAAAATGAAACTATTTAAAATTTTATTCCGAATATTTATTTTAGTTGTTGTACCTAAATTGAAAACGTAATGAATATATGTCAAAGTCCTTTAATTTCTCGACTAAAAAAAAGTGCTGCATCCCAGCATTGGACTTCCGGCTGACGCTGCTGCACATTATCCTTGACATTTTGCAGCAACCATTTTCACTGTAATTTTATTTCGTTTCACTCATTCCCTGCTTTTTTTTCGTTTTTATATACTTATTTTCGTTTCGGTGCTTTTGTTTAATGAATTATCAGCCCCAGTCGCTCATTACCAGCACTTAAAAATGGAATGAATTCTCTGAATGTATGAAGGCAAAATGGAGGGCGTGGCAGTGACACTGCAAATGAGTTTGTTTTATGTCCTTGCCGAGGCTTGAAAGCCAACCAACAAATCCACAAACTAACCGCACACCATGAAGACAAAATCTTTAGAGAATCATTTGACATTGATGCCAGGTTGACTTGTTGAACTTTTACTTGAGGTTGTAAAGATTATCTAATATGAGAAATTTAATTTTGAAAAGAATTTCTACACCAAGCAAGACTTGCTTGCTTCTGTCTTCTTCCACTTTTATTTAATTCTTGTTTTTGTTCTCAGCTAATCAATAAATGCAATTGCTATTAACTTTTTCGGATAGCACAAATGGGGCACAACTTTTCTGTTCTGTTCTGTTCAGTTCTGTTTTGTACTGTGTTTCGTGTTCGGGCAAAACTATTTTTCAATTTTGCTCTGGTGGATGGAAAAGTTTATTTTTTGTTCTTATTTTTTTTTTTTAGTTATACTCTCAGCTGCCGGGAAAAGTAATGCAACATCCATTAAAATGGACGACAGCGGCATTGGCAGTAGCTGTGGCAGAAGCAGAACTAGTAGGAGCACATTAAGGAAAAAGGCAAGGGAAAGCAGACAGGCAGCCAGGCAGGCGGACAGGCATCTTTTTCCATATCGATTGCCAATATTGCCAATTGAAAACTAACAGCCAAATATGCGACAGACGAGTGAGTTGAGGTTGAGAAAAAAATAGAGGCCCAAGGACAAAGCGCCATGTTCAGGGATGAGATTCAAATACAACTAAAAAATATTGTGATTTCGATAAGAAAGTATCAAAATAATTACTTAAGCGCTTACAAACCATTAAGTATGTACTGATTTAGTTTCTTAATTATACTCTTTTTTTTTGGATATTACGTCTTTAGAGATGTTGAATAGCTGAGTCTTTACTTTTTGCTATGATAATAGATATTTTTTTCTGGTTGGATTTTTTATTTGTAGAACAAATTTTTTGGCAAAATCACACCAAGTAAATGAAATTCAGTTTCGTTTGGAGTCTCAGCATCAAGAATAAAAGCAATATATATATGTGTGTGTGTGTGTATGTATATAAAGGAAAAACAGGTAGCAGCTGCCTGGCGCTAAAGTGCCAACTTATGCCACAAAAATGCTTGAATATAATGGTCGTTGTGGGAGGCATGATGAAGAATGGTTTGAGAGCGGCTGTCGGGGGGCGGTGGTGGTGGGCTGTATAATGGGGAGGACACTGCAATTGTGCTATGATGCCACCACAAAGGCCGCCAAGACGACGACGTCATGCAAAAGTGGAACGAGAGCTGCTGTTGTTGTTGCTGCTGCTGCTGCTGATGCTGCTACTGCATTGGCATTAAGTGGCATATGAAAGCGGCTACAAGGACACTGATAATGATGGGAAAAATTCCCCAAGCATATACACATAACATACATTGCTTTACGGACGTGTATTTTACGTAAGATAGACGTATTTAAAATAAACTAGTTGATACCTTTATATGTGCCCATTCATACAAATTAAACAAGCTCTTATCTTTTCGTTGTGCTTGCCCTAGAAATTATGCTGACAATTTGTAAGCCAATTTAATAAATTGCCTACAAGTCATTAAGAATTTTGTCCAACCTTTTTCTCAATTGTACACATATACCCGATGTTTACCCTTTAGATGACAAAGTATAAAAATTGCACCGGCATTTGCAAGACAGTGACAAAAAGGCACTTGCTGGGTAGCCACTCTTGCTCCTTCAGTTTTGCCTCTTTGCACCTCTTCTCCTCTTGAATGCCCATGCTCATGCCCATGCCACTTGTGTCAGTTGCAAGCCACATTGCTTTACCCCAGAGAAGAGAGAAAAAGTGAGGAAGTTGAGGTTAAGGAGGGCAAGGGACGGCCACCTGGCAAACGAAATCGACCTTGACTGACAGCTTGACATGAACTCGCCTCGGTTTTCTCTACGTTGTGTTGCTTTTAGTTTTTAAATTTTCTTTCCCCCTTTCACCATTTCTGACGTTTTTTCCTTTTTTTCACCAGATCCGACATTATGCTCATTATTTTCCCTTTAGCTGGACATTCGTTGGCCGGGTTGTCGAGATACGTTTTGGGGCATGAGTTTTTTGGGTGTGGAATGTAAATGGGTTTTAAGGCAAACCACAAACAGACTTCGGCCAAAACTTCTAAGTTGCTTTAACTGTGACTCCAACACGCCCATTTATGTGTATATATTCCCTTCCATCTCCCATTTTTTCAATGTCTGCGTGCTAAAAATTCATAAGGCAAAAGAAAAATGTAGAAGGAATCGAGTTTTAGGAGTTGGTGGAAAAGAAGGGAAAGTGAGTAGTGGTGTTTTTTTATCAGCCAGACACAGTCTAATTACTTAGTATTCATATATATAAATCAAAATGTAGCAATTAGTTGACTTAGATAAAAAAGGGGTAGATGTTACACTCAAAGAAACGGAGTTCCAAATGAGAAGCAGACTTTGTAAAAAAAATATTTTTTAGGTAATATTTCTGAATTTGTAACTACATGACTTACTCTCTATTACATTTACAGGAAATTAAAAGTGAAGTCTCGTCTTTTTTGATACGTCAAGATGATCTTCAGTCTTCCTTCTGAATTTTTTTTTCATAACTTTAAAAGGCAATGTTGTTGTATTATGGAAATTTAACTCTAGATTACAGTTTACAGTTTAGTTAAGTTAAGTTTACAACCGAATTTTATTTACTCCATGTAGAATTCTGCTTCAGTAAAGTTAAAAACAACTGCTTATGGTTAAGTAAGCTTGCTTATAATTCGAATATCTACAATAAATTAAATAAGTACCAAGGAAGCATAATTGAAATACTTAATTAACGTATTCTCAGTTGATCACTTGACTGTTTTACATGTAGGTAGATATGGTCTTTCTCTTTTTGGATTCTTCTTACTATGACCATTTGACACATTGTATACTCACGCACTTTGTTGACGTTGAGGTTGTTCTGAATCGTTGTTGCTGTTGCTGTTTTTTCCCCACTCCTGTTGTATTCAAATAACTACCAGAGACGAAAGACAATGTCAAGCCGAAGCTCTCCTCTGTGTGACATTGTATATATCACTGGGTGTAAGTGTGAATGTGAGTGTGTGTGGGTGACCCGCATTAAACGACTGGTCTGACGGTTGAATGTGCCATCGTTCTTGCCGCTTTTATTTCTCTCGCTCCCACTCCGCTTCGCTTTTGGTGGTACCGTGTCAAAGGTTCATAAATTCCTTTTAATTCTGCTTTATGGCGACATCACATCGAACATGAACTTTAACGCGCATGTGAGACTATGTCGACGATGGCTTCATTTGCATTTTACAACTTCATTTCGGCCGGGAATGGCAACTGTGAAATGAAATTGATGGCAAAATGTGGGCGGAAAAAAAAAATTTGTAACCAATTGGTTGGGACCAAATACTTTTGACTTAATCCTTCTTCGTCGCCTTCCAGTAATCCGCCCAATTCATTCAGATATTTTCTTGGTTTTTCAATTCTCAACTAATTTTATTTCTTACTTTGTGTTAAATTTTTGTTTTTTTTCTATTTTTTTTTTTTTAATTTTATTATTTTTGAGTGACACCCTAAAATAATTTTTTTTTTATTGTTTTTAGTAATTGAAATATTTTATACAACATTGTTTTTTTTTTAATTTTATATTTTTTTATTTTTTGGCATTGTAACTTTGATTTTTGCCTTATTCCTTGTGTGTTGAAAATAGTTTTGAAAAATAAAACATCTAACAATCAATTAATTAATTATTTAATCAATCTATATCTTTGCAGTCTGTGCCAACTCAAAAACAACTTAGCATATATTATATATATATGTTGATTTATCATATATGAGATCGCTTAAATAGTACAAAAACGTTTACATTTTTATCTTCTTTTAGTTAGACTAACACGAGAGTTTATCCAATTTCTTGTTTTTGGTTTTCTTGGTGTATTTGATAAGTGAGTTTTTTTTTCTGTCTATACACTTAGTTATATTTAATTTAATAATATTTTTATCTTTTTGTTTTCTTTGGATTTAGAATATTTATATAGCGAGTAGAAAGAGTGGAAAAGTGTTTCTATAATACAATAGATTAGAGTGGGGTGGGGTAATTTGGAAAGGGATCAAAAATTAGAGCTTTAAGGGTTCAGTTACCTAAATCCTAACCGACTAAGTATTGCAGCAGCAAAATGTAAGTTGTATGGAAATTCACTTTTGGCTTTTGACAGCAACTTCTGTATATGTATAAATAATTGCATTTGGAAAGTAAACAAAGATTTCAGATTCCTCCGATTCACAGTTTTGTAAATCAATAAATTGTATTATAACAAACTTATTTTTAATTTAATTTTTAAAATACTTTTGCTGTTACCTTTACTGCGGGCTTTATGAATATCTGTGTATTATTAACGAAAGTATTTAAAATGAATTAAATATGTCATTAAGTTTTTGAAATTATGGTTATCTAAAAGTTGTACTTGGAACATTTCTGCAAATCATAAAACAACCTTTGGAATTATACGAATTTGTTTTGAAGAAGTTTTCAAAAGAACATTTTACCAAAAGCCAACGAAAAATCAAAAGCTAATATATACTCACTGAAAAAAATAAAGTTATTATACGGAATTATAGAAACTAAAAATAGAATGAAAAATTGAGTAATATTAACGAAAATTTCTTTTGTCTTAAAGTACTAATTTTTTGTTCACCAATATTCCAATGCAAAACTGAAATTTTGTTGTCATTTCTCGTCTAAAGGAATTTTTCATAAAATTTCCATCTGAAAATGATTTTTGTTTCGTAAAAATAAAAAGACTTGCTGCCAAAAGCCAAGATTGTTATTTCTTTTTCTCTCATTACTTTCACTACCTTTTCCTTTCCTGACATGTTTTGTGGTGATTTCTGTAGCACAGTTTTCCAGCTATATGCAGACACACACACATACACACACACATACACACACACAAACACTCACACACACACACACACACACACACACACACACACACACACACACACACACATACACATACACACACACATACACACACACAAACACTCATACAACACTCATACTGGGCTGGTGTCAAAGTCATAATGCTGTTGATGCGATTAGCTCTTGAAAATGTTATCCTGGGCAGGTTGTGGTGAGGCTGGACCACCAGGACCGTTCGTTGTGCCATTCTCTGTGGCTGCATTTAGTCTCTTAAGCATGGCATTCCGATGAAGCCAATAGGGTGGCGGATCCGGTGGTTGTCCTGGTAATAAAGTCTTGGCCTTCAGCGTTGTTGTGGTTGAACCCAGGGGTTTGAGACTTGGCGATGAGGCGGCCGCATTATACATGACAGGATCAGCCAATTGGGCGGCCGATTGACCAGAATTACCAACACCACCGCCACCCCCGATGGCCACTCTCAGGGGTGTCTCCTTTTTACGTATTGTGTCGCAGGTCTCCTTCATTTTGCATAACTGATCTTGTAGATTGCGATATTCCTCTAAGAATCGTTCCAATTGTGCTGCATGGTAGTCATAGGCCGCAACTGAAGAGGAATTAGTTGATGTCGGAACTGGTGGTCCAGCAGCAGCAGCAGCAGCTCTTGAGGCCAAGGCGGAGAAATCTAATAGGGGCGTGGCAGCACTACTTAATGAACGATGATGATTCTGATGAGGACTCGAGGGCAAACTGGGTTTCATCTGATGCTGCTGCTGCTGATGATGATGTTGCTGCTGCAGCAAGTGATGACCCTTATGATGTGCTCCACTCTGCACAAGATTGAGGAAACTATTTGCCCTCTGATTATTGCCTCCTGTGTATGTTGTGGTCGATGAATAATTGCCATAACTCGACTCGGCCGAATAGCGACGACCCAGACCCATGGCCTCGTTTAGAAAACTGCCATCGCCCAGAGTGCTGCTGCCATATTTACTTGAATTATCAGCCAATAGGGGCGATTGGCTATCCGAAGAGTTGCGAAAATATTTGCCACTTGTCTTCAGTTTTCTAGGCAGTGTGCAGAGTCCTCCATTGGCCATGCCTCCTTGCTGGTGGTGCTGCTGTTGTTGTTGCTGTTGTGCCTGAGCCACTGCATATTTGGCTATATCCAGCAGATCGGGATAATTGCTATCAAAGAGATCACTCTCATGATTTCCTCTACCCTCACCACTGTTGCTGCTACAAAACACAGAAGTGGCCATTTCGTCGGTTGATCCTCCTCCATAGTGTTGACCACCGCCAGAGTAGGGATTGCCCCCTACTCCCGTAGTGGTTGCTGTTGCAGTGGGTAAACTATGTTGCGATGTTATCTTAGTGGTTGCTATCGCTGTCGTCTTCCAACTATTGCCATTCGCAGCTGCGGCTGCTGCTGCATAGCCAGCAAGGCGAGCTGCAGCATCCACTTGACTTGAAATCGAACTTGATGCCGAATCGGGTCTAAAAGCAGAAAAAAATTGAGAAAAATATTGAAGATCAATTGAAGAAGAATCAATTTTTTGCATCGTCATCCCATCTTCCAAACCTAAGTAACCAATCCTATGTGCTTCAAAGTACACCCTCTATGATTATCTAGACAGGGGTTAATATCCTTTGA
This sequence comes from Drosophila willistoni, assembly GCF_018902025.1. Taxonomy (NCBI): domain Eukaryota; kingdom Metazoa; phylum Arthropoda; class Insecta; order Diptera; family Drosophilidae; genus Drosophila; species Drosophila willistoni. The sequence continues at coordinate 5,914,700 of NW_025814051.1, forward strand.
CAACTTGTTATGTGCCCCTTTAATAGAGGCATTCTTTTTATTTATAACTCCTATCCACATTTTCCCTTAGTCTGATTGCCTTCTCGATTTAACAACATGTGGATACGTTATGTCCTTGTGCACTCGCTTTAATTACTTGACAGCTTCTCCACTACCGACATCCTTTCATTCTAGCCAATCAGTTGGATGATGCAGTGTAGCCAAAAATAAAGCCGAGCACTTGCTTGAAAGAGCAGAGCAGCAGCCTTCGCATATTTCGCGCATCATTAGCACGCGCGTATGTCGAGTGCAAAAGTGGAAAGTGTCAAGTGTTGCCCATAATACAACAAAGAGGAAGGAAGAGACAGAAACAGAGACAGCGACAGTAACAGCAGGGAGTGGGTGAGTGGCAAGAGTGTCGCTCTTTGACGTGAAAGGACAATTGCCACTCGAAGTAACGAACAGACCGCAGGAGAAACAAAAGCAACTTACGAGAATGTGGGGGAGGTCAAAACTTACCCGCCGATGTCAATCAAACGTGGGGGTATATGCAGATCCGTTTCCTCCAGCATTGTTGAATTATTTGCAGCGCACGCTGAGGCGGATGAGGAGGTAGCGACCTCCTTTCGCTCCTCAATCCCAGCATCCTCATCGTCGTCACAATGCGTGGACACATGCAGATAGTCACCATTGCGACCGCCACCCGCATTGTTATCAGCATCCAAATGGTTGAGAGGCGATGGCGTTGAGGCCGGATGAAAGAGTCCCCCCACATTGCCATTGCCGTTGCTACCATTGGCACTACCACCGCCGCCCAAATCTGGTCGTTGCACTCGACTTGCAGTCATTTCAATCTTTTCATAACTTTCACTACGGCGAACGGCCTGCCCGGAATTCCACAGCCGCAACTTGCGACGCCTTCGCAGCGAACAGAAACAAATAGCGGCAAATGATGAGGCAACCACCAGCAGTAGAGCGGCCAAGACACCCAATAATATAATCTTCACCCCCAATGGGGCTTCTGGAGGCTTACGTGATACTGCCAATGTGACGCTGGCTTCCACTTTACCAGCCTTATTCTCGGCGGCGCATGTATAAATGCCCGCATCTTGCATATCTGCTGTGAGAATGGTTAAGTTGGATGCATTTCTCAGCATATTGACCACGTAGGTTTTACGTCCCTGTGTGGCAGCCGCCATTCGTGGAGTCTCGTCGCCGTAATTGTCATCGCCGCCAGCCGATAAATTGGCTATCAAGCGATTTTTGAGTAGCCATCGAACAGCCGGTTGAGGTACCCCCTCCACATAGCAACTCATTGTCACATTTCTTCCCTCGACACCATGCGCCGTGGTATCGGTGGCCACAATTTGGGGCACACAAGCAAAATCGTCCACGTCCAACTTATCCCACGAACGACCAGACAATCTTTCGGGTGATTCACATATTGCCGGTATACCACTCGGTATATTCTGTTGTAACATCCATGCACGAAGTGGTCGGAGCGAACAACTACAGTTCCAGGCATTACGAGCCAACTCCAATCCATGTAGCGAAGACAGCGAGGTTATAGTTCCACTACGGACCTCAGACAATTGGTTACCATCCAATTTCAACCATTCAAGAGTACTTTCCAATCCAGCGAATGCACGGACAGCAATGTGAACCAAGCGACAGTCACTCAATTCCAAACGGACCTGTAATTAATGGAAAATCGTTAAATATATCGATTCATTTCGAAATAACGATATGTTTAGCTATCGATTGTAAACAAATCGATATTTTAGTATTGATCATCTATGTATGTATGTATTTGTCATTAAGAAAAAAGCTACCTACCAACTGCGGCACATGAGCAAAGGCATCATCGGGTACTCGCAATATTGGATTTCCGCTCAATCGCAATTCCCTCAGTTCCGAAACATGATACAGAGCCAATGACGGGATGGCCAACAATTGATTATGACTCAAATCCAGTTCAACCAAGTTAATCAATTTGCGGAATGCATGACGTTCGATCAACCTCAAATGACATTTGGCCATATAGACCTTTTGTAGGTTGAGTAATTCGGCTTCGGCAAATATATCATTCGGAATGGATTGTATATCATTCCCACTTAAATCCAACAATTGTGTACCAGCATCGAGCGGTTCGGGGATATGTGTTAAATTGGCATTAAGGCACAAAACGGACTCCTTGCCGCTCTTCCATTTGCATTCACAAACCGATGGGCATTCGGCACGCAGCTGATGACTCAGGCAGCACAAGAGCCACAATAGCTGACCCAACGGTATGGGTATTATGGGCGGATGTAAGCGCCGCGATGGTCGTCGCGTGAATTTTCGTCTCACTTTTGTGGCCAACATGCGATGCTGGGCACTGTTATCCAGTGATGGCACTAGGTAATGATCTGCCAGCGGTGCTTCTGCTCCAGCTGCCCTAACTGATGCCATCGCATACTCGTCGCCAGCGGATGTAAAGGTCTGTGTGAATGTGTGTGTGTGTCTCTATTAAGCCTGCAATCAGAAGAAAGACAAGAGTGTTATGCAGTTGCCATAAACCAGTGTGTGCCAGTCCCCTTAATAAGCCGTTGTAGTCGTAGTTTGTACCTCCATCATAAATGTCACTCGACAGGCCGTGCGACATTAAGTCATAACAAACATTACCCCAGGCTCGAAAAAAAAGAAAAGTTTCGTTCAACTTCTTAATTTTCTCCTCGTTTCTCTTGCCGTTTTTGTGTTTTTTCTGTTTCAGTTTTGTCGTATACCCCGTGGCCTTTGTTTGACTTGGCATGTTGCAATTATGACCCACGAGCATGCAAACTTTTCTCAGACCCTGGATTCCTCTTTTTTGTGTTTTTTTTTTTTTTTTTGGTCGGCTTAATATATGCACAAGGCGTACAAGATTTTTTTCCCAACATTTCCGAGTTAAATTTATCATGAAATTATATTAAATGCAGTGCAAGAGGCAGAAAATACAACTATAAGAATTTCTCAAGGGAATCTCACAATTAAATATTCAACAAAAAAGTCTTTTTCTCACTCTTTCGAACTTAATTTAAACGGGGTAAAAATTAAAACTATATCTTTATTTTGTAAAATATTTTAACTAAGTTAACGTTTTAACTTAATTAAACTTGGCCCTACAAAGTCGAAAGTGGTTTTTGTACCCTTGTAAAGGAAATTATAAGTAAAGGAGAAGTAGAAATTTACTGGAATGAATCTTAGTATTGGAGATTTTTACTACTTTAATTAAAATGCATTTTGAGAATACGTCGGGACGCAACCAGTGACGGATTAGACAACTTGGTAGTTTCACCCTATTTCGGGTCTTACAAATGGAACTGCATCATTAGTTTCTTAAGTTTTCACGAAGGTTTCATACAAAATTACCAAATTATTGTGGAAGTTTGTCATCAAAATTGCCATTAATAAAAAATCTTTTTTTTAAAAGACTTCCAAAATATACATTTTTTTTTCTACTTTTCTTCCACAAAATTTTTCAGAATTGGACAGGGTACAAATCTTGGAAAGACCTCTAGCTCGAATTTTTCTACGCTCATGTCAAAAAAAATCGTGTTTTTTTTAATTTTTTCTTTCTCGCATTTTGATAATATTAAACATTTTCTATTACACAAGACCTATCTAATTTAAGATTCAAAATAGATAGTTGTGGTAACAAAATTTTACTAACAGTATTTGTTTGGTTTTGTCAAAAATGTGTGTACAGTATAGACTGCATATTATATACATATGATAACAACAATATTTGAATTACAATCCACTGCAACATAAGTCTGCAAGCAATTAGTCAAGCCTATTACCGCTTCAATTTTGAATTGCAATGTAAGTCACGTTATTATTTCAAGTGAGAAAAACAATGCCATTAAATAAAAAAGTATTACAATAAATCTTAACATCATGAAGCTCTAAGTCAATTTTCGAGTAATTGAAAAATTAAAATAATATCTTTGAACCTGCATTAAAATTTTGCAAACTTAATTTATTTGCCAATTTCAAAAAAAATCGTGATGTTCATCATAATTTTTTTCAAAAATCGACATAAAATTCAAATTTTCTAAAATTTACAAGTGTTTGATGCCATTTTAAAATATGCTAAATTTCTAATTAGTTGGTATACCTACCCATATAACTTTTTTGAGTCGGTCAGAAATTGCCGAAAAATGTTGAAAAATTGTCATAATAAATATATCAATTTTCAAATGACTCGAATGTAAATTGAAAACTTAAATTGAATTCAAAATTTCGTAATAAAATATGCATTTAAATAGTATTGTACAACAATAATCAACAGTTAATAAATGGACAATTTAATTTTTGAAAGCAAAAATTTTTGCATCTTTTTCAAGTTGAAATTTCAGAACTGTGATTAAATATATATGATAATTTATTAAATAATAAATGATAATTTATTGAGCTATAAAGAAGAATTAATTTCATTCACATGCCATAAAATTTCAGTTAATCGATTGCTATTACTTAAAGTTTTACGTCTTTATGCTGTTGAAGTGTTTCGCTTCTTTATGCCATTTAAGTGTTTTGGTTTTTAAAGTGAATTCTTAAGTGAAAAACCGGAAGCCCAAGCAGTAAGGCAAAAAGCTAAAACACTAAAACCAACGCAAAACGGAATTGGAGGAGAAGGGCATCTGTGTGGTGGGGTCAATACACTAGCCTGTAGAGGTGGAAGAAGTAGAAGTAGAAATCGCGTTACAGAAATGAAATGAAGTGAAGTTTTTTCTTGTCAAAGCAACAAAAAACTGTAACAAAATGGTCACCAGACAAGAGCCAAAGACAAAGACTCTTGGCCATGTGTGTGTGTGGTTTTTTATGGCATTGTCGTTGTCGTTGCCGTTTATCATATGTGAGCACAAGTCGCCGTGAAGTATGCAACATGCAAATGCAAAATAATGCAAACTAATGTGTTGTTGCTGTTGCTAGTGCGCCTGTCTTCCTTTTGTCTGTTGCTGCTGTTGCTATTGCGGCTGTTGCTGCAGACACTAATCCTATTTATGTTGCATTGCAGCGAGGTTAATAATTTTATGGGGTTTTTGTTTCTTTTTTTTGTTTTTGTTTTGCTCATTTTTGTTGCAAGAACTGCAATGTCATTTGAGACTCCAACAGCCAACGGAATATGCCACGTCTGCCCTGTCCAATGCAGTTGGGTCTCTTCTTGTCTTGTCTCTTTGGCTGGATCCTGCTTATGACATACGATACGTGCCTGTTGGTTGGAGAGGCAGTTTTTCTTCTTAGTTATTTTTTTTCTATTTTTTGTTTTGTGTTTGTTTGTTAAAGAAGAGTGGAATGAACTTCTAGGCACATGGATGTAGAAGGCAGTCAGGATGACTTGAGCCTAAGTCTTAATGAATTCTTACATTAATGCCTTTTTGTTTGCCTAATGTATGGCAGTTATCCTTTTTGGATAAATCGCACATCTTTAATGTCAAAGTTAAGCCAAAATGAAAGAAACGCAACACAGATAAACTAGTGTAAGTAAAATGAACAACCACACAAATACCCTAGAACTGGCAAGATTATTTGGAAAAGAGTTCATTGAAAGTCTGTCGACTTTTAAGCAAAATGGAGTAAAATCAAGTCAACAGAAATTGATATTTATAGAGAGTAACCTCTTTATTTAAATCTGAGATAGATACAAATTTTGGAAAATAATACTTCTTTAGGTCCTTAAATTTCTCATATTGTTTATAATTTAAAAGGACAAATTTAAGTTAATAAAAATAATTTTGAACTATTTTCTTTTTTCAAAGTTCATACTTTTTTCCCCTCTTGTTTGAACTAAAGTTTTTCTGCTTGCGTTTTATTCTATTTTATCGCAATTTTGATTTATTCTCTTAAGTCGTTGTCATCTTTACAGGGTATTAATAACTAGAAAATAAAAGTATTAAATGACAGCTGCCAAATGTTTTTCTTTTTTTTTTTTTGCTGACACAGCTTTTGCTTTTACTTTGCCCTACTACTCTTGCCCCTAGTCTCAGTTCCATTTTCCTCTATTTTCTTTCTCTATTGAATCTCTACCTTCTCTCTTTTCTTCGTTTGGTCTTTAATGTAAAAATAATGTCCCTTTCAGGCCGCATTGATTGCAAATAAATTACACACACTCTCTCCCTCACACACACAAAATGTGTTTGCTTAGAAAAAAAGATGAAAACGAATGGAAGACTAAAGTGGTAGTCACAGTCAAAGAAACAGATTAAGTGCCAAATGTTGGACTTCATAAAGCTAAAGAAGTGCTCGGCGAGCACTCGGAGACTCATACTACCCGCTTAGTCCATCCAAATGGGTCCATGCCATTAATTTCACTTTGGCGTTGCGTTTCCTCGCGTTTCCTGAAACTTTAATTAGAAAATCTCTCGCTCAGCTTACTGAGATTTTTGTTGTAATTTTCTTTGCTTGAATGCTTCGACTAAGCCTTGAACTCTCTTTTCCTCTGTGTCTGTAACTCACTCTCTCTCTCTCTACTCCTTAGTTTTCTTTTCTTGTTTTCCGTTAATAATCAACTTCTTTTTCTTTCGTTTTCATTCACACTTCCGGCTTCATTATGCGCAAATTATTTTTAGCTGCACTTCTTGGTGTTGCCCTAAAACACTCTTCCACCCATTTGGGAATTGCTAGGGATTTTGGAGAATGGGCCGCCAATGCCTGAGGTTGGAGTAAATATTATTTCGCTGGCTGCAGACTTTCGATAGTAAATACACTAGAAAAAACCCCAACAAATTGAATTTAGTTTCAAGAAATAACTTCTAGAGAACCAGCAACAAGTTCAATGAAAATCTAACAACAATAATAATTTCTTTGCAAAAAAGTTTGTTTTTAAACTATGAAAACAAAGTTCGTTAGATAACTGAGTTAAGTAATTAACAGTTATAAAATATCCTGGTGAGGTAATCATTTCTTTCCATGACATACTACAACTTCTATCGGCTATAATATGTTACACAATGATTTGCATCTTCGAACATTTTTTCTCAGTGTTTTTATACTTTACTTGTTCAACTTTTCTACTCTGCTTTCTACTCCTTTTATCACTTAATGTTTTTGCTTTTTGTTTGCATCTTCTAGGAAGTCAAGTAATCTCTAGTCTATTCTCTCAGTTGGCTGTCATTATTCATTTTTTGTGTATATATTTATTTTTGTGTTTTATGCAGTGTAACCTTTTTTTAGTTTTCCTTTTGGTTTATCCTTTTTTTTATTTTTTATTTTTTTTGTTCGGCGCATTGTTTTTTGTTTTTGCTTTTTTTGTGCCGCAAAGCAATTTTCAGTCGAATAATGGACTAAAGTAAAAAGTAGGGGGGAAAAAAAAGTACTGAAAGGCAACAGAAACAGCAGCTAAGCGTTATTTCTCAAGAGGTCCTAGGGAATAATGCTCTCTGGTCAGAAAATAAAACAAAAACAAGTAAATGAGAAGCATGTTCTCCCCTATGGCATGATTTGCGGTCAGGCCGAAAACTAGGCCTAGTTCCCTTTCTCCTCCCATTTTGTTGCTCAAGTGTCCCCTACTTTGGTGGGCTTTGTTATTTTTTATTGTTTACTGCGCTTTTGTCAGCAATTACCCCTTACCATTTATTTGTTAAAAAGCAAAAAAATGGAATGTTTAAAGCTAGAATCATTTAAAGGGGAACTTAATAGGCCCCAATCGAGTTAATACTCTAACCAATATCAAATAAAACCCAAATTTCTATTAAAATATAAAAAGTAAAATATGTATGTAGTATAATAATCCACTCAAAGAAAATCCGACATCAAAACATTCACAATTCTTCTTAATGTTAGTTTGGTTTATGTGGCAAAAAATATTTTTATTATTATTCTCTTAATATTCGGCATAAAACATTTGTTTCTTCTATAAATAGTCCAATGGTTAAGAAAACAATTACCTTGTTTATTAAATAAATTAAAAATATTAGTTTAAACGTTATTTGAAATTAATTGAAGATCTACCATAATCTAAATGAATGGTCAAACACAAGTTTTAATTAGAAATGAAATATTCTTAATTCAAAACTAAATTGCAAATACCGCACAACAAATAAGTAATTCTTTTCGATATCTTTATGATGCCAACAATAAATCACTTGACAATTATTTAATAGAAAATTTTAATTATAGCTAGAAGCGGACACACACACACTTTTATTTCTATGTCCCCATTAAGGGTAATGAAATGAACATTTATCTTAGCTTTAAGTGTCTCTCGATTAGAAAGATATTGCAGGAGAAAAAAACATTGAAGACGAAAGAGATGGCTGGGGATATAAACGTGTGTCTTATTAAGCCATAAATGTAGAAATAAAACCTAGACAAAATTCCAAACGAGCCGAATCACCTTAAGCAATAATATTGAAAGCTAATAAAAGTAAACAACCCTAAGAAAACAAAAGCCAAAAACGAAAAGGAAACAAAATGTCCTTCAGGCCAACGCAAAAAAAAACGAGAAATATCGAAAAAGGAGGAAAACCAAAGAGAAAAAGGGACGTACCCGCATAAACAGAATGCATAAATATACAAAATACTTTTGTGTGGTGCTTCAATTTTACGACAAAATCATCCACATCCACCATTGACATCAACATCTTCCATTCTAATTCCCTTACTCAATGTCTATTTTTCTGTAAAGGCAGATTTTGTACTCTAGAATTAAACTGATATTTTCCCAATGCTTTAAACTTTTTTGTTCATATCACCAACAGGATTAAAAGGGATTAAAGCTAAAGAATTTTAACTTCTTATTTATTAAAGGGCCCGAAAATACAAATACTTAGTAAAAATTTCTGTCATGAGATATTTTTTTCATAAAGTCGTGAGAATTTGAAGAATGACAATCTATATTTTGGGTAAATTTTAGTATTTTATCTTTAAAAGGGTATATAAACTTCTATATATTAAAATTTTCGTAATTTTTGTGGTTCTGTTCCTTCTGCTTGCTTTCGTGTTCAATTGCCGCAATAAAACTTCTTGATAATATGTGAAAATCATACAAAGCACCAATATTAAATTAGAAGAGGAGAGAAATAAAGATACAAACGTGGAGGAAAAGAACATAAAAATGTGCAAATGTCAGCCTAAATACAAAATGAAATGAAATCAAATGGTGGGCGTGTGTGGGCATTATGCCTGGCAGCAAGGTAAGCAAAGAGAAGATTGAAAATCAAATGAAAAGCCAATTTCCATATTTAACATTTTATATTCTTGTCAATTGGTTCTCAGTTTCAGCAATTTTTTCACAATTAAATTGAGTGAGAAATTATAATTATCTTTTTGCCAAGTCGACTATTATATACATTATCTATGGGCAAAAATTACAACGAACTCATGTGAATTTGTGCTAAAGTATATATTTATTGTTTTAGTATCTACTTGTACAGATAATATTCTAATAAGTTTATATATAAAGGAGTGAAGAAGTCAGAGATAAATTGCTTGTTATTTTAAAGTTGAATATTTTATTCGACGAAAGGTTTTCCATAAAAGTTGCTCAAAATAATTTTATTAAATGGCCAAATGACAAACTTGAAAACAATTATAAAAATGAACCATTTTTAGATTCTCAATCATTGTTTATGACTCTCAACTTTAACTATTGTTTAAATATTTTTACTCAAAATCAGGATGAACTTTTTATTAAATTATGACAATTTTAAAAATGTCTTCAACCTTCTGTCTGCACTGTTTTCTCTGTTTTACTCTTTTGTTTCTGTCAATGCTAATAAACAAAAGAGATTTGCACATGGCTGATTATAGTCATTGAACTGAAAATTGCGACACCGAATGACAAAGTGTAAATGGGAAAAGGAATCATTGAGCAGCGAATAGAATGAACTCCACCTCAAACCTTAAACCAAAACCAAAACGAAAACCGAACCCAAGCCCCAAAAACCCAATCCATGTCAAACTATCTAGCCATCCAACTATCTCTCCATCTATCTATCTATCTATCAATTCATCTATCTACCTATCTATCTATCTGTTAGTTTAGCCTGCCACTACATGTTGTTTCAAAGTTTTACCGAAGCAATCAACTGCAGTATTTGGTGGAGAAGCAGAAGGACCAGCAGCAGAGGGAAGTAGCTGCTTGCAATTGGAAAAGTCAACGGCTGTTGCTGCTGCTATTTCCCCCCCTTCTCTTTAATGCCATTGGCAATATTGTCTACCCTCTAACTTTCTCTCACCCTCTCTCTTTTTCACTGTCGCTCTACTGTTCATTGAGGAAAATTGGTAAAAATAGCAGAGCAGGTGGGCAAAAAGGAGAAAAAAAATATATCAAAGAAGGAAACGCAATCAAGATGGTAAAATCTGCCTCAAGTTAGTTTTCTTAAGAAGATTTTATTTTCCTTAAAGACTTGACTCAAAAAGTTTGCTGTGAAACCAGTAAATTTTGGCTTAATTAATTACAAGTAGTGGCGAAAATTTTAAATAACAGAAAAACTTTTATGCCAAGAAATAGGCAACAGTTTATTATTGCACTGCTTGACCAATTGCAGCTGCAAGCAGTTTGTGTTAACATATTTTCATTTTGTTTCAGTCGCTATCAACGAAAAACAACAAACTTTAACAAAACATTTATACTTAATTAATAAAAATAAAACAAGTGCAGTCAAGGTAAAGATTGTATGAAATTCTCCTTTTAACTGTCCATTTATTTTATTTTCTTTAAATTACTTAAAAAATATGTAGGAATTTAAATGGATATAAAATTTGATATAAGAAGAAATGAATGTATATAAATACAAAATATAACAATTTTAAACGCAATAATTGAAGATAAAAGAAATATTGCTGATAAATATCGTATTTTGTTAGCAAAAAATTAAAGATAGATAAGATTCAAATAAGTTAGATATATAGATATATATATACATACATATGTATTTGTATGGGTAAACGGACTCCAAATCAAATGAAAATAATCAATCTTTTATTTGAAGCAATTTGTAGTATTTGTATCAAATGCATTTCATGCATTCGTAAAAATATTTTTGTTTAATTTTTGCATTTCTCGCCGCTCAAATATTTGCATCGTATTGTATACATACATATGTCGATGTATATATGTACATATACATATATATATATTTATGTAAAATAAATTGGCCAAACCAATCAGGCGGAAATATGGCAAGCCGCCTTCCGCGTTTTCGCCGCATCAAAAAATCGAATCATTGAAGCGTACAAAAAATCGCGTCTTTTTATTACTTTATTGAAGCTTTTGTAAATCCTTTTGGCTATACCCTTACAGAAGAGGAAGTATATTTCACTACACCAAGCGCTGTAATAGCATATGTATATGTATTTTTTGTATATACATATTTCAGATCAAACCGATGAATCAAATCCCTTTGTCTCAATCGGATTAACCATTTACAGACATGTATTGAAATCGTTATAGGTCAAAACATTTGATCAGATTTAAGCCAATAAAACTCAATGAAGCAAGTAAAATGCACATGGAATACTATCTGAAGTCGATAAGGAAATGCAAATCAGTTCGTCTAATAAGTGTGTAATACAGGAAAAATCTGAATTAAGAAGGCTCTTCAAGTTTGTTTTATATCTGGCACTTTCACAGATAGCTAAAAGGTTCAATCACAGTCAATACAAATTACAAATAACATCCTTGGTTTAACTAGGACAACATACTTTTAAGATGAAATATGCACTAGACACTTTGGCATGGTTCTCTCAGATCCAGAAATAGCATTAAAGTTGCCTTAAAACTGTTAAGCACTCAAGCCGCCATAAAACTGGAACAATTAGCAAAGCTGCCAAATCAGAATTCTTCTTTTTCGGTTGTCAATTTTGTTGATTTCCCTAGCAGCAGCAACAGCAACATCAGCAAAAAAAACTTTTTTCTCCTAAATAATCAATAACTGTCATGTGACCAACGACGACGATGAGAAGCAGTAGGAGTAGCAATGGGAAACTGGTTGATATGGAGAATGAGCCAGAGTTGCTGGACCATTCCAATCTACCCCGTCCACAACTCAAACTCATCTAGCCGATGGAAAACTCTGACAAAACTTTTCTGTGTCAGAGTCAACAAATAAAGTGTGGCATTATTTTCATTTGTTTTGATTGGGCGGTCCCTGGATTTGCACTTTTTTTTTTGTTTTGTGCCATGTTTGTTTTATTTTGTCATATGTAATAGAAATCGAAATGGGGCTCGTGACAGGCCAGTTAGAGCCGAAATTGAATTAAATTCTTAGAGAGGGGAAGTGAAACCAACTCAAATGGCATAATAAAATATAAACATTTAAAATATCTATACAGAAATTTATTTAAAAGGTGCAAGTATATTCATTTGACTATTTCAATTCCGATCTAACAAATTTGATAAAAGTTCATTATCTTTTGACTTTTTTTGACTATTTGCTTAAAAATATACCTCTCAAAGTAGAGTTGTTTCTGTGAACGTTTTCAGAGGGAAAACTTATATATCGATAAAAAAGAAAAGCTTAAACTTCCAATTTCATGTGTTTGCATATGCAACAAAATTGTATAAGGTAAGAATCTTGTTCTTAATCTACGAAGCAGTAGCAAAAGAAGTTTGAGAAAATTCCCAAAAGGTTTAATTTTGGCTTTGGCTGGTTATAAAGAACATTATACACTTGGTTAAGAGTTGTGCCACATTTAGTCAAAAAGAATAATAATTTATAAAGTTGTTTGTTTTCTACTAGAAATATGTCCTGTATAATATTTATTTATCCTGAATTCGAAGAAGAGCCATATAGTTGCTGAGGAAAAATGACTCCATACTTAAATTTCACCATTGTCTTAGGACAAGCCCGATTAAATTGTACATATTTCAAGTTTTGGCATTGGTTTATGGCCCATATAGATTAAGGCATATTGGTCTAGACAATACTTTCTAAATTGGCCCACAAAATAACTCAATCACAAGTTTTATTTAAAAATTTGAAACATTTTCTGATTCATTCAAATGGGAAAATGGGTGAAAATAATGTAATTTTTCCTTTGTTGTAATTGTCAATCACCTGGACTAAGCTGAGCTCAGCGCAAATGAAATGCAAACACATTTCACTACATTTTCCATTGTGTGGGTAGGGGAAAATTGTAAATAAATATATGTGTGTATGTTTGTTGTTGGATGCAATTTTTAATGGATTTTTCTTTTTCATTTTCACAAACTCCTCCCCCGCCAACTGGTTCCAGTGTTTCGCGTCTATATGGATCTGTGACCCACATGTGGCAGTCAATTAAATTGCTCATGGATTATATCACTAAAAATCTTTTGCAATTTTTAATAAATATGCAAACATTTGCATAGAACACACATTTTTCCCCGATGCATAACTAATAAAGCGACAGCAATAACAACAAGAACAACGAAAATGAAATATGAGCAAAACCCAAAGTATATACATTTATGTATATACATATTTTTTTTATTGTTCACTAAGCCTGAGCTATTATTTTTTATAGATTTTTACGACCGACAATCGACAGGATAAAGGCTAAAGCTAAAAAACATTTGCATTGACAAGGCCTAAAGCCCGCATAAAGCTCAGCACAGGATGAATAGAAAGGTAACCGAAAGAGTGGGGGCTAGATATATGAAGGGAGATGTGGTAGATGAGCTCTATATCCCTATATGTTTAATGGCATTAGTTTGGCATAAATTTTCAAGGCTTGTCTTGTGCAGCGTTACCCTCCTTTTCCCCCTCTTTCCATTCTCTCAGTCACCGACTCACTCACTCTATCACTATGTTATTTATGCTGAATAACAAAGCGAACTCGTTGAAAGTATTTAAATATGCATATGAAAAGGGGACACGGGATGGCGCTACAGATTGGTGAATGGTTTAATACAGTGTGCACTACTAAAACAGCGACAAATCCTTAGTTTTTGTTAAATCGCAGTAAAACTAAGAAATTCTAAACACAATAATATGAAAAGAACATAAAATAGAAGCGTCTTTAAAAACTAGAAAAAAAAACACAGAGTAAAAAAGTGACGCGAAATAATAAAATGACCGTCTTTTATAGTGTAAATAGAAAAGGAATATGTAAAAAAAAGCAAATAGCAGTGCCTAAAAAAAAAAACAGTTTATTAATATGCAAGCAAAAAACTTAAGAGTGTGTTAGACTAGTTATTGATTAAAACGAACTACAAAAGTGTATGAAATATATGAAAATTGTGTAATCTATTGCCAACACTCTTACTTTTTTCTTGCTTGCGGTCTTCTTTTGGCACTTGCCACTGTACTTCACATAGCCCTGTGATGTATGTATAACCATTCATAAAACAACAATTTTTAATACCTTTCTTTTTTTGCACTCTCTCTTTCGTTCTTTCTCCCTCTCTATCCCTTCTTACTGGCTGTAAAAAAAGGCACACCTGACCACACATGCAGCCAAGGCTTTATCAATTTATATCCTAGCCACCCAGTTGTCCCCGACCAGCAGGACCAGCAGGAGCAAAAGGAGAAACACCAACACTACCAGCCGAAACCAATTTCTTTCGCTCCACCTTGTTCATTTTTATAGTTGATTGTTGTTGGCTTTTGTGCAGTGTGTGTGTGTGTGTGTGTGTGTTTATGTGTTTGTGTGTCTATCCCCCCTTTCCTTTTGCTGCCTATGCCACACTTCATCGTGTTGCTGTTATGTTTTTATTGAAAAGCATTTGGTCATCAAATATGTGTACATGAGCAAGAACAAGAAGAGGACTGGCATTCAGGTCAGTGGATCAGAGAAAAAAAATCCTGGCTAAAAGACAACTTGCTACACAAACTTTTCTCAGGAGAGACAAAAACTAAAGAGGATGAAAGACGAAATGTTCTACTTTCGATTTGCAGTGGAAAGGAGAGGAATAAGGATTCGAAAAGTGTGGTGTGTGTGTGTGAGGAGAAAGTTAACTTGACAAAGGTCAAGCTGGTTTCATTCGCATAAATTTTTGGCTTTAAAAGCTTTCATTGAATTCTCATACTAAAGGGTCATAAAATTTGCTTTTCCTTTGGCCAAAACCGATAAAAGCCAAAGCCAATCTGCTTGGCTGAAATACACACACACACACACATAGATGCCCACCCACACATGTGCATACGCACAACCAGACACAATAGCCAAAACGCAAAAACCAAAGACCAATACCAATTCCATTTTCAGCATTTCCCCCCCTTTTTGCATTACCATAAAAAGTGAATGGCAGCTGCATTTGTATGCACTTTTTCCTTTCCTTTTTTTTTCGTGATGCTAAACCAAACATCAGCCGGAAAAGAAGACCGAAAATGCAATGGCAACATTAAGGCGTAAAGTGTTAGCGATGACAACGATGACGATGACGATGATGTTGATGCGTATGTGGAGTTGTGGGCGTGGCACATATGTGACCCATTATGCAGATAGAACGACTGCGGTAGAGGGAGAAAGTAAGCTAAAGCAAAGAATGCTAAGTGCTTTTTCTTTTGCTTCACTAAGAGAGCGAAACAGAGTACAAGACAAATAGAATAGGTGGTTGCACCAGCCTCGAGGGGGAGTGGGAAAACGTGCATTGTTTGCCCATTAGATGAATACTGGAGAAAGGTGGGGTTGGGGTGGCAAGAGAAGTCCGCGTTGTGGTGGCTTATTGAATGAAGGCTATGTGCACCATCTCTGCCTAATAGGCTTCACAACGCTACGGGGAATTATGAAACATGAGAAAAAAACAACGACAATATATGCTCTAAAAGTAGATAGTAAAAGTTCTTGTCAGTGTATGCTAAATATAATATCTAATAAGATAAACTGTATCTTATGACCTTATCTAAGTAAGGCGGCAGGCTTTTTTTAGTATTAAAAGCCAACAATCAGAAGGCAGAAGGACTCTATATTTTTCAATAGACAACCAGAAATCGCTAAACCAAAAATATATAAAGAAAACGAATTAAATAATTCAAAGATTAGTAAATTTTTACATATATATTTGTCATTTCCCAGGCGCATATGAAACCAGAACAAGTCCTGATATGAAAAGAATAAAAAATATCAAAGAAGCTAACATCGGCTATACCGAAGTTTATATACCCTTGCAGTCCTTGGTAATAATAATTTTAAATGTTCAAAATTTGTTTTCTCCAACTCAATTCATCAATATACAAACAAAACAATTTTACTCTCTATTTCACAATTTGTTCTTCTTCCCTTATTCCCAAAGCAAAGCAACGCACGCATACACATACAGTTCATGTAGCGTTGCGTCTGTGTGTGTTATATTTATCCGATCACATTCATATTTTGGGATCTGGGGCTTTATATCCAATATTATCACATATGTAAATTTCATAGCCTACTCCGATTTTTATGAAAATGTTTCTTCTAGTTTTTCTAGAGCTATATGATATAGTGGTCCGATGCTTATGAATTTCATACTTTATTTTTCCCGGGTAATAAAAAACCTCGAAACAAAATTTCAGACCGATAGCTCTTAAGACGGCTGAGTAAAACGCATACGCACAGACGGACGGACATGGCTATATCAACTCAGCTTCTCATGCTGATCAAGAATATATATACTTTATGGGGTCGGAAACGTCTCCTTCTGTGCGTTACAAACATCTGACCAATTTTATAATACCCTCTGCAAGGGTATAAAAATACCAAACAAGTTTCTTTACTTGGCTTTTTGCCAGCTTTGATTAAGGAACATTTTGGCTTATGGCATGAACTTTTTTAAAAATATATCAAAAAATATGTATTTTTTTTATCCATCTTGAAAATATCTTTTATGTTTATTCTACAAGATAATGCAAAAATCACATTTCAGGATATGAAATATATAGGCAGATCATTAATGTTTTGTTAGAGTAGAAACAAGACTGAAAGAAGTTTTCTGGAGGATGGATTAAAAGAATTCAAAATTAATTCAACATTAAATAGTACTTCTGAAGTAGTACTTAGTATAGTACTTCTTCATGCACACAAATAAATCAATTATGAATAATAAAATTGTTTTAACTTCTCATTATGGTTGTTAAAAAAATTATTGAAAAAACTGAAGAAGAGTTCCTCTTTTGGAAGCCAACAAATTTGAACAACACCTGTCGTTCCATATTCTCATCCTCATCCTTTTATGCTTAGCCTCTTTGTGTTTTATGCCTATTGGTTCCCTTCTTTCTTCACTTCTGCCTTCTATGTAATAATAAAAGCCACTAAAAAGAGTAAACAATTTGCGCGGCGCATTCAAAGCCGACGAGCAAATAAACTCTCCTACAAACAGAAAATAGAAAGGAGAAAACACAAAACCAGGCAGAAAACAATGCAAATAAAACAAAAGCAAAACGAAGCGATGCGAATCACATATACACACAAATACATACAAATGCAAATAAAGAGCCTAAGCCGCCCACACACACACACCCAAATACACACACATAGAGTCAGCCTAGGCCCCCGCAAGGTGCTTTGCGTTTTTGTTATTGCGGCTCTTGCGGCCTTTGGCTTATTGTAAAATTTTTATCCAAAAACCAAAAAAAAAACAACCGCTTAAAATTTTTAATCATGTTTATGAAAAAAGGGGAGGTTGCGGAAGGGCCTCAAGTTAATTCAAACATACATATATAATGTTTATGTACGTATATATAAAATAATATTTGATTTAATTTGCACGTGCAAATTTAACAAACAGGTAAAACCTAATCATCACACTCGAAATTAGACTTACCAACAAACAAATTGTTTCGCTAGCTAAGTCTCCTAAACAAATAAAGCTTAAAATACTTTGACGACATTCATTAACTAATTATCATGCTATCTTTTTAGATGAGACAACAAATGCCAATTTCCAATTATTCCAATAAACCTCTAATTATTTAATGTTGGAATAAGTGAAAAACTATTGCTTTATTTTCAATTTAAAATAATGTCTTTCAATCTGGATTAAAATCTCAGGAACTAAATTTTCACAAAAAAAATGTGATCGTTATGATTTTTTTCGAAAATCGAATAGAAATTAATTTTTTCGAATATCCAAATGTTTGATGCCATTTTAAAATATACCAAATTGCGGTCCAATTAATATAAACATTTTTGAAATCGCCTAGAAATAAGGAAAAATACAGTCTGATAAAAAAGGCAGATTAACCAAAAATTTTGTAAAAAATGAAAAAACAAAACCTTATCTCTTTCAATCGGTTCTGACCAGTTTCTATTGATTTTATTGTTCAAACTTTAATGCTAACGCTGTTTAAGAATATTTATGTGGATCTTAAAACATGAATCTTATCAGATTAAAATAAAAGTGTTTTACTACAAAACATAAATTTGTATGCAAATTGAACTTTCAATTTTTAATTATAAGTAAGGAAATTGTTTGAAATTTAATTGGTCTAATCCTTCAGTGTGGCTACACTTGTTCTTCAAGTATCGTTTGTCCTTTATTATAGTACCTATTATATTTTAAAAGTCGTATTGAAAATAATATAATTTTTTTGATATAGTCAATTTTTCGTTCTTTCCGCAATTCGATTGATTGATTTAATTTGATTTTGTGTGTTATAATCAGTTAAGCAAATACAACATTTTGCCCCTTCAAATGTTTCAACATCATCCTCTGTCCCTGAACTTATTTTGGCATTTTCCTCTTGCCTCTCGGTTGTCATCGCTTTACAATGTTGCTTGTGCGTGCTAATTTTAATTGTCTGAATCAATCCGCGCTCGAAATTTTAATTAAATATTTAAATTAAATATGCAAACAAACAAACACAAAGTTGCCTTTGCCATGCACACTCGTCTCTCCCTCTTTCTCTCCCTTCCCCTCACAAAATTGGCGTTTTTCTCGTACCATTTTTTGGCTTGTCATGAAATTTTATTTGAGCTTTTTTCTCTGTTGTTTTATGTTTTGTTTGTGGCGCATAATAAATAAATTTTAGTGGTAGTTGTTGTTCTGCCTCAGCCATTCATTTGCATTCATTAGGAATTTTTACGCGTGTATCTGTGTGTATGTATGTAGTATAAGTGTATGTGTGTGTGATGTGTGTTTTTAGCAATTAAACAAAACTCTTTCCTACTTCTGTTCTCGCCCATGCCACCACTCAGAGTACTTCTTTCTAAGGCAAAGTCAAGGACAATTTTCACATTACACGTGCTGTGGTACACGCACACACACAGGCACACTCACACACAAATTCACACATACACACACTTATGCAGCGACGGAAACCCAAGAGAAACCCCATGAGCAGCTTTAAGCCTGGAACAATCAAACAGTTTTACAAATGTTTGCCCTGTGTGAAAGTTTGTGGGTGTGTGTGTGTGAAGGCTTTTAAATATGCATGGCATAACACAAAAGAGCGAAATGCATTTTCCAACTTGATGCTACTGATTACACAAAAGCAACATGCATAATACCCTAACCCATATGGAAAGTTTCAAGTACATTTCAATTGACATTTTGCGGCCAAAGAGTTTGACAATGGGCTAAAAGTTTTCTTGCGAGAAAACGCCTTAATTTGTTGAATTAATGTCGACTAAAAATGCATAACATGAAACACACATCCACTGCTTTAAATTCTATATTCAGCAAAATTAGGTTTCAAAGAAATTAATACTGTGACCTAACCAAATGAGTTTTATAGAAGACAAACATTTAAACAAACTGTAGCCATGTGAAATTAAAATTTATTCTTCAAAAAAAGGTGCCCAACAAGTGTATTTAATTTGCTGTATAAAGTAGTTTTCTACTTGCCTCTATTTGTTGTCTATTTATTAAATAATACTTGATTACATTTCACGACAATTTTATTTGCATAAAAATGAAAAATTTAAATAAAATTTACTCCCGTGTCAAATACAGGGATTAAAGTTTTAATGCAAATAAATACTTACGAAACAGAAAAACACACAACAGCGAACAAAACAAAACTGAACAAATAGAATGAGATAAAAAGATAGAAAAGTTTAGCGAGGACAAAGGTCAAGACCCAGATTGTCAGCCTCTCTCACCAAAAATAAAAAAGTATAATGCTGAGGAAAATAAAACACAAGAACAAAAAATACATATATACATACATACATACATATATAGAGAGAATAGAAAAGCGTAAAGAGAAATAAGCAAAACTCATATATACCTGTCTCTGAATCATGGTCGGCCTAGTTATTTAGTTTTACCATCTGTTTTTCTCGCTTTGGCCAGCGGGAGGTGGGAGTGTAAAGAGTCGAAACCGGAGCACTTTTGCAATTTTGACCTTTGCCCATTGTATGTGACCAGCAACAAAAAAAAAAAACCCAGCTAGATAATGTTGCTCTTGTCATGCATTCGGGGCTATAGTTTTAAAAACAAACAGAAATTTGAGCACCAGTTTCTTAACTACCCATCATATAATGCAGGTGTACAAAATTTTAAAATGTAGGGACATAAGAATCCATATCACTTAAAATATCGAAGAGTAAAGACGTCTCTGCAACATTTTTACATCTGAACTCAAATTTTTATTAGTATTTTTACGACAAATTACAAATAAATAGATATTTCTACATAAAAAATTTGAAATAAGGTATTGCTTATTTAGGTAATCTTGTCAACATATTTCATAAAAATTCCAAATTTCCATAAACTTGAGTTTCATAAAATCCCAAACAACTCTTGAGTGCCATGTTGTTAGAGGATATCAGAATGCTCGAGATAAATAAAAGGACGAGCCGCAGCAGCTGCCCGTTACTGGCCAAGCATCCTTCAGACCCAAACCGCAAACTTTTGATTAATGTTTGTTAGTTTGTCTCGGCGTAAAATGTATTTTTTTTAAAAAAGAAACAAGCGAAAAATAAAATAAAAACCAAATAAAATGCATTCACTGAAAGTGTGAATAAGTGCGAGAAAGAGGTAATACTGAAAAAGTGTGAGATGAAGATAGAGCATTTACTGCTGCTGCCTTTTTCTTTTATTCTGAAATTTTAGTTTTTCCTTTTTTTCTGTTCTTAATTCCACTTTTTGGTGTGAGTTTTTGTTGTTATTGCTGAAAGAGTTTTTTTTTTTTTGGGTTCGTAAAAATCTCTGCATACCTACATATATCAATATATACATATTTCTTTACGTATACAATGTATATGCACCTATTTATAAATATTTTTTGATATATTGACTTGCCAAATATTTTGGCTTTTGCACGTGTCTGTTAACGCCGAGATGTGAAAGGGCTTCGTCTAGTTTACAGTGTTAACTAGTTATAATGGAAATATGAACCAAATCTTCAAGTCTGAATGCTTAGTAAATTGATGTGAACAGTCCATGACAAAGTCTGGAAGTTGCGAAATGTTCTATAATAATAAGCCCAGATTAATCAATCTCTATTCTTTATAAATTATTAAATTGATTTACGTTTTTTCTGCAGTTTTTTCGACGATTTTTCCTAATCTGTATCATTTGGTTTCTCTTTAAATAATATATACTGTACTTGTGTATCGAAATCTATATGTTGTGTTTTGTTTAACACAAAAAAAAAAAAAGAAATAGATATTTTGATAGGTCTAAAATGTACAAACACCCATACAAACAAACAAACACACACCCAAAAAAAAAAAACATCTGCGTAGTCAAGCGTAAAGCAAAAGATTAGAATTTCAAACATTTTTTTTTTGGCCATTTTGCCTTACTTTTTCATCTCCATTTTATGTTTTTTGTTTTTGGTTTTTTATGTTTTGGATGGTTCTGTTGTTGTTTTGGCTTTTGGTTTTTCTTCTTCTTTTGGGCTTCTCTTTTTGCCAGCCATCTAACATGTCCAATTTGTAAAACTAAGCAGCTGCCAAGACGAGGATGTGGAAGTAAAAGCAGACGAAGAAGCGGTAACAAAAGTGTGAAGAAGCAGAAACAAGACAAATGAGACATTAATGTCCTAGCCCCAAAAAGTAGGCAATGGCAAATGAACGATTTTAAAGCAAAGATTAATCTATATAAATTTAGCTGTGTGGAGGGGGGTTTGGCATTTGTTATACAAATTTTGAAATTAATTTAAGCTGGACAATTTTTTTTTTGTGTTGGTACATAAAACGTGATGATTTCATACTCCGGATAAAAGGGGATAAGGCTATCATAAAACCCTTTAATGGGGAGCTTTAGCTTTTCACTGGTGTACTTTTGTGTGTGTGTGTGTGTCAAACAATGACAAACAATTTATTTGTTTGCCGAACGGGGGATACATGAGCCAATTTGAAAAGGTGCCAATGAAATTGCCTTGCATAGCAAATGCAAAATGTGCGAATCGAGAAGCGAGAATGCAAAATGCAAAATGCGAAAATGTCAAGTTCACAGTTGCGTGTAAAGGCAGAATGATGTAATGTCATTTGATTGGGATGAGAGCATGGATACAGGCAGACAGATTGAACGAGATGGTATGGGTAAAGAGACAGGACTGACTAATCAGACAAAGCAACGCAACGTTTGCAAAGTTCTGCCAGTTTGATGGTTTTGAGGGGAAGTCGGTGCTGTCATCGTATGTAAAGCGATATTTCAGGCTGTCACTTTATGCTTCAACTATTTCAAATCAAATCAATGCGAAAAAGGATTTAGTGTATGTATGTGGGTGTGCTTTTGTGTATGTGTGCGTGTGTGTTGACGTTGAGTGAGCGAGTGAGTGAATGAGTGATTGAGTGGGAACGCAATGATTTATGTTAAAAGGTTTCCACCTTTTTGACATAACTCAATGAACATTTGATAAGTAGGTAAAAAAAAGGTGAAAATGCTCATTTTTTAAAAACCTTTTTTTTATATTTTTAATATTTAATGATAATTTTTTCCTTTAAAATTAAATGCAACTTTACAACTAGACATTGTAGGTTTAAAATATTTATGCTTGAAAAAATCCCAAAATTAGCAATAGCTAGTGCACTAAAATATTTGATATTTAAAGTGTCTCGCTGATGTTGAGTTTTGCTACCAGTAGATTACACTACTTGTTTGCCTTATTAAGCAAGAAGTTAGTCTTCATTTCTAAATAACAAAGATTGCAAAAGTGAAAAAGAATTTTGGAATATTTTATGATGTACAAAAATTCAACAGTCAATCGTCGAAATCTTGTATATTTTAATATTTCGAATAAAAAGATTTATATTCAAGTGGCTTATTAAGATTTGTAAATTTGAAACAAATCGCCTTGGGTTATCCTATCACTGCCAAATGAAATCTATTTTCTTTATGTTTTATTTGCCTTCAAACTGTTTCAATTATGCCTCCAATGACTTTTCCCTCGCTATTTTTGTTCACTGGCATTGTAAGTATAAGAAAAGTTTTTACTTCTGCTGCTTCATCTTGTCATAAGAGTTTTTGCTCTTAAAAAAAATCTCTGTAGTGGGTTTGTATGTAGAATAAACGAAGGGTAGGTATGTAGGTAAAAGGGTGGGTGAATCTACATTGCAAATGCAAGCGAGGCAAATGCATGTGAAAATCTAAAGAGAAGGCAAAAAGAAACAAAGCTTAAAATGTAGCTCGAAACGCAACATACAAAAAGGCACAAAAACGAAACGAACAGAAGCTAACGAAGCGTAAAGTTTGCCAAGCGGCTGCCATTTCTCTTCCACCTCTACCCCATTTGACTGGAATCCCCTCCACGACCAACACTGCCTGCTCTGTATGTGTTTGCCTTGTGGCATTTTTTATTAAATATTCCTAATAAATTATGCAAAAATTCTTGTATTGCAACAGAATAGAGAAAGGAGGGAAAAGAGAAAAACCATTTTTGGCATTTTTTTTTTAAACCGAAATCAAAAATTGTGTGGCCATATATATATGTATGCATACATAGTCCTTTGTGTGTGTGTGAGCGTGTTTGTGTGTGTGTGTAGCATAACTATCAATAACTTTTGGTCAAAAAATGGCTTTAATATCATAAAATGTAAAAAGGCTTGTGTGTATCCGTTGTGTATGTGAGTGTGAGTGTGTGTGTGTGTGTGTGTGTGTGTGTGTGTGTGTGTGTGCGGATTTGTGTGTGTAAGTGTGTTATCCTTTTATTTCATTTTATCCCAAAATTTTTCAATAAAATAAAATTGAAATATGGTTGCCAATTGACTGAAGGCAATGAGAGGAAACTGTTTCGTCCAAGGATTCAAGGATGTTGTGCCGTTCTGTGTATGTGTGAGTGCATTGGTGGAAGTGACAAAAGACAATCGATTTTTGTGCCTCAATAAATCGGCAATAACTTTCATAATACAATTGGAAGCTCCTTTGACAAAATTAAGTTTTACTTTATCAAACTTTTTCTAATATTGATAACTGAAAATAAAATCAAATCCATCTCCAATCCTCTATTCCCGATGGCACTTGTATTAACTTAACTAACTTTAATTAACCTTGTTTAAGTTAAACTTATTATATAAGTCTGAAAATATGATTTCCATAAATATTAAGTATTCTTGTGAATTATGCCATTAATTACTTATCATTATTTTCACAGTCAAATTTAAATTCGATAAGATAAAAGTATTACAAACTTTGCCGAAGGCTTTGGCTTTCTCTAAGAAATTCATAGAAATTTTCTAGAAAGCTTTATAAGCATTTTTGCTTCAATTGTGAAATCGTTTGGTTTAACTTAACTGCTTGAACATACTACAGAAACCTTTAAATATTTATAATTAAACCGATTCTGAAGAATATGGTCATGATGCTAACAAATACCAACGAAAACCATAATACTGCAATTCCTAGGTTAATTCTTAAACACAAGAAGTAAGCTTATGAATTAATAAACAGTTAGGCCAAAAATAAGAAGAAAAAATCACTCATACGCCACATTACCCACACACTTAACATGTCAGAAAGGATGTTGGGCCAAAACTAACTTGTCAGAGATTTTAGCCGAAGAATTTTTGGATTTCATTCGCTCTCTATCTCTGTTTTTTCTCTTTCTAACCAAGTAAGCAAATCTGAAATTAAGTTTGCCGCCTGCAGCTTTATATAACACCAGCAAAACCAAAATGCCACGCCTTCCCCCTCAAACCAGGCACCACTATCACCCGCATAAAAACAACAATAAAGGAAAGCAGAAGCAGGCAAACCACCAGAAGGAAGAAAAGCAAAAGAATGTTTATCTGATTTAAACGTTGGCAACAGTCGGTGGCAACATTTTTGCCTTCTTCCCTTTTCACCCTCCCACTTAGGAGGGCAACCTTTTGCGTGTCTTTGACTTCCACTTCTGACTCTTTCCCTCAGAAAGCGCAAAAAAAAACCGTATGCTTTCTCTCGTTCCCTTTCTCGGACTTCGTTGGTTGGTTAATTTTCACAGAAAACTTTAATATTAATCATACGACCCGTATGTTCAAGCATAAAAATAACATAAGGGCCAAATTACACAGAAAAAAAATTTACTACAGCAAATGATAACAGAAAATAAACATAAATCGTGTGAGCAATAAAAACATCTCACAAATTTCTTCAAGTGCATCAAATGGTGGACGAATTCTATTGACTCTTGCAACTGTTTGCTTTCCTTTGTTTCGGGGCAACAAACGTCAAAAGTTCTTAGTTAAATTCCTTCTCTCGTTCCTTCCCCAGCAAAAACTTTTCTCAAGTGGCTCATTGTGGTTAGCTGTGAAATGTTGACCCAACGCAATGGTAAGAATGGTGAATTGGGGATTGAAGAGCTATGGAGAGATAACTAACGCGCGACACTTGCTTACGTTTCCAGAGACAAGGACATGGACTCTATGTATATGCCAGGGACTAGGACAACATTCAACATTCCACTAACTTTAGTTGTGTCATTGCCAAGCTCTTTGTGGTCTTTAACTTACAGTTTTTCACGAACCGCAACCCACCGCCCCATTTGGGGAAATCTTCCCCACCAGAGAGACATGCAAAAACTTTTCGCCAAAGAAAACGCAAATGATTAAGTGCGTCGCGTGATATAATTCAACAAGACAACATTTTGGCTAAAGACGAGCAGTAGAAAGTGGGTGGAGGAGGATAAGATAGAAGGAGATATGCCAGTGGCGTTGCAATTGCAAATGACATGGCCAATGTTGAAGGAGGATGAAGTTCACTTCAGTGCCAGAGTTTCAGCGTGAAAGCGTGAACGGTTTGTGGCAGTGAAGCCAAGATTACTTAGCGATAACTTTTGATTGAAAGGAATTGAATTTGATGTGCGATTTCAGTGTAGAGAAAGCGATGCTGAGTCACATTGAGTAAATGCTTAGTTAGAAGATTATAAGATTGGAATTTAAGTGATTTGGAAATCTAATTCATTTCATGAAAACTTTAAGAGCAATATTTGGCCATTGCATATTCTTATCAAGATGTTTAATTTAGTTGCTTGTGAAAAGCAATGTTGGGTGTGGTAATGAAAATCTCATTTCCTGGTGGACTAACACTGAAGATGTATTGCAAATGGCACATGTATTTAATAATAAAGATTTATGACTCCTTTCTCACTCTAGATATGGCAGGCAACTTAGCGTAATATGATATTGACCTAAATTGCCGCAACTTTAGACAATTTCCAGTTTCATTGCATTGAAAATAATCGATTAAAGAAATCTGGCCCCTGTTGACCCCGTCACTGACCAAGCAAATCTCAGCTTGTTTTCTAGACACACTTTCTCCTTCCTCTTGGTCGGTTTCTTGTTAGTTTTGTGTATTTTTTTTTTTTTTTGGTTTGGTTTTCATGTTTTCCTTTTGCAAGTTCGAGTTTTGCTGTTTAGCATTTCAACAGCAACCCAAAACCACAGAAAACGAAAAGAAAAGTTGGTTGCCTGTAACAGCAATTAATATGTATCTTTTACTTGGCATGCCTTGTCCAGCCTTTTCATGCTTCCCGTTTTCCTCAAGCCCGCATACTGTTAGACATCCCCCCTTAGCCTCCCCACAATAAGTGAAATAGAATATGTCTCTAGGAAAAGTTTTTTGAATTCCACTCATTCTATCTGTATCTCTTTGTCTTCCTTGCCATCTGTTTTGGCACGTATCTCTATTTTATTTAGTGCACAGTTACACATAATGCCACGCCCCCCTTTTTTCTTAGTTTTCCATACCCCTATACAATCTGAGACCACTGGCCAGACAACGCACATTTCTCAAGTGATTTATGACAAGAGAACTACATGGCGTATACGCAATTCCCGCCTTAAGCCCCTCCAACACTTTCGCCCATTACTTCCTTTTGCGAAATGGGAGCACAAATGTGCTTGAGCTAAAAAATTTAATTAAAATGCACATTTATATTTTTTTTATGTCCTTGACAGAATTTTGCATATAACTTATGTATGTACGTAAATATATATATATTTTTACTTAATTGGTAAGAAACGAAAATGTAAAATGATGAGCAAAAAACGGAGCACGCATTTGCTTAAGAGAATGTGAAAGATGAAATGGGGGCCAGCTAAAAAAGTGGTAGAAGTGGCTGGAGAGGGTTACGTGTCTACCCCAGTTGACACAGAAACTAAAACGAGCAACTAACATAAATATGACACGCACGACTAAGTCGAATTAGTTGAGACTAACGGCAAAAAAAAAAACAAGGTGACACGAAAAATTTCATTAGTCAAACTGCCAGACAGACAGGCAGATGAGAACGGTGCCAACTGCACAGATTGCCAACTGGGGGAAAGTTAACCAAGTTGATTATAGACTGTCGCAAAGGAGGCATTTCAACTCGGTTATAAGTTTGTGTGAGAGCTTTCATAGACATGATTTAACAGCAAATGGGAATCGAGTCTAATTGAATTCATTTGCATCATTCCAAAGTTTTCTTGAAGTTCACAATTAATGAAAATTAGTCTTTTAAATTGAATTAACAGGTAAAATGTTTCGAAAACAAAAAATCTGCTCATAGATTTTGTGTCTTCTATAGGAGAGTTAAACAATTTCTATCTTTGGAAGAATTTTTAACAGTACTTTTCTGGAAATAAAGCTGGCTGCTTATAACAGCTAAGAAATTTGTGTTACTGAGTGACTGCAATGAAGAGAAATCTTTGTTTCTGGAAATACACAGTTAGAATTATATTTAACGTATTTCTTTGCACAATCGTGTCTTAATGAATTTATATTTTTTAACCACTACAATTATAAAAACACGTCCAATTAATAAGCACAGGGTCCTTTTTCTAATAAATAAAAGACGTGGTCAGTTAGTAAAATGTTCTCGAACGCTTAAAGACTATATGCGCATTAAAAATTTACTTAACCGACACGTTTTAGATTGAATTTCTTTAAAATTATTTTAAGTCTTGTCTTTCAATTGGGGCCATCGACACCAACAAAAAATTTTTAAAGGAAACCAAATTCTCTTTAATATTTTAAAAAAACATGTTAGGGGATTATTTGAGAATAAGAAGCACTTTAATTTGAATTGAATTTAATTGATTCTTCCATTTAATGTATGGATATTTAAAGACTTGCTTTCAATTTTATTCCACATTCAAATTGTCGAAATTTAGTCAATATATGCAATTTAAGTACCATTAAAACATCATTCATTCAGTGACAGATTCGTTTCGTTTTGTTTCCTCTGGTCCTCATTCAGTCAGCTCTGACAGTTCATTTGGAAGTGACATCAAGGTAAAAACAAAAAATTTATATATACATATAGGTAAGAGGAAAAGTGTGAAAAGTGCAGTATGAAATATATGCAAAATTCTATATATATGTATATGTATGTATATACACTCGTATAAATGGAAAATAGTTTAAAGGCCAAGTTAACTTGACAGTTTGAAGCAAATAAAAAATGCAAAAGCATGGCAAAAATACTGCCAGAGCGAGGGAGAAAGAGAGAAAGAGAAAAAGATATATAAGTTTGGGACATTTAATTGTTTTGCTACGAGAGCAAAAGAGAGACAATAACAATTTTTTGTTGACACTTTGCTTGAATCAGAAGTATATTATACAAACAAAAAAGAGCGAAATGTTTTTGTTAGACAGACAGCCAGCCACTTATGCATGTCCTGCAAGCAACCAAGCAGTCAGGCTGGCAGGCAGGCCCTGATGTCGAGACGAGATGAGACAAGACAAGAGAGACACAAGGATAACAACAGAAAAAAGTAGACAAAAGCGTGACTGCACATAAGTTGAGCCAAAGGAGCCAGGCCAACCATGTTGCTCCTTCACCTCTTCGTCATCAACATTATCATCATCAGGAGCATAAGCATCATCCTCCGTCTCATCTTCATCATCATCATCATCATATGCAGCTGCAGCAGGCAGGCAAAACAAATCCTCATCGTCATATCCTTGTACGTATGTCCATGTCCTGGCTTATGTTTTGCTTTGTGTCCTTCCCTTGTTTGCACCAGTCTCTCTCCGAGTTATGCTTCTGCTTCTGCACTTGCTACCATTTCTTCTCTCCTCAAGCATGCAATGCAATTCTTCTGCACTTTTTACTCTGCTCGCTCGTTTGTAAGCAAAATCCTTTTTGGCACACAAATTTGTATGCCCATCATAAAAAAAGGACAACAAGAGCTTGTTGTCTTTCTTTTTCTTTCTCTCTCGGTCTGTCTCTTTCTGAGTAGTTATTTAGGTAAACATGAATACGTGCCAACAAAAATGCACTTCCGCCTTAATACATACATTTTTCTTTTTACATTTTTCCCATTTTCTGGGATACAAAATGGAAAATGCATATTAGTTTAACTTGATCTTTGCCCTCATCCAGGATAATTGCAAAAACTGTAGATGACCCCATCAAAAGGGATCAGCAAAATGTTGCACAAATACAAAATGAAAAATAACACAAGCAGATACTGGAACGAATGAGCGTCAAAATTAGTTTTCCAACTGGATTAGAGCTATTAAATGGTTTTCCTATTTTGAGAGATTTTTTTTTCATAACAAACCAGCGAAAAACAAAAATGGAAATCAAAACGTACAGAAAATTTTCAGCTTGGACATACTCTGACGATTTTGCTATCCAAAACAAAGGATTTTTAGTTCATATTGAAATTAGATGAAATTATTAAGCCTGAATAACACTATACTAAATATACATAGTAGCTTTAAGAATTACCAAAAAAGCTGCGAACAGTTGGGAAAAATTCATAGCAATATATAAAAAAATTCAACCTCCATTGCATTGTCGGAACAAAAAATTGCAGAAAGAAAACTAATTTGAGTCAAACAAACTGTCTTCAGACAATAAGTTTTCTTCTATTAAACCGAAATTCTCTACTATTTAACAGATGACAGAGAATTATTTAGCGGCAATTTTGATTGGCATGTCACTAATTTCCCAAAAGCTCTTTTATTTCGATCGATTTAATATCTACTTTTAACATTTGCTTTGACTCCTTTCTCTCATGCCAAGTTTTGAATGATGATGCGTTGCATTTCGAACAAAAGTTCGGAGGCCATCACAACTTGATGACGTCATGAACTGTTCGTCCGCTATGGGTGACCTTTTCTTGTTCCCAAACTTCATCTACCAACTTTCCCATAATGTGCCAAACCTAAAGCAACATTGGTTAATTTAATGCCAAGCAGCATCAGAAGCAGTAGCCAACCAACCAGTCAGCCACAAATAGCATTTTCCGTGTGTGTGTCTATTTTAGTGTAATTTTCCACTTAAACGACTTTTCCCAATAGGAGAAAACCCATTGAGAGAAGTCATATGCAGTTGCCGCCAACGGAAAAAAAAAATACAAAAATAAAAGAGAGAAATGAAAATTATTGGTTTGCTTTTTCCAGCCGCAAATTGAGTTGAACGGTTTTTCGTGGCAGAATGGATACAGATACTCCATGTGGAAATGGGATAGCGGAGGTAGTCAGCAAATACGCCCCGTAGTTTTTCACTTCTTCTTCTGGCTATCGATTTCAATTGTGCTGAAAGATAGACCGCTGTCTGTGCTCTTCAGCAGCCTTTTTTCCCCCCCACTACCTCCTCTTGCACTAGCCACCTCATCATTGCGCGCTCACTCCTTTTTGGCATACACACACACACACATACAGTTAACTTCAAAGCGAGCAAGCGAGCAATGAAATTGACACCCGCAGCGTTTGGTCTTGCTCCTCCTAAAGCTGGGACCAGGCAATGGGAAACTATGGCCGGGCTGTGCCGAGCGGTTTGGCCGGATGAGCAGCAGAAATATAAATGTGTAACGAAATGGAAGCAGTGGCAGATCACACACACACACACACACACACATGTTCTCGTTTACTGGCCCACCCCTTTATCTTTTGGCTGCCCCATTTTGGCTGGTGCCTTGGCAATAAAACCATTTTAATGAGATTCAAGCTTTAAATTTCGCGCTTTATTGACGTGAGTGTTAAACAGCGGCACGTGGGCGTGAAACGCCCAGTTGGGAGAAGAAAGCGGGAACGACTGCGGTGGATTTACTAAACAAATTGAAAAGGTTAATGGGATTCATTTAACCACTAAGTAGTTTGACTCTGCAAAGTATGCTAACTTTTATTCTAAAAAATAACTGTCACAAAACTAAAAAGAAAACAAAATGGTTGTGCTAAAAAATATTTATATTTACCTACTTATATTAAAAAGTATCTTATTAAATTAACCAATTCTTACTTAATTGTGCAGTTTTTCTTTATTATTTAATTCCTTGGCCAAGTATTCTTTACTTAAAACTCTTAAAAGTATGCTATATTTAATGATTTATTTATAATTTTTTTTGTCCATGTTTTGCAGCCCAGAGTCAACAGTTTTTCCAGGCAAACAAAATTTCCTTGGCAAACACAACAAAAACAGAATTGCGTTAACTTAATTATATTTAACTCCATAGAGAGAATTTTAATTAAAAATGAGTGTGTGAAAGATTTAATTGATTTTCTCTTTTTTTCCCCTTTATTCATTTTAATTCTTTTTGCTCAGCATTCATTCATGTCGTTTTTTTTTTTTGTACAAAGATTTTAACAACTTTGTTAAAAAGAACACACACATTTTATTATGAATGAATGGAAATTGCTTAGGCTACTTGCTGCCTGTCTTTATTGCATCCCCTTTCTTCTCCCCGCTGTTTCCACCCAGATGACTAGATAAAAGTTTACACAGTTAATAATAAAACCATTTAGTATGCAAATATTTATACATTCAAGGGCCAAGCCCAAAACTCGAATATGAACCAAAAAAAAAATAAAATAAAAACCCATTTTCAAATAATTTTTCACGCTTATTCTACCATATACGTATAAAATTTCGAGTGAATTTTGGGAATGTTGAATGAGGAAGTGTCCAATGAAAGGAATTTTGAATACCCTTGCAAAACTTATTGGTTTATAAAGTCGGTAATCATTGCCTAAAACGATTGCCACTGAACTGAGGACTCTTATATATTATTTGTTTTATTTACTTTAGTTGGTTTCAAGTTTCAAGTGGCTACTAGAGATCACTACTTTATATATGTACATATATACATACATACATATATACCCATCCATATACCCTATTTTCCTGTCGGCGTATTGAAACAGAAAAAAGTGGCAGCTGCTGGACTTGGCCAAGATGTGTGCACGAGCGAAATGTGTTTGCCAATGGGGTCCATTTTGGTCTTATATGCATATGCAGCTGACTTTTAGCTTTCAAAATTTTTCTCATTTTTCTCATCTTTCCCTATTTTTGTTGGCTTTTTTTTTTTTTGTTCGTGTTGGTGTTGTTTAAGTTGACTTTGAGTGAACGAACAAAACGAAACGAACGACGAACAATTTTTTGTGTGTGTATGTGTGTGTGCTATGAAAAATTAAAAAGGGATTTTGGTGTGGCAGCTGCTGTTGAAAAGCATTTTGAATAGTAACTTGAACAAGTTTTCTTTCACCCCTAAAACCCCCTTAGCCAAACTACTTGCCCCCTGTTGTCTGTCAGCATTTTTTTTCTAGTTGAAAGACGATCGCCTCTGCATTTCTCACACCTCATGCCGCACTCTCCGTGTTATGTACGAATATGCGAATATTTGGCTATTGCGGATGTGGGCGTGTATAAGTGTGTGTGTGTGTGTGCGCGTATGTGTTTAGCCTAAAGTGGCGCTTAATTATGTGGTTATAGGGCAAAGCCAAAAGGCATTGGTATGTTGCGTGTGTGCTTTTTGGCTGTGTGGCCTGCATTTAATTATGAGGGTTAGGTTTTCGTTTGGTGTAAGAACAGGCTAATTGAGAGGGCTACAACAGTTTTTTTTTTTTTTTGTTTCCCTTACCCATATAAATTCGATATCAGTGGAAAAGAGTTGGATATGTATGCCAAAGCTGCCTCCTAGTTGACAAGAAGGAATTTCCTGTTTATGGTTTCAACTTAATTAAGATTCGTGTTTAGTCGCTGTGTTTACGCCTATGATATTTAGATGTTTTGGTTTCAAGTTTTTTTTTGAATTGTTCTAGAAACGTTCAATAACAGTTCAACACACCTAACACTAAAATAAGGAATTAAATTGAACTTTCGATATATATTTTGAATAATTTGAATTGTGTCTAAGGACTTTTAATGAGACAAGTGCTTAATTAGCTCTCAACTTCAAATTATTCCATTTCAGCTAATGCTTTTGATGAAATAATAACTATTCCCATAGTCAGTATCTTTGATTAATTGAACGTATTGTGGAAACTTCTAGTTAGTTAGTTCTTTTCCTAGACTAAGGACTGTAAAATTTTAAAATAGAATAACGGTCAGAAATAGATTCAATAGAACGAAACTAAATAATTATAATTCGTTGAAAGATTTCATTTTAATTCAACCACAACTACAAATTGTAAATATTTTTATATTCTAAATTACTCAACATTTTTAAAATCTAATACAAGTCCGAGTCCCAAAAGTTTAAGACAAAAATTTATTTCCTTATCGGACTTAATAAAAAAGGTATTGTAGTAAACATTTATGGTTTAAAATAGCCACAAAAAATACTCATACTTAGATGTTAAAGTAAATACATTAAGAAATATTTACAACATGATATCTTTGGCGAATTCTAATTAAGAGCTGTTGCATTTTACATCACAAAATCATGATATTAAACCTAAAGCTTATACTTAAGATTTCAACAACAAGCTAACTCAAGAGGTAACAACAAATTACTAAAACAATTATTTAGCATATTATACAAACGCAACAACCCCTTAGGCTCGCATTGACTTGATTAATTTTACTTAAACTTGAACAAATTTACGTTTCATAAATCGATCAATCAACTGATGTAGCATTACAATCTTGACCCAGGTCAAGTTATCTTTTACACCTTGCATCGTTTGAAATCAAAATGTGCATAAAATTGGTCAACATTTCGTTTTTGTTTTTTTTTTTTTTGCTTTTTCTGTTTTTATTTGGCTTGTTGTTTGTTTTATATTGTCACACATAAAATGAACTTACCTGCTGGCAGATGCAATAATAAAAATTCGTTGTAAAAAAGTCAACCAAATGTGAGTTGGCGACTCGTAAAAATGCTGCCAATGTTGCTGTTGCTGCTGCTGCTGTTGCTGGTAGTCTGACTGTAGATGCTGCTCTTTTTGTAGCTGTTGCTGATGTTCCTACTGCTGATGTTATTATTGTTGATTCTAGTAAACTTTTTGCTTAGTTTAGTTTAGTTTAGTGTTGTTATTTTCAATGTTGATTTGTTGTTCTCTAACATTTTGTATTAGCCAAAGTGAAATGTTGCTGATGGAAATGTTGTTAGTGTCGCTGCCACTTTGATGCGACATTGTTGTTTTTGTTGTCTTTTGAAAACGTTTTTATTCTGTTTATTGTTTTGGACACTTTATTTAGAAATCGTTTTCTGTCTGCTTGTTGTTTTTCTTCTCTTTTTCTGTTTTTTTTTTATTTTTATTTATTTTGTTTTACATGAATTGTTTATAGGCTAAATGACTAAGGGGCGAACAAAGCACAACAAGAACAAAAATGAAACATAAAAAATTGAATTTTTGTTTCATTTCTCTGATGCTGATGCGGATGCGAATACGAATGATGACGACGGCGATGATGATGATGATGTGGAATGGCAACCCATATGTCAAAAGATTTATGACCATACAAAATGGCAAGCAAATGCCTCCCCCCGACCGCACTCTTTATTCATTGCTTCGCGCCCCTCTCCATCGTTTTACATCGCCGGCATCCTCTCAACGCCATGAATTATGCAATGAAATTTATTTCATTTCATCCATCGAGGCCAAGGCAATTGAAAATGTTTTATATATTGTTTTGTTATAAATTAAAGAAAGAACAAAAAAATTATGCAACAAATAAAAAAACAAGCAAAAATTTATGAAGTATTTGTTGAGGGTCATTAAAGTGCTCCCTGTTCTTCCAACACCTAAGGACCACCCAAAGAAAGTCAATGTCCCCTCAACTTCTGACTTCCATTCCCCTTTAAGTTTCCTGTTCTGTTCGGTTTTTTTTTCTTCTTTTTGCCTTTGTCCTTTGTCTTTTGCTCTTTGGGGACTTCTGTTGTCGCCCATTTACTTCGTATCCCCAACCTTCTCATTTTTTTACTTTTTATGTATTTTTTTTTTTGTGTTTTTCCACTTATTAGTCTCTTCTACGTTTTGCAAATATTTGCATACCAGGCACGTCTCAGACATTTCTCTCCTTTCTTTTTTTTTTACTCTTTTTGTCCGCCCTCAATTTTGTTGTTGTTTTTGTGTTATTTTAAATTTTATTATTATTACAATTTTTGTTGTGTAAATGCGAGATTTCTTGGCACCACATTAACTCTGCTAGCAAAAGAAAAGGAAATGCAAAAT
The DNA here is from genome assembly GCF_018902025.1 of Drosophila willistoni. Taxonomy (NCBI): domain Eukaryota; kingdom Metazoa; phylum Arthropoda; class Insecta; order Diptera; family Drosophilidae; genus Drosophila; species Drosophila willistoni. The sequence continues at coordinate 5,950,302 of NW_025814051.1, forward strand.
GGAATGAATAATGGCCAAAACAAAACGGAAGTAAAATATAAGTATTTAAAAACATAAAAGAAAAGTGCAAATAGTTAAAGAGACTTTAAGCGTGGTCTTAACGTTCTTTTTCAGGTTGCTTAAATTACTTTTTCAACTTAAGCAGTCTTTCAGAATTTATTTAAGGCAAAATCTAAATGCTGGATTTAATTGAATTATTTTACAAGATTATTGTTGAATGAGTGAAGGATTTTTTTTTATTTATTTTTTTTTGTATTTAACTTATAACTTGGTATAAAAGTGGTAGTAAAAATTAATTTCAATGCCATCAGAAACTCCAGCATAAAAATTTTGACATTAAAGCAACTTTTGAGGAAAGAAATTGTTATATTTTTATATAAAAAAAAACTTTTATTATCTCCGCATTAAATATCGCTTCTAAAAAGTCGTTGAAAATATAAAATTTTGATTAACAATTTTGACATGAAAATGTTTGAAAATTAATTGGAATATGAATTTCTAAAATATTCTCTTTGCCGATATAAAAGTTAACCATGAATTTGCTTCAGTCTTAGCCTTAAAACATAAATTCTATATCCAATTTAAAATTAATTATAAAATATGGAAACGTCATTTAGATATTTAAAATTTTTCAAGTTGGCTAGTGTGGGTTTCTATAAAAACCAATAGATAAAATTTACTTTGGTGCGTTTTGTAAAACACAGACACAAATTGGTTACAGTCCGTTTAAAAACTTCATCTTACAAAGGCAATTTGAAATTTTCCAATATTCACAAATTTAATTGAGTCAACTTTTATTATAATTTGTGTGTCAATTTTCAGTTGTCAGACTAACTTCGATCGTAATCTTTGGCCCCTAAATACAGTCAATGTCTGTTAATCCTCGTGACTTATCCCATAGATAACTCTCTAAATAAACCACTTAATCCATTAAATCGTAGGCGTGTTACTTTTCACGAACCAAATTGAAATGAATTTAAGCCCCCGCACTTTTTTGTTGGCTTCCTTTGGTTTCACTTTTTACCCCCCAAACAGTTCCTCCTTTTGGGGTTTTTGTTTTTTTGTCAGATGCTGCTTCTGGAAGGCATTTTTTGTGCCTTTCCGCTGTTGTTGCCCTTCTGTCTACCCCATCAATTTGTAATTTGTAAATGAAATTGCTTTTGTAGGCGCGTAGCCCCTTTTCAAACCCAAAAAAAAAAAAAAATAAATAAAATGAAACCGAAAAAAGAGGGAAATGCAAATTTGAACAAATTGATTTAAAAGTCTTGATGTTGGCCAATTTGAGTACGTCAAAAAAGAAGACAAAATTAATTACATATGCACAGAGAGTGGCAGAGAAGGTTTGCCATTTCACACTTTCTTTTCATTTAATTTTATTAATTCGTTTTCAACTTTTTGCTCTTTTTTTTTTTTGTTGGTGGCACCATTTTGAACAATTTTTAGAAATTTCATTTTCAACACACTCTCAAAACGCACTTGATGATCATTCGAGTTGCTGGTTGCTTTGGGAATTTTTGAAAATATTTCACGAACGGAACAGCAAATTTTCGTTCCATTAAACGTACATCTTCACGCTTCCGAGTTGACTGATTTGCCAAACTGTGTGAACTTTTCCCTCTGTGTCAGGCCAAAAAGGAACAAATGCCGAGAAAAATGAACGTGCTTGTAATACGAACAGCCAGTTGCCACATCGTGTGGCAGAATTGCACGAAGTACTGTTAGGTTGGTTCTTATCAGCGAAACGATTGTTGTAATCGTCTACTCACAACGATTCGGAAATTTCCCCTTACAAACTGGGAGAGAAATCAACGCAGACGCACAAAACGAAAGAGAGAATTCTATTTTATAGCCGGCTTTTGTTGGTGTATTATTGTTGAAGGTGAATTTTAGCCTTCACGTTGATGAAACTTTACTCAGCCAAATTGTTGAATGGCCAACACAGAAACGCACACACACACACACACACACATAACAGTCAAATGCAAGAGTTTGAGCCCTCTTATCAGTTGGTAGATTTGTTTGGACAGTCCAAAGTGGGCAAAATGTTTATCGACGACGCCTTCAGAGAGTCACTTCACATCATATTTGCCTGAAGAGCCAGAGGAGCAGCATATGAACATACACACATACATATAGGGGCACATATAAGTATATAGAACGATCGATTAGAGTATAGCATCTGTTTGGCATGTGGCAAAATGTTGAACAAACATATTTTTTTGGTAAAGGGCTCATTTGAAGCCTCAGACCCAAGTGGACTCTGTTGATTATCAAGCTGATTATGATAATTACATTGAAAAATGTGTCTGTCTTGAGTCTGTTTTGGTTTTTGATTCAATTTAAAAAGAAAAAAAAAAATCCAAAGTTTGTTAAATCTTATGTCTTTAAGACATTCGGCACTGAAAATCTAAATCCAATCAATGCAAATAGTTTCTAATACATTTATATTTACTTAATTTAACTTAACCATTATTGTTAATAAGAATGACAGAATATGATAACAGGTAAATTGAAGGCGGCCTCCTTTATTAAGGACTGTTTTGGACCTTAGATACGATTCGTAAAGCCAAAATAAATAAAATATTGTGGGACGCACTAAAAAAATTAAAGAAAACTTGTCTCTTTTGGTCTCCACATGATCGATGAAATATAGACACATGATTATGTTCAATATTAATTACTATGAAATATTTGAATGGTTCAGGTTATGAAATGTATTGTGCTCTCCAATTACTTTTAAATGCTTTATATAGACCCCATTTATTGGCCAATTGTAATACAAATTATGGCAATTGGGCTCAATCATGGTAATTAAAGTACTCGTTCTCAATTCGTGTATATGTATGTATTTATGTATATGAAATGGCTTTCAATTGTGTCACAATTATAAATTATCCTACATTATTTCTGCTGTCTCAGGCTAAAAAGAAAGAAAAAGTGTGTCAATTGTGTTTTCTATTCTTGTTTCTCTCTTGTTATTTTCAATGGAAATCAATTAATTTTGCATAAATAAACTTGATTGTCAGCGTGGTCAGAAGAGTTGCTATTGCTGTTGCCGTGGCCCTAGACCCAACCCCTTACCTGTCATCTCCATTTTCCTCAAAGCTCCTTTTGCCACCACTCAATCAACAATAAAATGGCAAGCATGTGCTTTTTTTCTAGGAAAAAATAGCAAACAAATTGCAATTAATAATGCATAAGACCAAGAGGGACAGACGTTGTACGTGGAGAAAGATACGGCAAGGGAGATGGGAGGAAGGTGGTTATGGTTGCGGTGGGTGGGTGGAAGAGACCAAGACCAAGTCGATACACTTGGCTTTGTGTACAGCTATATGCAATTTGCATAAATGCTATGAAGCAAACAAAAGAGCGGGTAGCGGTTGGATGGGGAAACTTGGTGTCAAACTAATGGCAAACTATGACAGGGCCATTGATTTATTATGCAGGGTAATTAGTTTGGCCTCTTTAGTAACAAAATGTTCTCTACAAGAACAAGCCAATAAGCCAAAAAGTGGACAACAGGACAAGCCAATTGAATTGAACCCAATATGAATGCCAAATAAAAGAAGTAAACAAACAGTGAAAACAACTAGACTGAAGGAATAAAGTGAAGCTTAACAGAGCATCAACAGGCTGACCAAGAAAATCTTTCAAAGAGACACAGATGAAGACGTGAACGGATAGGAACGGAAGTTGCCTTTGTGGGCGACAAAACAATGTTGGAACATGTTTCAGATACCTCCTAATTTTTCTTTTGTATATGAAAGGTAAACACAAATCGCCTGAACGCCTTTTTTTCTAAAAAAAAAGTCTGATCTATGAAGTTTACTAAGCAAATTCGTATCGATTCTTAAACAACCTGATTTAATTATTAATTTAATTATTTCTGCTATTTCTGCTTTATTAGTTATAGGAATCACCTGTTTCTATATCTATATTAATATAGTAATATACATAGCATCTAAATATTTTTATGAAAAACAATTTTGGTTACTTTGGTTCTTTTTAAATGTTTAAACGGTAAGGTAACTGCGACTGTGACCTTTGTGACCAATCTTGTCTTAAAAGCTGTTTATTTAAGTTTTTCGAATGCCATAAGTGAAATTTTCCATTTTTTAAATAAGTGTTTTTCCATAAAACAAGATGTGTGAACCTAGTAACAAGTAATTTAAGACCTTTGCCAACAGTCAACACAACTTGGAGCACTTACTTTAATTTAAATACTTCAGTGTATAAAATTAAAGTACTTGTAAAATTCAATTCAAAAAAAAAAGGGAAGCTCCACTGAAGTTCATTTTTTAAAATATTTATTTATTTATTTACAATTTTAGATAAAGTAATTAATACTAGACCTAAAGGAAAAAAAACAATGAGTACTAGCAACAAAGCCTTCGACTCTATTTTTAAAATAAAATATGTATATAGCCTTAAAAATCTATTTATAGGCAAAATAAATTATTTGCAATAAAGTTTTGTTTTCTTTTGTTTGTCAAATGTTTTGGATTCTCTGCGGTTAAAATACAAAAAAAAATATCATCAAATGATTTTGTTTATGCTCAACCAAACGATATTGTAATTCATAGATATAATATAATCAATTTAATAATTAAAAAAAGATTGATTTCTGTGGAAAGAAAATTTTGTAAAGATACAAATAGATTTCCATTTGACTCTTCACTTACCGCAATTGCCTAAAAAAGTTAATTTTCTTACGCTCCTCGGTAACATTATTCATATGTTCATCTAGAAATTTGAAGTCCAAGCCAGTTTGCGGATCAAAATCGTTTTTGGGCTTACGATTAAACAGAGCATCGGGTGACACATTTGTTTCGGACTCACTGGGACGTGGCTTACTAACCATTGGGTATGGGGGAGAGAACTGACGCATATAGTTGGTCAACAATGGAGGTTCCATTTCATCTTCAACAACGATGGTTCCATATCGAGGACTTGGGACATTAACAATTAAAAATATCAAATATTATGTGAGAAAATAAAAAAAAACTCACTCGTCCATGTTGAATGATTGAAAATTAACCAATTTCCGTTCAATCAAACATACAGTGTGATGCGGTTTAGCACCTTCTTCGAGCATCAATTGTGTTGTGGTTCTCATATCCATTTTCTCATCACTAGATTCCCAGAGACTGGTTTTCTTTTGGCGAGACATATTTTCTATTTTCTATGACTTGGAACAAACTACATATATTGAGTAAATTTTCAGAGCGAATGTGAAACAATTGTTTGGCAGCTTAAACCGATTCGATTGTGTTGTATTTTGTATAAACACAAAACAATATGCAAATGTGTGTGAGAAGGCAAATGGTTTCTAAATAAATACGTCGACAAATGAAAATGAAATGAAAATCGAACAGTATTGGGTTAGTAGAGTGTGCGATTATGTGCAAGGACGGGGGTTTTGTATTGTGGCCAACCATTCTGTGGGTAACAATGGGCCAATAGAACAATGCACGGATTGACTCACTCCAAACCCTTTCTCGATGTCTCATTATAATCAGTTTGCCACCTCTGTTTGCCTTTGCCATGCAACGACGACATTAATACGGCCTAATTAAACAAATATTATGTGAATGGGTATGAAAATGCAAATTAGAATCTGTAAGTTTAAAGCGCTATTTGGCAGTACTAAGGAGCGATTAGCTAAGGTATCGAGATAAGCTGGTGTTATACAACTAAAAATATATAATCTTTTCACAATACTTAAATATGATTTTCATTACTTTCTTTAAGCTGAACCATAACAGCAGAGTCTGAAAAATTTAAGGATTTTTTTTTCTAAATTAATCAATTTAGGCTTAACTACAACAATTGTTATAGATCTCAATAAAAAAAATCAATGAAAATATAGATTGTAGTTGAATCTGTGTAAGCCATTAAAACTAAAGCAAAAAGATTTACCAAAGATAAACAAATAAAAATTATAATTACATCTTCTTAGATGTTTCATGGATGTGGGATCTGGCTTTGTTAAGGCAGCAGATTTAAACTAGGGCACATTGGAAATAAGTTTTTGTGTTTGTAGATTTGGAAATTTGATCTAAAAATAAAAAATTATAGGATGGATTCCAAGAAATATCTTTAAAAGTAAAAAAAAAATCTTAAGAAAATTATATATTGTAACTTATTATTAGATTTCCCCGACAATTGGCAGTCCCAGTGGATTTAATTAACTATCGAATTCATTTAGATACAAGGTCATGAAAATATTTTTTGAAGAATCATTATTTAACAAGATCCATGCATCAGGAATAATGTTTATCTTATAACTCAGTATAATGTTGATAGCGGAGTCCGATTTGCGCCGTCGTCATTGTTTTTGTTCTCGATGACAAATGTGGAACACGATTACTTCTGACTTAAGTGTAAAGAGAGACACAGATGTAGGAGATATACATATATAGATAAAGAGAGAGAGATAGAGAGAGAGAGAGATAGAGAGAGAGAGAGAGAGAAGCAGAGAGTCATAGACATGGCGATGAGGAGATGAAGGCAATCGGTTGGGGCGGCGATGCCACATAAATTATAGCACCACAAGTTTTGCATGCGTTTGCATTTTGCAGCGCATAATTTGCATTTTTAAGCATTTCCACAGTGCATTGGGCATAATTAAAGACCAAAGCCAACGATTCCGTAAACGTAAACGATACCAACTTCAGCACCAACTCCAACTTCGATTCCAATTCAACCCACTGAAAAACAGGAAATGGCAAATGTAATTAAGCCAAAAATGAAAGGCAACTTTTCCACACATTTGAAGCTGAAAATCATTCTCTTTTCATTTTTATACAGTTGACTTGAGCCAGATTTTAAGTTAGCGGGCATATTGGTTAAAAACAGTGCTGATGTTTACTGAGTGAATTGGGTCTAGTTGGGGGCAGGCAGCATGGCATGGCACACTTAACAAATTAATGTCAAGCCACAATAAAAGTCAACAGCTGGTTTTTTGCTGCTATTGCTGCCACCCCGACGTCTGGTGAGTTTGCTGCAAAAAGCAAAGTTGAGTGCAATGTCATGCTGAGACTGAGACTCATATGCATGTGGGCAGATGTGTTGAGTCCTGAGGGAGTGGTGAACACCGAGCATGTCTTGCACGTGCTGCAACTGGCTGGATATTGCAAAACGTTTCCACAGTTTCTTCTAATGAAAATGCAAATGCCAACAGTGTTGTTTATATACCAAGAATATCATCTGAAACTTGCTTTTTTTCGCAAGTTTTTTTATAGAAAAGATTTCGCCAAAAAAAATGAAGCACACTTTGTTTTCAAATATTTAAAGTCTTTCTTCAAGTTTCTACGTATAAGTTAAGGTATCTAGTCTTTTATCAATATGTTTGAATGAAATTTTAAAATATATTTTACAACATTATTCGAATTAAAGTCAAAAATAAGAAACGGGCCCAATTTGTGTATATAAATCGTTAAGCTAAGAGTTTTCTTGGTTATACATACATACATATATCATAATAAATATCCTTAGGTAAGTACATTTCAACTGTGAGCGTATTGACAAATGAGAGCTTGTGACATGTTTTTCAAGTGATTTTCCAATGGAATTTTTTACCTTTTATATTAACCACATGTTTTCTAAAAAAGTATTGTTGACTGTGTAATTATTGTTTTGGTGTACTCTTGTCCTTCCATTAAAGACATTCGAATAACGGCAAACTAATTGTAACTAGTCAATTATCATTTTATTTTTTAAGGTATAAAAGTATTGTTTAAATTTCGAAAAGTTATGTAAGTTAAATCAATTCACTAAATTGAGTGCTACAATAGCGGATTTACGTTAGCTGAACCCCTATGAATTTATTTTTCTATTCTTAGTTAAATTCAATTGTCAGGCAAGCTTAAGCCCGCAAAAAAAAAAAAATCAAAATAAATAGCCAAGTAAAATGAAAAATCAAACTGAACGAAGGCACAATCCTGTCGCATAATTTTTTGGCAAGAATGTGAAATTAATTATGCGCAAGTTGGAAAAGGTCCTAGATGCACAGAGACTCGCAAAAGGCCAACAACGGTAGTTCAGAGAGTTGGGCGGCGTCAGCTGCCAAAAATTTGGTTGGTTCTCCAAGGAGGATTATGTTAAATTTAGCGGTGACGACACAGGACACTTGGCAAAAGGTTGCTTGCCTTTGGTGCTAATAGTCCTTTTCTCTTCTCTACACAATGCGAGCAGTAATTGCTCAAAGACACCAAGGAGGGGGAACGGTTCGGCATCCGGATACGGATCGCCGGCATGGTGCTTGTGGCCTGTAAGGAAAGTGCTGGCCCACCATTAATTGTCAGCCAAGTCAGTGCCAACTAACCAGAAGTCGCGCTGTTTGCCAAGTCAAAATAATAAAATACTCTCTCAATGGGAAATCCTTTTAACTCATTTTTATTTTTTGCTACACTGCACCGCTGCTTGCCATAAATTTTCCGCCGACTTTTCTTTATGCCACGTTGTCATTTTCATTGGTCAAGGAATCATCTTGCGGAAAGTTCAGTTAAAAAAAAAGAAACAATTTTTTGCCTAATTTTTTTTTTCCCCCCATTTTTGTAGCGAAAAACTCAAATATGTAGTTTCATTTGAATATTTGCAAAGGCCTTTTGCTTCTGTTTCGCATTTCATTCTGAGGTTGGCCAAATATTTGCATTAAATTTGGCCAAGTGGCAAACGTTTATTCAACTATTTTTCTTTTTTGTTATTTTTGCAGCCGTTTTCTTCTCTATTTCCTCTTCATTTTGCTTTGGTTTGTTTTCATGGTTTTTCCGTTTTTTTTCTTTTTTTTCTCATGCAGTTGTACAAGAATTTTCTTTGTTTGTTCAGCGCTTTCGCGGCGAGTTAATTTTGCATTTCCGCTCATTTAACGGCATTTCGTTTCTTTTTCACTCTTATTTTCCTCGTTTTGCTTTTATTTTTGTTTTTCTTTTTACTTTTGCTCAAAGTACCATGAAGTTGTTTTGGCCACAGGCTGCCAGCAGGAAGTTCATTTGGAGCACTGAAGTTCTCGCAGGCTAGAATCATACATATATATGCAACACGAAAGAGCAGAACAAGATTACAGTTGAAATGGACATTTGTAAAGAGATAAATTTATATAACAAAATACGAAGACTTAACACACAATTTTAAACTGGCTTCCTGTGTTCTTGGTGTTGGTGTAACCAACTATTTACAAAACTCAATCAGTAAGCTCAAATAAAGTTATTTCTTAATTGATTTAATTTTAAATTATTTAATATGACCCAATAGTTTTTAGATTTCAAAAATATCGGATTATAAATTGGATATAATTAATTAAAAAATTTAAGGAATTCATTGCGATAGAAATAATTTCTTGGTTTTCAATTATTAGATGTCAGATTTCCTGTAATTTAATAATTAAATAATTTAAATCCATAAATTAAATTTTAAAATTTATCTTAAATTTTCAAGTATTTCCAACAAAGTGTGTTCTTTAACAACATCTGGCAACCTTCGACTTTTCCAATACTAATTTTCAACGTCACATCTCTAATACCATCACTACAACACTAAATATTAACTTATCGCTAAAAAGTAGTTTGCATATTTTGTTTATTTTGCTTGTGAAATGTATAATCGACCTTGAATTCAGTAGGAGTGCATATATAGTAAATCATTCCAATAGATATCAACAACGTATCGATAATTTCTCACAAAAGATTTCAACACAGCGATAAATTGTCTCTTTCTCATGTACATATGTATAAATACATGTGTACATACATATGTATATATATTGATTGTATATTGATTGTGTACATGTATTGATTATAATAATTTTCTGTTGCAAGTAAAATATTGGGGGCTCCCCTGTAAGGTGAATGTGGTTAAATCATTTTGCCAAGTCTGGTCACATTAAGCAAACATTTTTCTTTTCTTGAACAAGTTTTTGCAGAGGAAACAAGTCTTCATTCCCGGTTATATTATTTCACAATAGAAAAGGACCAATATGGATACTGTGACTCAAGCTCAATCGATCGATTTAAGCGATCTTAATGATTTTCTGTACGATCTAATTGATTTGCTTCAGTCGCAAATCACAGGATTGGCTATGAATCGAGTACTGCAGTGGATCAGTACCCAGTCAAAGAAGAAAAATGTAAATCTGTCTCAGAAGATATTCCAAAAGCTAGTTACAGCGATGATTGCAGCCTTTGAAGAAAATGATGCAGCTGCCTCCTCGAAGGAGCATCGCCAATTGGTGGCCAATGTCTTGGAATGTGTGCAACTCCAAGTCGAAAAGTTTCCCAGTGACGATGGAAAATTAATTCTAAATCGTTTGTGGTCGCTGAGTGTGAATGGCGACCATCACCATCCTCTCGCTGGGCAGATACTCGTCCAGCTATCAGATAATTTTGACCTCGGACTAGAACAGTGTCCACAATTACTGACGATTATTCAGCAGCTACTCCAATCAGACGAAGAGATGAATCGTCAATCGGCCTTATTCATTATGCATGAACTTGAGAAAAAGTTTGAGAAAAACGAAGTCGGAAATGCAATAAAGTGTCCCAAAAACCTATGGTCCGAATACATTAATGCATTGGAGCTTCTTGAAGCACAGCAGATGCCTCTTAACCTCATCAGTTTGTTGGATAATCTGAAAAACCTTGATTTGTCTCCGTGGTTGAGCATTTTATTTCTCGGACTCTTACAATCTGAGAATATAACTGTTGTTTATGCAACAGTAAAATATGTTGTAACCCATTTAAAATTCTCCAACTTGACTGATTGGAATCTGGTGGAGAAGTTTTTGGCGGCCTCTAATAGGATGCAGTTGTTCGATGTCGAGGATGACGAACAATTGCCTCGACTCTTTGGAAACTTTTTAACAACAGAGGAATTAGGGTCATTTATCAAAGCTTTTGTTAACGTTCCTTGGAAATGGAATGATGTTCCATTATATGAATGGCTCATATGTATACCGAAAGAGGAAACCAGACAATGTGCTGATAAAAAAACGCTTCTTAAACTCGCTTCTATAATTAAAGGAATTGAAAACACCAAACTTTGCAGTGGTTCCGTAAAAAGGATTGAATATTGTTTCCAGGTAAGAGTCATAAATGTCGTAAAACTATTTATTCCTATTCACTTCCAATTTTAATGTGTTATTCCTTACAGGCCACACTTCATGATTTGTCTATAGAGGAATACTTGCTTTTCATCGACATGATTTCCGACACTGGATGCCTAGACAATTGGCATAAGGAATGTTTATTAACAAAAATAGTTGGTTGCAACAATTTTGAGAGACAAATTATACACTTTACCAAAGATCGATTAGATAAAATTATGAGTCGTTATTGGGACTTCGAATTTGTTAATGCTTTAATTGATAAACTAAACAAATTACCAAGAGCTCAACATGGATGGTTCCGCCTATTCTTAATAACTCAAATCAACTTTAAAGGTGTTGGTGATTTCTACTACACAGAGTATAAAGTGGATAAATTGATTATATGTGGTAAAGATTTGAAAAAATTACAGCAACATTTGATCGATAAACTAGTGTGTGAAACTTTGGAAGCGAAATCTGTTGTATTAGAAAAGTCTGTGGATTTCTTCGTTACTACCCACTTGAATAATTGGAATGAAATAGAAGAGTTTCAAATAAAACCACTGGAATTGCTTCAACAGGGTGGAGAGGAGACATTGGAACATCTGTGTGACCTTTTAGCAAATTGTAATGATAGGAAACAGGACGAGAATATATTGACGGCTATGATCGCCAAACTAAAACAGTTTCCAAATTATGGAGCGTAAGTTACTTTACTAAATAAATATTCAATTTCATAATGGCAATGGGATAATGGCAAGCTACTTAAATGCCAATGGCTTTCAACTACTAAGTCATTACTGTATTTATTATGCCGCTTGGCTACCCAATTCATGTTTAAAAGAAATCGTTAATGAATTATTGCGCATAAACAAGGAAATATCGGAACAAAACCCTCAATATAGAAGCAACTCCGAGCAGCACAGGACTAAATTTTTCATTGCTTTCGCTTTGATGACTTTAAGGAAACAATATACAGACATTCTATGGTCGGCATTATTTTCTTCAACTGATCAGTTGAATATTATATTAATGTACGAAATAATAGTGGCTAAGAGCATATCCCACCCAGATGGTCTTCTGGAGCGTTTGCAGTCTATAGCCAGTCTGGAGACAGACCATCAAATGTCTCTACTGTCGGTTACAAATATTTTCATCCACCTCAAATGGAGTTCACTTAAAGAAGATCAAATTCAAAACATTATTAACTCGCTGCTGCCTCTAACTGTAGAAGCAGTTTTACAAGTTGGCCAATTTGCTAATTTAATTGTTAATGAAATAATAAAAAAGTCGAAGGATGAAGGGTAAGTTATACATCATCATCTTTAATTTAATTCTAACTTATTAATTTATAATTTTAGATTAAAAATTCCAATGGTTAATACATTGCCTTCAAAAACTGGTGTTGATTTCGCAAAGTTATTGGTTGGAACTCAATTAGAAGTTCGTCTTGTATTACCTGAGCTAGACTTGGTCACAGTGGTATGTTTTTGGACATGGTATATGTCCAATGTTAAACCACCATATTTGTCCGATGACAAATTATTACAAGCCAAACAGATTCGAAAAGCTATTAAATTGTCATCAATTGAAATTCAACCGATTAAATGAAACGATTTTGACTTCAAAAATTGACATATATCCAAAATCAGACCTAGATTCGCCCAATATCTCAGCCAATAACGCAGATCTCATTGTGGCAGCTGTTCTTATGGACGAAATGACCAATCTGAACGATCTATTGCAAACTTGCCGAGCACTTGGCGTTCGCTCACTTATAGTGAGCGATTCTTCGAATTTAAGGTTTGGCAATGAATTACTTGCAAATATGAAAAAATAAATACTTATTCTTAATCCATTGCAGTGAGAGCTCTGAGGATACTTTACACATAGTTAAGCTTAAACCAGAATTACTAAACAAGTATTTACGTGAGAAAAAGTTGGAGAATTATAATATCGTTGCCACCCAAAATACAGCAACCAATAATAATTTAATTGAATATCGTTTCGCAAAGCAAACTGTTTTGCTATTCAGGTAAATCAATTTTGCACTTAATTCAATATGTTTATAAATTTATCGATATTTTGCAGTAACCAGCAACGCGACATTCCGGAGAACCTGAAGCCTTTACTGGATAATACAATTGAAATACCACATAATGACTTTCAGCATGCTCAGCACTTGCTGATTTTTAAGTTTTTCAAACAATATTACTAATCAGCAGTTTCAATTCGCAAGACACCACAGAAGGTCAACATTTTCTTAATTTAACTTTAATTTTCTTAGTTTAATAGTCTTAAGCATACCGATCCGGCTTATCAGACACTTTAATGAAATAAACGCACCTTTCTTTAAAATACGTTTTGTGCAACTTCTTTGCATTTTAATAAATTACACATCATTCTTAGATACAAAACATATTGTTAAATGAAATGTGCTGAACCTTTTATTGCCCTCAAATGGGAAATTGGTTTGCCACTATTTAAGGAATTCTAATAAGTTTATTAAACTCATCTAAATTCAATCGAGTAGGTCTAGTCTGATAAGTATTCTTTGTAGTTAAAAACTAAAACATAATATTATAAAAATTTTTATATTTGCTGACCTTTGAAACGATGGATACACCAGATAAGCGTGTAAGTAGTCTAAGATTGTGTCCTGGTCGATATGTTTCGGCAACGATAAGTATAATTTTTATGTAGTTTAATTTTGCCTCTATCGATCATTGACAGACTTCACTTAAACAGACAAGTGCGACTGAAACTTTTGGCCATTCGACACCAGCAATGAAAAGCAATGATCAATTACTCTCAACTACAACAACATCATCGGGCTCAATCTCATCATCTTCTAATTCATCTTCTAATTCAACTGAATTGAGAGCGATAGAAAAATTTTGTACAGATCTAGACAAACTACCCGATGTACCCGAAATAGATGCCTTCAAACGGGGCCATCAAGTCGAAACCCTATTGGATATGTTTGAGAACAATTTCGGTGAACAATATTTATATATAAAATTCGAAAATCTTGTAGAGCCCGAGTTAGTTCCACTAAACGTGGCCGTAAAGAATGTGGGGCATCTGTTACCACGTTTTTACAAAGACTATCTCAAAGCATGGAATAAATGGGAGGAACAAAAAGCGAAGAATTAACTTTTAAAATTTAAATATAAAACTATTTTCTTTTTAATTTTCTGCTTATTTTATTTACGTGTATTTCACACCTTCCGTAGGTATCAACAAAACGCAAAAAAAAAAGTTTCAAGTGTGCGTAAAGCAAAAGTTTTTCCCACAATCGTCATTCTCTCTTCCGCTGCTCTACTACAAAAAGGATATGAGGCACACATCCATGAAGCAGCAAGTCGAATGGCGACATAAAAATTATATGTCAAGCGCAAAATCTCTGGCAAAAGTGTGGCAACAGAACCACAAGCGCACCAGCAAGATGAAAGTTACGAAAAAATAAAAACTTTGGTCGGATCCGACTATTAGATACCCTAAAATTATGAATAAATTTCATTTTAAATGCCAACATGGGGCATTGACTCACCAGCAGGTTCTTGTTAGTAAGCTGGCAAACTTTATCCTACAATATCAAAAGTATTATCATCTTTGTCTATGTCTTTACTTGATCACTTTAGAGCAAAGAGGGGAAAACAAAGAATTTATAACTCATTTGTTTATGAGCGTACTTTAGCTTCTTTCCGTAAAAAGAAGAATAACGATCGACACATTCGAGTATACCCCATCACCCATATACATATGCATATAGAGTATTAAAAAATCTACACATATAAACGCTTAAAGAGATATGAGGAGATGAGTACGAAATAAAATTCTGAAGCTGATTCTATATTTGTATTTTGTGAGTGTGTGTGTGTGTGTGTGAGTTGCAAATGAAAACTTTAAGTGCGAATGAAAATGTTAAAAATGAAAATGACTGTAAACGCGGCAAGATACTAATTTATTTCTTTCTATAGTTATTATAAATATGCTAGGTATAAAAATTATTGATGGAAAACTATACAATGTAAATTTTTACTTTTACGATCATATATTTTTTGCTAATGACATTGGATATTAAAACGGAATCTTTAAGTTATGCAGATATTTTTATTTAACTATGTTAAGTGGGTAACTTCTTTTCAGACGTCTAATCTGTATGCTGTAACTTATTAAAAAAATATATATTTTAAATCTAAAATAATACACATTTTTTTGTTTAGTTATTTCCTTGACTAATATAAGCAGTTCAAGAAATTCTTGAACTAATCTTAATTTACAAATTATGGATAGAGCAATATTCTATGTGAATGTGATTTCACTGTAAAAAATCTTACACCTAAATTCCTCGAAGTGTCAATTAAGTAAAAAAAAACACACAATATCAATCTTTATGTGCCCTCTAAATTTTCTGACTTTGTGATGTCTGCATAACACCAGTCTTCAAAGCTTTTACCCTAAGACTTTCAATTTTGTATAATTATTTTGTTTTGTTAATATAAAAAGCATTTTAGACTTTTCGCATAAATCTTCATAAATGTTTTACTGCGATTGTGCAATCGATAACAATTTAAATCCATTGCCACCAATAAACAATTATTGCAACAGCAGCAGCAACTCCTAACCCTTTCCCAATTTCTCTTGCCGCCAATGAACATGGATCAAATGGAGCCTAGGACACATCAGTCCCATTAGCCACAAGGGCCAATGGCAATAAAAAACACAAAAAACAAGAAATAACAAAAAAAAAAGAAGAAAGGCCAAAGACAGACAGACAATTTTGAATGCCGAACCGCTGAGCTCTGGCGCTGAGCTTTTTATCTTCATAAAAACGCCGCCAGACACAACAGAGACACAGCGACAGAACGGAGAAGACCAAGGGGAGAAGCGGGGCCAGTCAGTCAGACAGGACACGATGAAACTGAAAAACAAAATTCATTGCATAAAATTGTTCAGCCAAAAATGGGAAACAAGGCGAACTAAATAAAGTTTGCAGTTAAGAATTTTAAAACTTTGCGAATAACGACAACATTTAGATACCCTGTAAACTACATTTGAAACTATTATATCTGTTAGAAAATAAATTTAAAGTAAATATATAAAGTAAATAGATCTACTCTTAGTAAGAACTATGGTGAAATTTCACTAAATAGTTAATTAATAATTTAATATAGGAACAAATTCTCATGAATTTTAGACCAACGACACCCAGTTATCCACATAGCTATGTATATTCTTTTTTTCTGACTACGGAGTACGGACTTGGATTGTCATCCAGAAATTTTTTGAAAAGACTCAATGAAATGACAAAAAAAAATCCGAAACAGGAAATTAAAATCGAATCGGGTGCATGTGTTTGTGTGTGTGTGTATGTGTGTGTATGTGTAGGGGATCTTTACGAGACAAGAATACAAAAAAAAAGAGCAAAAAGAAGTAGATTCAAAAGTGTTTAATTTGATATGGCCCTAGGGAGATGTAGAGGAACAGGGAGACCAAAAACTTTCTGCCTTTTACCTTGACTACTGAGAATTTATGAGCAAAGTTTGCGTCTCTCTCACTCCCTCTCCGTTCTTTGCACCCACATCCCTTCTTACTGACTGTCTATGTGCGTTTGTTGTTGCTGCTGTTGTTGCAGAAGGAAATTATGCAATTTTAACGCATAAATTTCACGACTTGCCACAAGAACTTCCTCCGCGACTCTGCCAAATATTCTCAGCGACTGTCTAATTAAAGCGTCCAGCTGCCCGAATTGTTCATCTTCCTTTAGGATTCTTCGTTTGACTGCGATTTAAATGTACACAAAAAGCAATAACAAAAAATTAGTAAACTTTTTTCACGACCTTGCCGAACATGGGACGGGCATATTAACTTTCTGATTCACAATAACTCGGAATTGATTAAGATTCTTAACTATCAACCAAATAGTAAAAGTTTGAGAAAAGAATCCTGAATTTCAAATGTATTTGTTTGCCATACTTTCAATTTTTGATAAGTCATTTTGCATTTTCTAAGATTTTAATTGTGTAACCAATGAAAAATTGGGTATTTTATGGAAAACAATGCAAAATAAACAGTGCTATTACCTTGATTGAAAGTTTGAAAATATTTATTTGATAATTCCTTTATAACATAACTAAATAATTTCTTCTCGCAGATATTGGATATTTACCATTATTATCAGCAGGAAAAGTCTTCCAATATGGATCGGTAGAATCGAAAGTGTATCGTCTTTATCTTAATCTTGATGTCTTTCCACTTCTTACATACATCGTCTTTCTACTTTTTTTTCCGTTGGTTTTGCGGCCGTAAATATCAAAGTTGGCATCACTCCCCGGAGACAAATCAGTTTGATTTTGATTGCATCTTTTACGGCCTTTGGCACCTTATAACTTTTCTTTGGCTTTTTGTGCACATTCAAGCAGATGTTGTTGAGCCATTGAAGGACATGAAGGAAAACCTACTAGCGTGAGAACAAAAAAAAAAAGACTCGCTGTGAAGAACAGGAAGAGGAAAATAAAAGTTGATATTATGGCTGCCGCTTGTTTTAATCCACCTTTGCCTCCTATTCCTGGGTTACCCCATTTTCCAGGTTTTTTTTCTTTGTGCTGCTGCACTTTTTGGGCAGGTTTTTCCTCATGTTTCTCTCTATCTCTGTCTCTCTGGCTGTTTCATTTTATTTCCTGGGATAAGCTCGTAAAACTTTTCCTTAAGCCTGGGCCATGGAAGAGCCTGCCAAGCGCAGGCAGGAAGCTGACAGAAACTTTTATGCGTGCGCCGAAAAGGTGACCAAAAAACAAACAATAAAAACCTCAAAAAGAACAAGAACAAGTCTTAAACATTTTTCGTTTGGGGCAAAATTTAATGAGCGAGTTAAACAAAACACCTAAAATGGGGAAACGGTCATGCTGCCAATAGGGAGAGGGGGCTATGAATATGTAAATGAAAAGTGTCTGTCAGACACAAAATGCTTTTACAATTGAAATGTCAATAATGTTTTACGATGATAAAAGCAACCAAAGAAAAAAAATAGGGGACAAGAGAAACAAATTTCCCTGCACCCTAGCCATACAAATATTTTCATTTGCCTCTGACGAATCTCGACATGCAACCATGTGTTGCAATCACAAAAATAGTATGGGGCATGCATAGGACAACAACATTTTGTGGCCTGTCTTGCGGTGTTTGACTGAAATTGGCCAGAAATAGAAAATTGGAAATTGGAGACTGTGCTGAATTGGAGAGGGGCGGGAGACGGAGAGGGCGGGAAAACGGGAATGCCGAAATCCAATTCAAAATGCCATCAGACATTCTAATTTCATTCATTTTTCAATACAATCAAAGGTCCAAAAACAACCGCCTACATCCTGGGCAACTTCCTGCTCCTAAACTCTACTTCCCTTTGCCGCATAAATTTTGATTGCGATAAGGTGTAACGGCAAACGAAAAGAAATCAACTAACAGAAACGTTTTTGGGCTTAATCAAATCTTATGGTCAGCAAATTGCATTTGTTTCTTTTTTTTTTGTTTTTGTATTTCCAACCAAAAAATACAAATAACCTTCTTCTTGAAGTATACAAGTCATACAATATATCTACTTGTATTCTTTTTGAAAATTGATGTATAACTAAGTATATATATTAATGAGTAATCAAGAAAATTGTGTCGCCAAATCAACCTTTAGTTTCAATATGTTTTAACTAATTTTAGGATGTGGACTCCAATAAATAAACCTTATTTACTCTTTTAATCAAGAAATGTTAACTTAATAAAATTTTTGAATTGTTTTTTACTGTTATTTAATTATTGGTGGGTTATACATGAGTCTACATACCAAATTTGGTGGCACTAGCTTTTACAGTCTCCGAGATCTAGGTATTCATACGGACGGACGGACGGACATAACTCGGCTGTTGATGCTGATCAAGAATATAATACTTTATGGGGTCGGAAAACCTTCCTTCTGCCTGTTACATACATTTTGGCGACTTGAATATACCATTTCCTATAAGTGTATGGTATAAAAATTTTATAATACGTTCGACAAGGGTATACAAAGTATTCAAAAATACTTGGCAAAAAAATATTGAAAAAGCAACCTGTATATTTTTTGATGATTGTGATATGATTCTTATGTCAAATTAAATTATATTTTCCAACATTCATTGCTTTTGTAAAAGTGAAAAACTACAAAAATATCATTCGAAAGAAATTCGTAAAGCAATTTGTACATGGTTTATTAATATGGAAGTGTTCGGTCCTCTGGTTGTTTCACCCACTAAACTATATTGCAATGCGCCATCCAAAAGTTGCCAAAAATGTATAATTAATCTTACCAATTTTAGCAGTAAATATATTTTATATTATTTGAAAACTCCCAATGATGAATTTATTGAAATTGAGCAAACCAGCGGAAAACTTGAACCATTTAATACAATTGATTTGACTGTAATTGTGAAACCTATTGAAACGGATACTCCCGTATACCAAATAGAATTAAAATGGCTAGCAAAGGAACAACCGACAAAGGCAGATTGGTCTGAAGCAACGGTGACATCGATTGATGTTGGTTTTCATAGATCGCTAAAAACACAGACGGATATTGATTATCCATTGATGAGCACGTTCGCCACAAGTGACAAATACCACAGATTGACGGAAATAATTGATCGAAGATATCAACCAGTTTGTAATCACTGCCCAATCGGATATCGCACTATGACATGGAAAGAATATTGGTTGCGCCAAGTACTGTGGGTGATAGGTATATTACTCTTATGTGGAGTGGGTAAGCAGCCTCATAAATTGGGCCTAGACTTTTCTTTTGCTAATATCCCAATTATTGCAGCTTATAATCATTCTATACGTTCTACTTTTTAAAATTTACACTAGGGAAGGGTTTCCATTTTCAATTTGTTCTACCTAATTATTGCATGGGGTAAATATATACTATATACACACACACACAGACACATTAATCAATCATACGCCACGCTGGCTCAAATTTACTTCCCCATCTCTGATAGGTTTATCTTGGGCGGTTGAATTGATGTTGTATTAACTAATCTACCACAAAATCGTTTCATTAGTTTGCTTTTGCGCGTTGGGATGCATTCAGGCATATAAATACCACATGGCAAACACCTGAGTAAATACATAAAAACCAAAAGGAAAAGGACGACTTATCGACTCTGACAATTTTGTTGACTTGCTGCTGTTCCTGTTGCTGAATGTAGACAAAATGTATGTGGAAATTTATACTACGCGTAAGTTTACAGTTATTTATAAAGCAATTATTGCCACAATTAATTTCTGATTGCATTTTGCGTTTAGGTCATCCCACCCCTATAGAGATTGCGACATTGCCTTGTTATTCCTATTGTTGTATATTTGGTGCTTTAATTAGTTTAGTGCCATGCCAAATGGGAGGCAGTTAAATGTTGGAGCACTTGCTTTATGATATCAATTATCATTTTGTGGTCCCAATTCAATTTGATTCATCTACTTAATATCCACATTTTACCCTGAGGGTCTTAATTTAACGGACACAAGACTTTATGCGTTAGCAACAAGAATGTTATTATTAGTTAAATAAAATTTAATGTTCAGTATTACCAAAAATTCAAAAATCACATCAAATGACCTAAGAGTTAAAGTCTAGTTAATTGCTTTTAATTTTACGTTGTGGAATTGAAATTTATTTTGTATTAAGCAACTCGTGTTGTTCTTTTAACATTTATTTGATGGAATAAATTTTAGATATTATTTATTAGGCTCATGTATTTTTAAAGCTAAGCTTCAAATATTTTGTCGTAACCAAAAACTATGATATATAAATAAGAGGACAAAAGCCGAAGAGACGAATTTCTAATGAGTTATCTGATTTGTTAAATTTTCTACGCTTCTAATACACTTGTAAACATCTAATTACGTGTACGCAGGGTATGCCAGCCAGAGTAAAATGAGCACATTAAATTTGAAGTTAGACATTCTAAATGTTGTTTCAACATCTTCTTATTACTACATTATAGGCTTGTATTTTTTAGTATTCCGCAAAGACAATCCCAATGAATGGAGGATTATGACTATATAAATTTGTCGATAGCCAATGTTGATTTAGAAAATTAACAGATTCTAGTTGATCCAATTTTGAAAAGGTTTTAAAATAATTCTTTAAATTGAAATTATTTTACAGATCTGCCGATAGCCTCTATTTTTGTTTGCTTAATATTAAATTAAACACTTAAAGAAATTAGTTTATCACAAGATGTTAAAAAAAACATGCCCAATAATCAACAGTCAAACATGATTCAAATTCTATTGAAAATGAACTTCCTAATTGCCCTCAACTTATCGGGCATCGTTGGACACAAGCCACTTAATCTGTTAAATCACTTGTGGTTTTTTCTTCCTTTTCTTTGTTGTTGTAGTCATTATGTAAATGGCATTTTCTGGGATATTATTATATTTGTCACATCGATAACATTATTAGCAACAAATGCCCCTTCAATAATCGTCCCCAAGTGGCAATGCCCAATTTTGTCAGCTTTTGGCAATTTGGGGGCTTGGATACCCTCGTCTTATTTCTGCTCTCATTTCATTTTCGTTTTGGTTGTCGTCTCGAAACTCAATTCAATGGGGGCAATGGTGCTTGGACTTGGAGTGTGTCCGCTGTCAACAGCATTTGTTCAACGTTTTCATTTTTTCTCTCTTCTTTTCTTTTTCTTTTTATGTTTTACTTTTTTTTCTTTTGTTGTTGTTGTTCCACTCGTCTTGTCTCTTTACAGACTTATGAAGAAGCGAGGACAATCGTTGACAGCCAAGTTTTTTTCATCTTTTTTTTTTTTCTTTGGATAGAATTGTAAGGGAGTCTTTGGGATGGGCGGAGGAGTGTTAGCGAAGGGACAAAGTATTACGTAGTTGAGCGCAGCTGCTTCAAAAATATAATAAATAAATAAACATAATTTATAAGTAGCAGATTTTTTACGTCTGTGTTGGCACAAAATGCTTAAGCAAACACACTCAGACAAACGCACATGGAAAGACATTGCCTGAACGACGGCGTTATTTCTAACCATTTCAATACCCTGTATACAAAGAGTAGATGGATATTGATATACAATATGATTAAAAGCAAAAAAAACTAACTGTTTTGTCCACGAATATATTTGGCTGAATTATAAGTGTATTCTGTTTTGAACTATATTATTTGAAAAGTAAATTTATTGCACCTTTCGAAAATGCCCAGGCTTGTAAAATATTTGGAAAACACAACTGGAACATTGCTCAAGTGCATTCTAAAATCTCAAGTGATAATTCTGAATGTATACTCCTCAATTGTTTACATGTTTCTTAGCCTGACAATTGACCTAGTTATGATAAAAAGCTTTAGACACGACTCAAGATCCACAAAAACTATTCTCTTGATCAAATTTACTAACCTTAAATTTGACAGCTAAGAATTTATAAGTTTGAAGTTTGTATGTTTGTTTGTCATTAAGAGTCATTAAGATCTTTGCTTGTTTAATTATTTTCTTTTTGGCCTAGGAGAGATCATTTAATTATCTTGATAAATTTACTCACAAATTGCGATTGAATCGATTGATAATTAATAATTACATAATTTATTTATTTAGACTCCAATCTGTCATTCACACAGCTGCAAAAGCATGTAAGTAGTTGAATAGTAATTTTTTTCTTTTCATATCTTAATGTGTGCTTAATTATATTGTATGTTACAAAGGGTACCCGGAAGTCGTTCAATGCTTAGCATAAATGCTTTTTATGTTTCAGATGAATGAGCCATGCCATGTTGTGGGCATTTGTTGTGGCAAATGTTCTTAGACAAAGGACAATGATCAGATGGAGTGTTATCTGCCATTGTCGTCTTTAAGAGTATTATTATTCTATAGAACTTTTCAAATTCTGGCATATGCACTATTTAATACGAATGTGACTAATTGTGTAAAAACTGCAGACGTAACAAGCATTATATGAAACATAGTTCAACTTTTTTGTCTAAACCGCACTTTAAAGTCGTTTCTTATTTTAGATTACTTTCTGCTTTGTACATAAGGCCAAACACTTGACCCACACTACCCTCATATTGCACTTTGGATTGTCAAAAACATTGCCACACCTACCATTCTTTTGTTTTTCAAAAATTCTAAAATAAGAAGTCCAAATGAGAAACAAAGAAGAAATATATATTTCCTTCTTTTTTTTTTTTGTTTTTGTTGAAGTCGTAGCCTAAACCGGAAGTCAAAAACATAAACGTACTAAAAGCCATCGCCGCACTCAGCAACAGTCGGTGAAATATATATTATATGTATGCGACCCGCCCACATACTCAAACTCCCTTTCTCTCTGCCTCTCTCTCTCTCTTTCTCGAGCAGCGGCATTGGGGGTAAACCCGCATTCAAATGGTTCCATATTTCTTGACAATTTAGGACACCATTAGCGAGAAATTATTACTGTGCGGCGTTGACTGCGCCAGTAAGTGGAGTAAGAATGGCCATGATGATGATGATGATGATGATTATGATGGTGATGGGGAGGCCAAATACTGGAGTACGCATGGGACAAAATGTGGACACGGGTGGGTTGAGTAGGGTCTTGGGTACCGATTTTTGCCAGGCAAAACGACAACCCAATGACAAGCAGCACCGCCAAGTCGATGGTTGAGTCTAGCTGGCAGGCAACAGCAAGTTCTGAAAATGTATTGAAAAAAAACAACATAAAAACGCCCAAAAATTGAAACGAAATGATTGGCTGCATGGTGGTTCTAAATAGTCTTAAACAATAAATGAATCTTATAAAGTTTATAGCTAAATTATACATAAGTAATTAAATCAATGACTTAAACATTCTTTATTAAATAAAAAACTTTGATTGACTATCATTGAGAATTTATAATGATTTTTTGGTGTAAATTGAAAAATATAGTTATAAATAGCGTTATAAATTGTTTGCTTGTTTCACTAGTTTTTTTTCTTTTTAACCTAAAATAAAAGATTAATAAAGAAATACATAACTCTGAATGTTCTATTTTAAGACCGGCTAAAACTAAAAATGATATACTGCTTCTTTTTAAACTCTTTTGTTTTTGATATTTTTTATTTATATACTTTAAAATAGTTTTAGTGAAAAGAAATATTTGCACTTGAAACTCGGTTTATGCAGATTTTTTGGACACTCAAGACCACAGTGCTTGGGTATGCTGAAACTTATGTGGGTGCTTAAGTGAACCATTAGCGCCGCGCGTCATTAAGTTGTTTCCGCTTCGCACAATTTCTTGTTCTGTTCTGTTCTTTTTTTTTTTCTTTTTTGGGTTTTTGGCCTAGTCCCCAGACACGTTTGCGAATAGAATGATATTGAGGCTTGTGGGGCAACATCATTAATGGTTTATAGACTCCAGACCAGACACCCAACCAAGTCAAGTTCTGTCCGTTTGGCATTCACTTTTTTTTCTCGTTTTCTTCTTCTGCTCTCTCCTCTCATTTCTTTTGGTTTTCCTTGCGGTTCATTGACCAGACTGGGTTCTGAGGCCTAGAGACCCTTAGGCGTGTTGATTTATGGGTGGGCTTTCCTTCTGGGTTTTCTCTTATTGCTGTTGTTGTTGTAATTTTAAGTAGGCAGCGCAATTAAATGCAACTTTAGCAAAATTGTCCTGGGGTGTGAGAAAAGTCAGGCCCAATTGAGGAGTTGAGGCCAAAAGGCGGCCACAGAGTGTCAAGAGCAAAATTCAATTAGACGCAAATCAGTGCAAAAATGCCAACACTAAAATGCCACAAGCAAACATACACCAGAGAGAAAGAGAGAGAGTGAAAGAGACGAAACTCAACTAGCTATCAATGTCCTGGCATGGTTACTATGTAGTCCTGTTACTGGTTGTTTTTGCTGTGTACTCCTTTGGCTTCGCTTTCACCGATGCGCCACTTAAACACTAAGCCCAGTAAACACATACATATGCCGCACAACACACACACACACCCACACGAACACACATCCACAGACACCTCAATATAACGGTGCATGGTGCATGTGCTGCGTGTGCTGCAAATAAAATCCAATCGGTAATCCAAACGGGTTGTATGTGGGATGATGCTCTGCGATGATGGGATGAAGGGTAACCCCTGACCATTTACGGGGTTAAATGGATTTGATGAGCGTTTATGTGCGGCATTTGCTGAACAGGGAGTCCCCCTGTTAAAGGGAACCCTGGGATTGCAGTGTTCTAATTATGACAAAGCGATGGCCGTAATGCCCATCTGCTCCTATCACTGTTTGCGTTACGTAAATGTTATGTCAGGATAATGTTTGCGAAAAAACAACAACAAAAAGAGGTTTTCACTTAATTTTTCAAAAACCTCAATGGATTTAGGTTTGTTTTTATATTTGGAAAATGAATCCCAACGAAAGACAAACCTGTAAAAATCAAACATAAAAAGACATTGATTAATTACGTAAAGCATCCGACATGTTGATGAACAGTTTTTGTAGACGTTTTTGATCTTATGTAGTTTTTAATTTAAATATTATACATTTTTGTACAATATTACCTAATATTGTTTTTTTTCGAATTGCCAACATAGTAATGATAACGAATAGACCAAAGACGGTGAATAAGTGCTTTGATTCTCTAAAGATTTAAATGTCAGTATTAAATGTAACCTCCCATTATTGATTTTTGTATTGCCAATGTCTATTAAGTGTCTATTTATATACAATAAGCCTCTCGAGGGCCCAATGGGCCATTAAGGAATTGTCTATTCTTAAGTTAGTTAACTTTTTATTTACAGTTGAATTAACCAGGTTAGTGGCAGTTTAGTAGCACCTAAATTGATCTCAAGTGGGCGCTTAGGTCTATCTTTCAATTGAAAAATTTCAGATTTTCGTAAACTTGTAATGTTATCGCTTGATATTTATAAATTAACAACCAGATAAAATGTAGATACACAAATTCTCTTTTATTAAAAATAAGTTTTTAAGCTGTTTATCTTGGTTGTAAATACTAATTAATAAACTCTCATACACGTCCTTATAGTGACTTAGCAAAATTTGTAGCCAAAAGAGATATAAGTGTAACGGTAATGGTCAATCCTGTACTTATATACTCAATTAAGGATTTCAATTTTAGAGCTTTCTGTGAAACTCACTTAAATGCTTTTAATCCACACACATAACCAATTTGTAGCCAGACTCAATCAAATTCTAATCAAGTACACTGCCAAAAAAAAACAAAATAATCAAACATTGCTTAAAAAGCAAAAGGAATTGCGTCAACTCTTGATGTAGACTTAAAATTTAGACAAAGTTAAAACTTGATAACTGAACCATTTGACTAATTCCAGCATGTACTTATATATGGCTAATATTTGGGCTTGATACCTTTTTTTTTGAAAGTGTAGTCAAAATGGGGTCTAAAGACTCTAGTTGGCTCAGCATTTTTCTTGCATTTTCTTTCTTCATTCCAATGTCAATCACAAATCAGTCGAAAGACATATCCATATCTATACCCATCTCCCTCCAACTCGTTTGCATACAAATTACAGATGCAAGTCACATTTGATTGAAAACAATTTGAAATGATATCGTCGTCATTGGCATTGGCGGCGTGTGTGAACGGATGCGAATGGAAGTGCTCCAATGCTCGATATACACACATATATGGCGGGGGATGTGAGGCAAATTTCTCCATGACTGAGAAGTGGCTCCATTTGATTTGCCAGTTGCCAACTTCACCTGTTCTGCTGTTACTGCTGCTACCCTTCTACCACTTCCATCGGTTGGTTTTAAAAAAAAGGTAAAAATGTACAGAAAAGAGAAGCAAGTTTATTGCTTTTACGTGCAAAATTGTTTGTGTGTTGGCGAGCATAAAAGATATCAACTAAATTGCTTGTGCAGGCTTTTACACTCAGGTGAGAAGCAGCAGAGGTGGATAGAGCTGGCAATCGGCAATTCAGCGACTATTTCATTTCATTTGCCAACTAAAAAGGTTGAATCGAATTGACTGCATTGCATTGTAATTCCCTTTTACCTAAAAGCAACTTTTCCTTCCCCTTTCGTTTAGCAGAGCTAATCAAAGTATTTGACACGCGTGTGGTCCTTTCGGCTCCATCTATTTGTATTCCTGTGTGCCAATGTGCAAATAATTACCAATATGAGCCGTCAAATGACCACACACACATACAAACAGACATATACATCCAAACTAGGGCCAGGGTCCTGGGTCCAGTATGCCACGGAAATTTGTGTCGATTGCTTTGTTTGCCAATATGTTGCCGGGGCAGAACTCAACTGACCTGCTGTTGCTGGTGTCGTTAGATCTTGTCGTTGTTGTAGTTGTTATTGTTGCTGCTGTTATCCTTGTGCTCTAATTGTTGTCGCCCTTGTTGCTGTTGCTGCTACTGATGCTGCTGCTGCTCTGTGCATTGTGAGCCTGTAAATAAGCCTTAATTATTGCTATTGCAGGCCATAAAGCCACCGCATAATAAACATGCAAATGCTCGGCAGGTTGCAGGAGCCAAAACAGGTGAGGCAGTTGCTATTGGGGTGTGGCTCTGCTTAGGCGTGTTATATACCACTACCAAGTCGGATGTCTCTGATAAGCCAATTTTCCTTCTTCTTGTCATTGTGGCTGCTATTGGTGTTGTTGGCTGCTATATAAAGTGTTTAACAATCATCATCAGGCTAAGAGGGAGTTTTGATTTTACTGTATTAAGTTAATTAACGGCAACTTAACAGTAAAAATGACTCGGCTAGTTATTTATTGCTTATTGCTGGTATTTAGAAAGATTTCTTACTTATGGTCCTGTTGGGGAATTCTTACACAAATTTCAATAATAGTTCTTCGAAAAAACGATAAAGAAAATTGTCAAATGTGTAAGATCAAGATCAAATCCAATCCAATCCAATCCAATCCAATCCAATCCAAGAAATATCATGCCAGTTCATTTACTCATTTTAGTTCTCGAATTTGTTGGTGGCCCTATTATTTTATTATAAATATTAAATAATATTGACTAAGTTTGAAATGTTTTTCACACTCAAAGGTACTGTTTTATAGAAAACTAAAAACAAAGTTCTCAAAGAAAGTAAAAACATCGAAAATCAAAGTTCTTCAAGTTCAAAGAATAAGTGAACAAATTAATGTAGACCTTGCCCCATTTCAAAACTTATACGTATTATTAATTACTTGAAAATTACCAAATGATTAAGTGTCCAATAAACTGGGTCAGCAACAAAGCGAAAGTGCGGCGAACCGTCCAAAGAGCAGAAATAGCTATTACCTGAAATCTCGTTTTCCATCTTTTTCGCTCACAGTTGAATGGAATTATGCAGCTAATGGAACAAAGGGCAACAAATAAAGCGGCTCACCCTTTGTGCAAGTCTACCTCCCCTTCCCTCTGTAGTGGCAGACACATCAACAACAAACTAACATTGCGAAAGGCCATCAACGTCAACATCATAAACAGCAAAATGCAAAACGCTACACAAAAAGCAACAACATTTTATTGTCTCTGTTTGTGTTGTGTTGTGTGTGCATGTGTGTTAGTGTGCGTGTGTGACCCCTACGAACTTACAAACTTGAATTGTTCTCTGGCCATGCTGACACTTGCACGATTAAAGTATATATAAAACTGGATGATGCGTTTGAAAAGTTAACATTAAAATGTTGCTTAAAAGGAAGTTGAAAAATTTTGCCTAAAAGTATGCAACAGAAAATGTGTTTAGATGTACAAATCGCTTTTTATTCGAATTTTTTTTCTGGCGTTGATTGTGTTTTGTTTTTAGTAAAAAATCCAACTTTACAAAAATGAATGTAGAAAGTATTTATAAAGTACCAAAGCCAAAAATATTGGCTTAAAACTTTTCGATATCTCCTCTTGAACGTTTTTATATTTGAATGTACTTAAACTCTGGTTCATTTTCATATAAATGTATATGTATATATTTGTTTATTTGTATTTACCAGTTCATAATGTTAATTAAATTATAATGTGTGCGTGTTAATTACTTAATGAAGCGAATTGTTGAAACAATTGTGCGGCTCTTGCTGTTATATAGCGTTATTGTTGCATGTCAGTGGCATCTTCATTGCACAGAATGAACAGCCACAAAGGAGTCATCATCATCAACATCAACATCGTCTGGGAGTCCATCTCCTTTGCCAACTGTCTTTCACTTTTATCCCCTTAACGTGTCATGTCTCACGCATTTGCAGTTAACAAACGACTTGCTTTTGCCTGGCCGCTTTCGCCTACTTTTTCTTCTTGTATTCCTTATGGAACGAATATATATGTATATATATATAAACTTATATATATTTTGGTCCTTAATAGCCCGCCCTTTGTTTGTTTGTCTAGGCAAAGTGCTGGCCGACGCTCATTAAAAATAGGGCAAAAAAAAGGAGAGGAAAACCCTTAAAGAAAATTAAGATGAAGAAGCAGTTGCCGCAGTAACAAAATAAAAAATTAAATGAAAACAGAAGACAAGAAAGAATATGCCTTTTGACCAGTGGCAACCAAAATCCACATAAGTTTGGATTTTACATTAAAAACGAATTTGAAATATACTTTAGTTTTCAATAGATTCTAATACAGATTAACTATATGTAGACTTTGTTATATAAATCGTTAACTTTCATAATTTCTTCTAAGTTTCCGAACACCTTCAAAAGGAATTTTTTTATAATATCCTAACATAGGGTAATACTTTTGCTCTCAATGTTTTCTCTGAGTTTCTTCTTGGTAATTTTTCTCTACAAATCTCATAGATCACCCTTTCCTTTCCAATAGAAGTGTAGAGCAAAAGAAAAAGTAAAAGGACTGGCGCGTGCGTAAAATTGCATTAATGTTATTACCCGCCCACAAGGGTAAAGAATAAAATGGAGTTGAAAAAGGGACACTTTGTAGGCTTAATTTCTGCTACCACTTGATGTGGTCTTTTGTTGTTGCCACTGGAAAGGGGAAAATGTATTTAAAAGTATGAAAGAATAAAAAAAAAACCCAGATTTCACTTTTGCTATTCAACGTTTATACAGTAATTTCTTATCCTTTCTTTTGTTTAACGTACAAAATTACATGTGACATAAAGGACAAGGTAAGCCGCACATTCTCGTTGATTCGCTTTAAGTCTTTAAGGTTCAGATGTTTCCACATTAAATCTACTCTCTCACATTTGTTGATTTAGTTAGTTTTGGCACACTTGTTGCCGAGACTAACAAATTGTTATCCTTTATTTATGAAGGATTTTTGGTTGTAACCTCGCCCAAAAAAAAAAAAGAGAAGAAAAGCACAAAAAATATTCTCGGCTAACAAGGAGCTAAGCGCATTAGAGAAAGACCTTGGTGTAATTTATTGAAAGTGTGCGTGTATGTTCTCGTGTGTTTGTTTGTGTGAGCGTGTGTGTGTGTGTGTGTATGTGGTGACAATGCGCTAATGTGCCACAGGGTGAACCATAAATTTTCGACTTACTTTTTTGCCCCTCCATGCTGCATTGGTCAACTTTTCAACAGACTAAAATAACTTGGAATTGTAACAAATTTTTTGTAGCATACTTCTTAGTGCTTTCTTTTAAATATCTACTGTCGATTGGCTGATTTGATATTTGTTGTGTATTATTGGATTTGCTTGCTGTCAGTCTAAAAATAAAGTTGGTAACCTCAAAAAAAACAAACATAAACAACAAATCTGCGGCATAAATTTTCATGCACGCAGCTTGGGCGTGCAAATAAAGACATTACGTATACGCCACTTTGTACCTGGAAAACAAAAACAACAACAAAAATATATTAGAAACGGAAACAGCTCAAGGGAAACACTTGAAGAGGCAAAATACGATTACGATTACCCCCGAGAAAACCAAAAAAAAGAAAACAGCCAGAGAAAAGAATGAAAAAGGAAAAGCCAAACCAAGGCAAAGGAAAACAATTTGTTGAGTGAGCCAAACGCAACAAGTAAACGGCAAGAACTAAGCAACGAAGGGTTATAACTATCGAAACTAGGCAACTGTAACTGTGAAGTTAAAAGAAGGAGTAAAGCCAGCAGGTATTGAAGAAAAAGAAAGGAAAAAGCTAGAGTGTTGGTTAGAGTCTGGCATTCCTTGCAGACGGCGCGCCGCATAAAAATTTATGATTATGTTAAAATGTAAAAGTGGCAGCCAGGCGAAAGACGACAAGCGTCGTCGACTACGAAGACGACAGCCCAGCCAAACGCAGCAGGTGAGCGAAATTGTGTTAATGTCCTCACTGCTAGAGGAATACCTAAAGGAGTTTTCGTCGCCATAGGGATGTGCTACCAAGTTCAAATCTTACATATGTGAGAAAAGTTCAATTACTTTAATACTTGGCGTTGAGTTTAGCTATATAACTATGACAATGTACTTTACATATTTATTAGTTATAAACATAATTGTAAAAATAATTAAAAATACTTAAATACAGATACATATATGTATAATTTGCAATATTGATGTACTGCATGTGAATTCTAAGTAATTGTAATTTCAATTTTTCTTTTAATATATAACAAGGCTGTAATGGATTCCCCTTACTTGTAATAAATAGTTCAAGAAATATTTTGCATAAAATTTGAAATTTACTTTATACAATTACTTCTACTACTTCTACTACTACTGGTAAAATAAACACCAAGCGAGCTAGCGAGCCAGCTTGATTTAATTCGTATTTTCAATGATTCAATAATGTAAGTACAATTAATTACCAATTCAAAGTAGTAAATACCACATTTTTTCACACAACTAATTCAACCCTTTTCACGTTCTCCGCTCTAGCAATAAGCAAGTGCAGGTCGAATCGTTTGCCTGTCCCTTACTGTGGCATACATAAAATATGATTTTTGTGCTTAAGTAAAAATGCGACAAGACCTGATGACGATGACAAGACAACATCGCTAGAATTATGCCAAATAATGACAGTAACAACAACAACGGCAACAGAAACAGCAGCAACAAATGACAGCATTCTGCTGCATTTTAGAACATTTTGTTGTTTCTCCACTTTTCTGTCTGTTGTTTGTCACCTTTTCTTTTCTTAACGTTTGCTTGTCAACTTAGGCACACATCTTGGCGCACTTTTGTTGAACTTTTCACTTTTTTTTATGGGGATTTATGTCATATTTTTTGTTGCTGTCGTCTTTTTGGGCAAGCATATGTCTCAACAAGAAAAGAAAAACCATAACAAATTGAAAATATTAAATGGTAAACTAAGTCTAGACAAATTCTTGCCAACATATGTATATGATCTATAGGTTTCTGTAATCAACTGATTGTTCAACGAAAGAGAATAGATTCAATATTTGTGAAAATAATATAATTCATCTATGTATATTAAGTGGCTTAGACACTGTATCAAAAATCAATATAACGTAGTTTCAAAAAAAAAATAATTTAGGTCACTTTTTTACAAAGAATATTTTTAATAAAGTTATGAAAACTTTGTTTAAACCGCCAAACGCTTTTAGATTTGTTAATAATACATAATTTTTGTATGCCCTTTACTAGAAAGAAAAACACTTTTGCAGCTAGAAAAGATATTAAAGTTATTATACTATGAACCTCGTACAATTTTGTAAATAATTTCGAACTGCAGTCAATGCAAACACTTAATGCAATTTCCTTTTTGCAGTTTTTTAGTTTGTCTGTTTCTTTTTTTACCCCTAATGATGGAGATACACACGAGACCGACCTTGTGGCAACAAACTTACAGACAGAAGGATAAATAGACAGAAACACGAACAGAAACCCTTGAGGAGGATGGTTAAAATAAGGATGCATACAAAGGCGTTCTTGTACTCTCTTGGTCGTCCTCCAAACCAATCGTCAATCGTCAAGTAATTGCATTTACCAGGCACGTATGTTGACGATAGTTAATTTTGTAAGTGTATCTTGATATCGATTTCAAGTTTTCGGGGAGGCACAACCGCCAAGAAAACGTGGCCACGAGGAAAGAGGCTAAAGGCAGAAGCGTAAAGCTCATGCTCAAGTTATTTACGATGGCAAAATACTCAAGGCTGTTGCATCGGAGGCATTTCGAGTAGGTGAAACGCAATGAGGCGAAATGCGAATGCCAAGGAAAAATGCAATTGCCAACAAGGCAACAGCAGCAACAACAACATCAACAACAACACCAGCAACAATAAAAATTCCACTAAACGAAAATCCTCTCGAATTGCTTTTTCTCCTTCAAACGAATTCCAATTCAAGCAGAACAAGAAAATCAAAAAAACAAAAAATACTTCAAAGCAATTATGGTGATTTTTTTTGTTGATAAGGATTGTAGAAATCCTTTAATTGACTTATTCGAGTTCATCTAAACCAATATATAAATTTGAACAATTTTCCTCGCAACACAAAAAACTATAATTACACAGCTGAGGGCATACATATTTCAAACCTAGGTTTGTCTAATTTAAACTCTAACCAAATGTTTGCTTTTACTCAAGGTGTTTTTTGTAGTTAATAAAAGAACAAGTGGAAGTTATTCATTGAAAGTTATTTGTTACAGAAATAATTGTACTAGAAAACGGAATTACAAATATTTCTTACAATAAAATCTCACTTCAAAAGATATTTTTAGAGAAAAATCTTCCTTTGTGAATCGATTTATGAACTTTGTGATCTTGTTAGCCCCCAAGGGCAAACTAAATATGTACATCAATTCAATAAATTCCAACTATATGTGAAGACTTCGTCTTAATCTTGCATTTTATTTTTTTTTTCGTTGTTGTTGTTCTTTATATATATCTAAAATCAAGAAATCATAAACAGGATGTCCTGAAACGGTGCATTTTCTTCTTCCGTGCTTGGATGTAATGGATTTTTAAAAACCAATTTCCGTTTTTTTTTTTGTACAACAAAAACAAAAGGAGGAAAAAAGAGAAGAAAAACTAATAACCAAAGGGGTTGTGAAGGGTGGTGGCTAGTGCCTCTTATGTTGGGGCCAAGGGTAAGCTACTCAAGCATCTGCCAAGGAAATTGTTTCAATTTCAAAGAATGTTCACTTAAGAGAGGAACAAAAAATCAACAACGGCAACCAACTCGCTCAGCGATTAAAATTCACTTTCGCAATATATTTATATAGAAACATTAAATTAAATTTTCGTTGCTTCGACAAGTTTTGGGTTTTTTTTTTTGCAACGAAACAATTTAATTTTGCAAAACAAAGCAGCAGTAGACAAAAAAACAAAAACAATAAACAAAATATCAAATTTATAAAAGAAATGGCGAATTTTATACACCCTATCCAATTATTTTGGTCTTGACTTATTTGACATTTCTTAAAATCGTTATTTTTTAAGTTGTGGAATTTGCCTGGTTATCAAAAATATTCTCTTGATCTAGTTTATCCAAAAATGCAACTTCATGTGAATATTAAGCGAATATACCCTTAATTTATAGTGTATAAAAATAGATGAGAAAAATAAGCTGCACTTAAAAAATTTACGAGGCTCGCGCGTCGCCTTCATCGAGAAGATTCCTGTGGCCATAAACTGAAGAGGAAGAACAGAGAAAGGGATAGAGGAAGTGGCCAAAAGTCAAGCTATTGACTGACTGGCATTAAGTTCTTATATCTATGTGTGTGTGTGTGTGTGTGTGTGTGCGTGTGTATTTGTAGGTGTTGCTGCGGCGAATTGAAAAAGTTTAGACGCCCCACAAACTTTATGAGCTCCCCGCGTGTTCTCCCCATTTTTATGGCCACTTTTAATGGCAGAACGAAGCGGGCCAAAAGCGGGCAAAAACTTTGCCGACGGTCAACAGAAGCGGTTACAAGCCAAGCAAAAATGTCTGCTAAGGTAAGCACCAGGGATGGCTAGCAATTTATTTGAATATCAGAAATTTAGAAAAAAAAATATTAAACAGTAAATGAACGAATACTCCAACTTGGCAATGTATGACTATAAATATTGAGATCTTAGAGAGAAAGTGTCAAGATTTGGATCTTGTAGGTTCTAAAGGGTTTGAGACTTTAATATCAAAAAATCGCTGTCGCTCTCGGTCGATATTTGTGAACTCAGAGCTTACGATGAAAAGGAATTGACTTAAATTAAAACTGACCTACAAATGTTGTTTATATTTGTCTTCTTTTATTAGTGTCATGCTCAAATTTATGATTGCTTTCAGTTGCTTAGCCTAAGACAGTTTATAAGAATCTTGACCAATAAACTCAATTTATACGGAAACGTTGAAGCAGATTGATTGATTTAGAAATTCTTGGCAAGTCGATAAGTCGATTTTTTGCCTAATGCCTTTTGATATCTGAGACTAATTTAATACTTTTCCCATAGCAGGCTTTTATATATGATTTCAAACTGCTTGACCATCCCTGGAAAGAAGTAATGGGCAAAGAAAGGCCAGCTGTAGCAGGCAGCTCAGCGTCAAGCCGCGGACGTATGTGAAACCTCCTAAATTAAACTTTGAGGCTCGCAGCCAAATGGGCCAAAACAGAAGCAGCCTGGCAGCTGCGGAAGCTGTGGTGAAAGTGGTAGAGAAAGAGATCGCGTTGTTGGTACATGCCTAAAGGAGTTTTGGGGTGGGGACAGTAAAGTCAGGCACTCAAAAGCCAAAGGCCGCAACAGGCAGACCGAAGCAGAAAAAAACAAAGAAAGATGAGAAAAAGGCCAAACCAAAAGTCCAGTTGAGCGTTAAAAAAGCATAAGAAAAGGATACGCGAACAAAAAAACAAAACAAAGCCACAGGGGAGCCACATTGAAAAGGGAGGAGGCGCCACGACAGCAAACTTCAATTTGGTTTTGCGCCATTGCGATTCAAATCGCAGAAGCTTGCGCGCCATCAATTCCCCGCATACCAAAAACATAGAACCAAAAAAAAAAAGAGAAAAAAAAACTGAAAAAAATTGTCATTCTTCTCTGGAGCATTTCAAACTCATGCTTCGACGCCTTTGCAATCGCGTTTGGATTTTTTTTCTTTTGTTTTTTTGGCTATTTTGCTCAACGGGGGAGTGGAATCGGGTGGGACAGAGGCGGTATGCCTGGGAAATTAATGCCAAAAATGTAAAGGACACAGACAATCAGAGAGAGCGAGAAAGACAGCGAGAGAAATAGAAAACAAAGAAACCGCACTGAGAGTTGCATCCCTTTTTCATTCCGCAAAAAAAAATATTCATTAGCCATCGATATGCGATGGGGCAGGACTTGGAGTTTCAGCTTTTGTCAGCTTATAGTTTGATTTTTAGCCATTTTTTTTTACTTGCTCTAGATGCTGGTCATAAATTTCCGGTATTGCAAACTTTTCTACATCCACCTACACCCGAGGCACACACACACACACACACACACGCCGACGCAGGCACACACATTACTTTACTCTCTCCGACTCTGACTTTATCTCTGTCTGTGTCTCTGTCTAAGTGTGTGAGCTATTTTGGGGAACAATTTTAATTAAAATCCCAGACAATTACACTCAGAAAGAAAGCTCCACAGAGAAATGGAGATAGAGAAGTTTCGCTAAAATGAAAGTACCGTGTGCTCAAACGTTTGTTACGTTTCCTGCATGCCACAAAAATAGAAATATACTACATGCACATATGGCTGTATACAGACTGCAAACATTATATAAATACATACATATTATACTTACTCGTATTTAGCTGGAAGCTAAGAAGCGTTAAGTGAAAGATAGTCCAAAGAAATGCATCTAACGACCAGCAAGCAAGTGCAAAAGACAGTTAGTTGTAGAAAACTTTAGGGTGTTTGCGGGCAAAATTTAAAACACGCACTA
Organism: Drosophila willistoni; assembly: GCF_018902025.1. Lineage (NCBI taxonomy): Eukaryota > Metazoa > Arthropoda > Insecta > Diptera > Drosophilidae > Drosophila > Drosophila willistoni. The sequence goes on from NW_025814051.1 coordinate 5,987,149, forward strand.
ACTGATGATAACTAACAAAGAGTTAGTTAATTTGGTTATTACAAATTTTATTAAAAAATTATTGTCTTGATAAGCATTGAACACAATCTTTTATAATGTTTGCCTGTTTAGTTTCATGCCGCAATTTCACGATTTTTCTTCCCATAACTCTTTAGCCGAACTTAAGAAACGATGATTTTCCCTTTGGTTATGTTGGCATACTTGCAAGCCATTTTTGTAATGGAATACTATTAAATTCCCCAATAACGTTAACCCAGGACTCAAAAAAGAGCCTAATTCATTTCTTGACACAAAATTATTGGTCATCATCTTCATTACATAGTGTACAACTTTTGTTATATTCGTTGCTTTTAAGAGCAGTTCCATTGTATTTCCTTTAGTTAAGTAGGATATCTTCAAATGGGTTACAATATATTTGACTGCTTCATTGACAATACCAATATTTACTTAGATTCCAAAACTAGGAGTAATAAGATGCTTATCCAAGGTGAAAAAACAGTGGAGGATTTCAAATCATCCGCTGATGGATGCACTTTATGGGATCTGTTAAAAAATTGAACTCGAAGATTTTATTCAGTTCACGCATCACAAAGTTGGCTGCTTGACGATCATTCTTTTCTTTTCATTAGAGTAGAGTTTACAAACTCACCAAAAAACTTGAAAACTTTTTGACTAGTTAAAGGATGAACTTGGTCACCATTCAAACAGTGTGCCCACAATTATTTGTGGCACAGTTTGGTCTCAGCATCCAAATTTATCAATGGCAGCAAACACTGCAATTAACTTTTCGAACACTCTTGGAGCCAAAATAATATCTATCCTTTTCATCGGCCATACAATGTGTATTCTGTAATTTATGGCTGAAGGATATCAGTGAGATTGTATAGAAATTCATTGTGATCGCTTATGTCGATCAATTGATATTGATTTGCACTAGCCATTTGCTATTGGTCTCTTGGAATTTATGTATTTTAAGGCTGTTTAGGACTCGAGTAGCCTTAGTCCACATCTTTACAGTGTGCATTTTAATTGTAAGATTTCTTTTCATTGTATATTCCAAGTGCAACAGCCGCCAAAAAAATGCGCAGCAGCTGAAACTCATTCAGCAAAGGAAACAAAAAAAAAAAGGGAAAAAAAATGCCTGAAGTGAAGAAAAATTTCTTAGGAGAGAAGCTCTTAAAGTGAAAGAAAAGTTTTTGTTGGATTTCCCACCAGTGAGGAGCCACCACCCCCTGGTAATGGCTTCATAACACGCAACATTACAGCGGCAATATAAGTGGGCGTGGCCCTTACAGCTAATATGCAACTATATATTATGAGACTCTTTCCACTTCCACCGCTCTCCCATTCGCTCTATGTATGTACATTTACTCATCTTTGTTGACTTTGGCAGCACCTGCAAAGGAAGGGAAACTCGTTCGAGCAGCTGCCTTTATTTTAGCTTCTCCCAACTAGGAAACTTAGCCGCCGTTAATATTTGTTATAGTTGTAATTATAATAAAACTTGACTTTAAGCACTCTAACATACTACAGAGAGCGGAGACCAGAGGGGTCGAGTGACGGAATGGTAACGGGCCACAGCTGTCAGCTAACGATCTACATATTTGGTGGCCAACGTCAAGGGTTTTGACTGCTGCCAACATGTGTGCTGCTGCAGTTTATGATGGAATTAGGCTATATCTGAACTTACTTGACATGATTATGCCATAGTTTGTATTATCATAGTCATTTCAATGCGTGCAAGATGAACTTTAAGTGAAAATTTTAATAAATGTCAACAAACCAAAGTCCAATCTTTCTCATCCTGCTTTTTCTCTCAGTGCCTAAATCGAAGTAAATGAATGCCCATCAGTTTCCCAGAACTTAAAAGATGAAATAATAATTTATAGTTAATAAATGCCAGAGTGATAAAATGTTTATCTCAATTTGATGATCAATTATCAACTTTTATATACATATGTACATCTGTTAATTACCTGCCGATTGAAGATTGCTCTGATTAAACGTTCAGGACTTCCCATGATTTTTGTCAATTTTCAAATTATGAACTCATCTTTCAAAGAACACGCAATCAGAAATCTTTTTGTTTTATATAAACAGTTTATAGAAATAAAATTACAAATGATTCTCCATTGCTGTGATTCTATATTGTTTAAATTCCATACGCAGAACAGTTTTTACACATTCTTTTGCACATTTTCTTTTGCTGCAAAAAAGGCACTCAAAAAGGTATACACATTTTGGTCAGAAGTTTGCCATGAATACAGGAAAGTATTCAGTGTGTGTATTCACGATCAGCACGACAGTTTAAATTTTCTTCCACTTACTGTTTTTTTAGTATTTACGATCAGCTTAATTGTTTTTTCATGTTTTAAATCCTGATCGAAAATCTAAGATCGGAAGCTCCTTAGCCCCGTATAGGTCGCAAATTTTTTTTAATTTTTAAATATTTCAGTTAGATTTTGAGCCTAAAATAGCTGTTAGGCTCAAATAAAGATCTCGAAAGGGTATACAAGCATCGTCCAGATCGAAATCAACCTCGGGGCTAGTAAATTTTTATGCTACTCATTTCATATGCCAAAAATCTGAAGAAAAAAAAATTCAACATGTGCATATTTCTCCACTTTATTCAAATGCAATCGGCAATTTCGCAAATTCCATATGGTTTTATTTCTGAAAATTTTTTAAGGGATTTTTACCATGCAAATTTGTGTCACAATTTTTACAATTAAATATTAAATACAAGTAAAAAGAAAAAGAGAAAGTGCCGACCCATTTCAGTTTATTGCTATCTTGCTTGCTGTATTTACTATATATGTACATACATACATATGTATATGTAGCCGCATGTATGTGTGTGTATTGAATATTTTCATTTGGTATTATTGTTGTTGTAGCCTGCGAATCAAATTGAGGCTAGCAACTGTTGGTAATTTGCATATTTGAGCTGAAAATTGTCAGGCAACAAGAAAAGAACAGGAACGGATTCAGCCAATTAAGGAGCCTTAAATACAAAATAAATACACAAACTCTTGAAGATTTGGTATAGCGAGTTAATTCCTTAAAATTATGTCTTTCTATGCAATCTTTCGATGAATCCAGCCCTGGAGCTGGCATCTCACACTCCTGAAGCGTGGCTTTAGAAAACTGAGTGATTTGACAGAGGACTAGGTATTCAATGAAATGGGTGAGTGTGGGCGTTGATAGTGTTCTTGTTGTTTGTGGGGTAAAAAGCCTTTTGCGAAATTCATACTCAATTCTGAAATTGATTTATTATGCGGTAATTGTTTTGGCCCAGTTTGAATACTTGGCTGGCATACAAAATGAAGCCTTAAATGGTTCACTTAATGCCACACAATTAGCTCAACTGAATGGCTTAGAATTGAGGTTAATCATTAGATATTTAAACTGAGCTTGCATTAAAATAATAGATACTTAATCGGTGGCACCAAAATCTAAAATTGTCTACGTACGAATGTAATCTCTATTCGCCACTTACATTCTATGTATATCCTGTGTCTTTATCTGTTATTCTGAAATCTGTTCAATTTCTTTCCTTTTCCAGGAAATAAAGTTGAAGTTGCTTATCTCGTATTAGCCTTCGTCTGCTAAATGGCCATCAAATTATGCAGAGACAATGTAAATTCTCTATAAAATTGTATTCTCAATTTTCCATTTCTCTCCCTCCCTCTCTCTCTCTCTTTCTTTCTTCCTCTGCCATTCTATCGCCCTGTGGATGCAGTGGCTTTCCATTTGAAATTTATTGTATTTGTCCTTGTTTTCCTTTTGGCTGCTGCTGCTGCTGGTGGAAAATCAACATGAAAATAAAGTTTTCTATTTACTTATATTAAATATGTGCCAGCATTTCTCTCTTCAAGTTTTTCCCCCAAAAATTAAAGTTTAAAACGAACAACCAAATGTTAAAATTTACATTTTGTATTCTCAAAGCCAAAACAAAAAAAAAATGGTCACATTTTTTATGTTATTCAATCTGCGATCAATTGCTGAAAAAATGACAAAATTATTCTCTGCAATGTGCATTTCCCCTCTTGGATTTCAACTTGGTTTAATCTGTTTAAATGGGCAATGGGTAAAGGAACAACAAAACAATCTAATCAAATTTTACCATGGTGAATTTTATTTACCCTATACACAAATGAATTTTGATTTGACTTTCAGATACGTAAGTCTGCAAAATTCTCTTCAAATTTCAAAGAATTTCAAAGCAGAATGAAGTTTTTCTTAATATTTTACCATACAGTCGAGTGATAGAGGAACAAAGTTCATTACGATATTGAAAATTACCAAATTAAAGAATGCCTTTAAGTCTGCATAGCTAATGTACCCAATTTACAAGAGTATTTAATAGTAGTCAAATCTGCAATTTGACTGATTCAATTTGTAAAAAGTGTGAGGAGTTGACATTCGTGCGGAAAACGCTGAATGAAAATGGACATGGAAATGGGCATGGAAATGTGTTTGCCGGTGTCTGCGTTTTTTTCTCTTCCTCTATTTATTTAAATGTTTATTAGATGTGGCAAATTGCTTGTTTCGTTTGCATTTTGATTGCTACCAAAGCTTCTCACCGCTTTTAAAACAAACAAAATCATTAACTTTGGAAATTCAAAATTTTAAACTTAACCTTAGCTTAAATAAATGCAAATAATGAAATTTTTTCATCGCCAAATGCGTTATGGAGGAAATTATATTCCTATGTGTTTTAAAAAGTTTATCTATCATATTTGTTTGTTTGAAAACTTTGAAATTAATTTAAATTCTCAATAGTTATTGTACATAATGTACATTATATTATTTGAGTAAAGGTTAAGATTGATTTTCGTTTTAAAGAAAATTAGTTGTGTATTTTTAATGACTTCGTAGTTCATTTATTTTATTTTACATTTATAAACAATTTAACATTAATTCAATTGATTCATAACTTAACCATTTCACAGTCTTATATTGAATAAACTCGAATTACTGTGGTAATAAATTTAAATTAAACAACTGGTGTTGCCAATTTCAAATCTCTATTGCTAAGTAAAAGTTAAGCTGTAGCTAAACCCTTTTTTGCTCAAAATTTCAGTTCCATAACATTTCCATAAGCTCTCCTGTTTACTTAAAACTAAACCAACTTTAACTGTCAGCTTTGGAAAAATGCCAAAGTAAAGCAATTTTCAAATAGCACGATACATAAATAACAATTCAATTCATTTATTTATTTGTCTAGTATTTTATTTTTTCCCAATTCCTCTCTCTCTCTTTCTCTCTCTACTCCTACCAAATGCCACAAAACTAAATCCTGACATACACGAAATGGATTTTGTCATTTGACAGTTGATGGATGTAGGCGCAATGGAAAATCGAAATGGAAAAGAAAAAACTTTATAGACTATTAAAAAAAATTGATAGCTTTATATAGTGGAAAAATGCTGTCAGTGCAATTAATTAACTAATTACAACTATATTTCCATATTTATTAATTTTTTGCCTATTAAAACAAATTTAATGCAAAATTATATAGAATTTGGTAAGAGAAATTTATGCCATTTGCGGACATCATTTGTCTGTTAATGCTGCTGCTGTTTCTTTATTTTTTTTTTTTTGTTTCACCCACATCACGTGGCAATGTCACAGATGCCACGGACATGCCACACACATCTACACATTGTGGCAGTCATGGAATGCACTTCATTTGATTTGTCCTTTCGACTTGCATGCAGTTGATATTTCTGCGAATTTTCTATGCAACAACCTGCTGTGCCCGTGTCACCCCAAATGCCACATGTTGAATGCAGAATGCAAAAGACATCGATGCCATATGCCAGCGGTGAATTATAGCTTGATAGAAACGAATTGTTTATGCATATCTTATGTACCGATTAAGTCACTCAAATAACTTACCATTACCACTGATCAAAACATAAGCTTAATTTAGATCAGATTGATTTCGTATTGTATACAATTTTATTCAACTATTTGTATTTCACCAAGCCCATAAGGTTTGAGTAAGTAAAATTGTATTGTAATTTTATACTTCCGTCATATAACCAAATATGCTTTTCGAAGAGAAAAATAAAAAGATATTTTGTACGATTAATATTGATTTAAAACGAAACCAACAAATTTTAATATTTAATGTTTTAAAAGCAAATTCCGTTTGACTAATAAAAATTATATGTGAAATTACAAAATTTCGTTTCAATTTGCGAAAAATTAAATAAGAATCATTTTGATTTTGGTGTAAATAAATTCCAATTATATATTTATAATAGGTACATAATTTAATTTGAAATTGATATTTTTGTGTTTTAAAACACAAATTAAATGAAATTATGTAAATTTCATTTTTACATTGATATAATTGCATTTATTTTACAGTAACAAAAAGGGTAAAGTAGGGGAAATGGGCAGAGAGGCAGATTGAATTTACCCAAGCCCAGTGAAATTTTCTCAACCAACTTTTACCATATATATGTACACTCACACATACATATATAATATAAGTATATCTGTATTTTGCATTTAAATCCTCCTCAACTCAACTTTTCCGCCCCATGCCTGCCCTTAAAATAGAAAACAAAATTCTATAAATTTTCAGCATTTATAAATTGTGTTAAAAGTTGCTGCTTGCCCATTTTCCAGACAGCAAAATTTTCCTAAACGAACATTTTCACCATGCCATGCACGTAGCAACAGCTGCAGGGCTGCAGAATGAAGGAGAAGAATGACTGGGCAAAAGAAGGCCCAGGGGGCTAAGGAGTTGCCAAAAGAAGGCAAAGTCGTTGTCGCTGATTTTTGAGTGGGAATTAAACAGTGTGGAATAGAGAGAGAGGGAGAGACAAATATAGATACTAAAAGAGAGAGCGATTTTATTAAGATGTTCCGAGAAAGCACATAAAATAAGTCGGAGTTTATTTTCATCTTTCAATGTGATCCACAACTTGCTCCATTTATATCTCTTTTTTACTAAACGATAAGATGAACCTCAATTTTAATTTATTAATAAGAAGAATGTAATAAGAAGAATGTAATAATAAAAATCTTTGGTATAGAAATTAAACACTTCCTTCACTCACGGGTTAAAAAAATGAATTTTTATTTATAAAGTCACTTTTATTACAATACAATATGTTAATATTATAACTGAAAGATGCTGACTTTGGTGAGCGAATTCGGCGGAGTTTAAGCGAAGTTACCGGTTGGTTTGTACTTAGGCTCAAGACTGATTTGCTATGGTTCAATTATGTTGGATGAAGGCTTGGGTAATCGACGTCGTCGCAGGCGGCGGCGTTGGCTGAGTCCAATAGTCCACTTTAAGTGCGTGGGACCATTCTTTGTTTACACAAGTGTTCAGGACCATTCTTTGTTTATTGCCGAAATTTGTGGCGTGATTCTGCGTATGCACCGAACCCGACACCATTCTTCTAAGGCCTGGGAAAATGGGGTGCAGGCTTATTGTTTATCCTAGCGATCGGACTGTTACTTGAGATTGGCGATCATGCGACAAATGGGCATGTGACGATTGAGTGGGGTTGACCAATGGGTATTGCATGTGATGATGAAATAGGGTTGGCCAATGGGCATGCGGTTAATGGGCATGTGTTGACGGACTTGGGTCTATGGCTTCTATGTTATGGTATGAGTTGTGATAGAAGTGCTTAACTCCTCCCCCTTTAAGTGCGGACGTCCTCGGTCGCAACAACATATTGGACGGGCCCGATTGAGACTTCCATTGGTGGACCATGGTTGCCTGTTCCGTGGCTGCAGTATTTTTTAATGATGCAATATGTTATCATCGCAGCTGCTAGAAGAGTTAGAATAATCCAGTTTGACGAAGACATAATCAAGTTGTTTCTTTGGATACGCTCCAGATTATTAGTATTATTGATGTGTAACTCCTTGATCATTTCCAGCGATAGCTTTTCGCCTCTCTGCTGCTTATTTGATAGTAACTGTAACAGCGGTGGTTGAACCTCGGCTTCAAAGCGTGTCTTCACAATATACCAGGAGTCTTCTATTATGACTGTCGCGTTTTCCGCTTGGATTATGAAGGTGCCTTCTAGGGTGATGTTTTCTCCATTGATGCTGATGTCCCCTTGGAATTGGTTCAGCAGCAAGGTACCGGGCATTATTTCTGAATGAGATTTTACGTGCTGATTGTTGATGACCTTACATTGGGGATTCCTTCTTTGCAAGTAGGCTCCTATACATTTACTGTTTTCTAAATTAGTCAGATCTTCCAGTTTACAAATTGTCTTACCATTATGAATTTTACAATTACTCTTATTGGTTAACCCGAAATATTTCTTGTTACATTTCATTATGTTTTCATAGTCTATTTCTTCTATAAATTTTTGATATTTAATTGGTATTGCTAGGATTTGTTTACAAATTTCATTAATTACTCTGGGAAGGCTAACAATATAAAGGAGTGATTTACCATCTGAGGCTACACTGACCTCAGCAAACTCTATTAATTCTTCAATGTTTATAAATGTTAAACTTTCTTCTTTAATTGTTTCGATGAAATCTATTTCGGTAGAGGATAATATTAGTGAATTTACTGTATTGGCCTTGGCCCAATCGATTGCATAGATAATATTTGTTATTTCTTCTCTTAGAAGACTCAATTTAAATTTGGTTATTTCAATTTCTTTTGACTTATTGTTAGATTCGGGTTTACCTCTAATTAATATGGTATTAGTTATTTTAATTAAATCATTTATCTTATTTTCTATTAGATTATTAATTACGACCTGCCGATTATTGTTTACCAGTTGTTCATTGATCTTATTTACCACAATCATATGATCTTCATGATCAGGTGTGCCCGCTAACCATTTCCACGCCGTGCCAAGTATATCAAGCGATCTTTTGTTTCTTAACTGCATCGGCTGAAGCCTCCTCAGTTCATTCTGTATCCGCGTTATCTCATAGGCCAAAAAAGGCTGATACGGACTTAGGTTTGTCGAATTTTTGACGACTTCTTTTAAAACGGATATGGACATTTGATATTTTTCTAGTTCGATGACATGGACGATTTTAAAGGTTCCGTTCTGGCGCGCGGCTAACCCGGTTTCCAACATGACCACTCTTGACTTAGTGTAGTCTAATATGGTTGTGTGACCCCAGCAAAGTGGTAACATAAGCAATCTGTCGGAAGAGGATGTTTATCAATATTTCAAGTGGTTTTTATAAACTATCCTGCCTGACCTGGTTTTAATTTTGGTATTAAGATCTTCGGCTACTATTTCTTTTTTGTATCTAGACGTTAGTTTCGAACCTAATCGTTTATTAATCCTAACGTAGATGGTTTCACCTGGATCGTAAATTTTTATGGGTTTTTTTGTTTTGTTATGGTACCCTAGGTCTTTGTTTTGTTTCTTTAAGATGTTTTCCGAAATCTTTTCCCTTTCGAGTGCTAATTTTTCTGGTGTATGGATTAAATTTGTTGCGAAAAATGCTTCTATTGGCTTTTTATTGGTTGTACTGTGGATTGTTTTATTGTATTCATCTACAGCCTTGAATATTAAATCCTCAAATTCCATTTCGGGGTGCTCTAACTTCAAGCATCTCATTATTTCCGTATATGTGGAATGAAATCTTTCTATTTGGCCGTTGCTGGATGAAGTATAAGGTGGGGTAGTGTGGACTTGTATCCCTAACTGATTATTTAAAAGAAATTTTATTGATGCAGAATTTAAAGCTTTTTCGTTATCCATTACCACGGTTTTCGTCATACCGAAGGCTATCAATAACTCACGTAAGGGCACTTTAAGATGTTCTGCTGCTTTTGAGTTTACGAGTTTAACTTGCGCATACTTAGAAAATTTGTCTATGGCTGTTAGAATGATCTTATTTTGGGTGGAATATAAATCTATATGAATTATTTCGCCTGGATATGTCGGAATAGGGGTTGGTTGTATTTCTTGATTCGGAGGGTGTCGTTGATACTTTGAGAGTTTACATGTTTGGCAAGAGTTTACTATTGCTTCTACTTTTTTCTTCATACCTGGGAAAAAATACTCAGATAAAATTTGCTTTTTATTTTCGATGGAATTTCTATGTGCTCTAAGGTGTTCTTTAATTATGATTTCTTGTTCTTGGGTCTGATCATGGACATCTACAGTTTGAATTTGGGTGAATCTTGCCTTGTAATTCCTAAAATGCTCCGGAAAAATTTGTTGAATTTTACCCATGATACTTTCAGAAGTGAAAATACCATTTACTATTCTCGGATCCATCTTTTCTTTTAGAATAGTTACAAGATCGTTTTCAGAATAATTACTTCTCACTATTGTATGTCTGTGGTATGTGGGGAATGGTATTTCGAAAGTGGTGGATTCGTTATCACCAGTGAGGATAAACAATTGGTTTTTAAAGACATTGATGGGTACTTCCATTGCTGGAATGAGTTCATGCCCCGAGCTTTCATCACTGTGGACTGTAGCTGACGTACTACTAGCATTTATGTTAGTAGGGTTCCTAGAGAGTGCGTCTGCTACGACATTTGAGCTACCCGGTTTATATTTCAACTCGTAGTTGTATTCCTCCAGGTAACTTTTCCATTTCTTCAGCTTTATGTTGTTATTTTTTGGGCTGAGAGCATAAGTGAGAGTCTGGTGGTCGGTGTAAATGATCACCTTGGACTTGCCGTATACATACATTCTTAGCTTATCCAATGCCCAAACTATTGCTAGCATTTCTCTTTCATTTGTGGCATAGTTTTCTTCAGCTTTGGATAACGCACGGGAAAGAAATGTAATGGGTCTCCCATTCTGTTCTAGAGAAGCTCCTAGTGCGATGTTTGAGGCATCGGTGGTTAGATGGAACTCTTGTTTAAAGTCAGGGTATGCTAGCATAACGTCTTGTGACACTAATGCATTTTTCACTTTCTCAAAGGCATCGGTTTCGGCTTCACCGAATCGGATTTCGATCTTACTTGAGACATTTTTCTTGGCTCTGCCATGTTCTCCTCTCAATAACGCAGTCAAGGGTCTAGCTAATTTAGCAAAATCTTTGATAAATCTTCTGTAATAACTAGCTAATCCCAGGAAGGACCTTAGTTGTTTTAGGTTCTTTGGTATAGGGAACTTTTTAATGGCTTGGATTTTCTCTGGATTGGTTTTAACTCCTTCCCTTGAAATCACTACGCCTAGGAAGTCAACGCTATGTCTTAGGAATTTGCATTTATCTACTTGGACCTTCATATTTGCCTTGGACAAGGTAGAAAATACCAAAGCTAGATGTCGGAAATGCTCTTCCTCTGATTTACTGAATATTATTATGTCGTCGATGTAGACGTAACAGATCTTTCCAATGAGATCTCTCAAAATATCATCGAGAGCTCTTTGGAATATTGATGGGGAATTCTTTAGGCCGAAGGGGAGTCTCGTGAACTCGTATTTCCCTCCATTCACGGCGAATGCCGTTTTTTCAATATCAGATTCCTTAAGGGAAATCTGATGAAATCCGCTCTTTAGATCAAGAACAGAGAAATACTTATTGTTGCCCAACTGCGCAACCATTTCTCCGATTTCGGGGATAGGATACCTATCCGAAACTGTAACTGCATTGAGCTTTCTATAATCTATGACCATCCTATATTGCTTATTCCCAAGGCTGTCACTCTTTTTAGGGACTATCCACACAGGGGAATTATAGGGCGACCGTGAGGGTCGTATTATACCATCTCGTAATAATTCTTGTAGCTGGTCTTCTACTACTTCTCTTAGAGAGGCTGGATATGGGTAATGCTTGGTGTAGACTGGAGTGTCTGTTGTCGTTCGGATTTCTCCTTGGACATTAGTAGCATAAGTCAATTTTTTATTTGGGTCCGCGAATAGCGATTTGTACTCCTCTTGGAGCGCCTTTAATCCTAATTTCTGCTGATTAGTGAGCTCATCTGATTTGAGGGTATGGACCTGATGGGCTCGCATCTGCTTTACTTTAACAACATGAGAGTTGTTGACGTATAGTAGATCTTTCCCTACATCAATGATAGCGTTTAACTCTCTTAGTGAGTCATTACCTAGAATTCCATGGAACGGATTCAGATTAGGTAATAGGAAGAATGTTATTGGTTTATTGGGTTCGTTAAATAAACCCAAATGGATATGGCTGGTTATTAAAATGCGACCGCTTACGGTGTTCGCGTAAAACTTGTGTTCATTCGTTTTTATATTTTTTGCTATTTCTGGTTGGACATAGTTCTTGTTCGAGCCGGTATCTATCAAGAAGTTGTATGAGGTTCCGTCTTTGTCCCGGACAACAAAGTACGGCAAAGAGGAACACTTTAACCTAAAAAATTAACGGTGTCCTCGATTTGTGGTTGTTGAGGCTCCTGCGATTGTGGTCTGGTTTCCTCTTTGTTCTGTGGGACTAACTCTGAGTTGTCTCCTTGTGAGGTAAAATATTGCTCCTGCTGTTGATATTGTTGAACCTCAGAATATGGGACTGATTCAAAAGGGTCTTCTTGGCCCTGATAAGCAGCCTGATAATCGGACATATCGGAGTAATGCTCTCCTTGAGGCGGTATGGTGATATATTGTTCACCTGACGGACCGGTTTCGATATGGAATTGCCTCTGCACTTTATTGGGAAAATTTACGGTGGACTGGTTGACTCTCTTGGGAGCAAATTGTTGTGGTAAATTAACATTCGGTTTATTCATGTAGTTAACTTTTTTGGTTAAAATAGAGCCGTCGACATCCATTGGAGTTGGTGCCGGCTGAGGTTTCGGGGCAAATGGCCTCGGTGGTGTGTTGAAAAATACGGGGTTATTAGATTGAGGGAAACTATTTTGTGGAATGAACACGTTTTGCATGGGTTTCTGATTATAAAAGTTGTTGTTGTTGTAAGGTTTGGGTGGAATTGCTGGTATGAACGATCGTTGAGGTTGCACGTTAATTTTAGCATACTGTTGGGGTTTTGGTCCTACAGGTGGACGAATGTCACGATGGCCGATAATGTTTCTAGCCCTCTTATTATCCAACATATTGCACAATTGCAATGCATGCCTCAGATCTTTTGGTTCAGCTAAGCTCATTCTGTCTGAGAGATCTCCGTTCAGACCTCTGATGAAGGTATCTAGAGCCCTATCTCTGACCTGTTTAGCCATGGCTTCCATAGTCTCGGGAGAATAACCCATCGTTTCGATTTGGTCTAGTATTAGCGACATCTGTTGGTGAACTGCGAAGTAGAAGTCATGGATGGAGGTGCCCTTCTGGGTCATGGTAAACAGCTGATATTCTAAAGTGCTTAAATCTCGTCTGTCCGTGTACTCAGTTAACAAACACTGCGAGATTGCGCCCCAATGTAATGCGGTGCGATAGACTTTCAACAACGTATTGGCATGGCCTGTAATTTTTCCTCGAATGGTCATAAGAATTGCATAGTATTTGGGTGTTCCCTGAATGGGGGCATACAATTCCATCAATTTTGTGGCGGTAGTAAACCATGTTGAGAAATCCTCACGGCTACCTGAGAATTTGTCAAGATTCTTTACGATGTCTGGCACTTTATCTAGTTCATGCCAATCATCCTGAACGCCAGCTGCCTGGTCCCTAAAGGGTATATGTCCTGACTGAGAATGATTTAATTGTTTCACTATTTCCTGTAACTGAGACGACAAAATTGTCTGGATAGCTACATCTAGTCCCTGAATTGACAGTGCCTCGATTCTATTTGCGGTTGATGCACTTGAGGTGGATGCTGTCGGAGCATCAGAGCCTGCTGCATGAATACCACCCTGCTGAAGGACTGCGGCTTTAACCCAGTTGTCTTTAGTCATTTTGGAAATGGATTGTTTTTTTAATTAGGGTTAATTCAAGGTGTTACGGTATCGCGAATACGAAAAATATAATCCGCGAAAATTAAATTTTTTGTTTATATTGATAAAAATTAATTCAAGGTGTTACGGTATCGCGAATACGAAAAATATAATCCGCGAAAATTAAATTTTTTGCTTATATTGATAAAAATATAGCGGTATGTCCGCTAATCTTGGATTGATAGAAATATAGCGGTATGTCCGCTAATCGTGGATGGAAATGGCTTGTGGTATTATACAAAATTTTCAATATTATGTGGTTATCTTTTATAAAAATATTTTTTCCAAAATTTCAAAATTATTTTCTCTACTTTTTTTTTATATTACTTATTAATTTTTTCTTAACTTTTCATTATTTTCTTTTTCTTTTTTGAATAATACTTATTATTATTTTCTTTCTTAATTTTTCATTATTTTCTTTTTCTTTTTCGAGTGGGAAAAAAAATTTAATTAAGGATTTTATATAAAAAAAAAATTTTTTTAGCTTCTTGATATTGATTCACAAAATTTTTTCACCCACTGTGTTTTCACAATAAAAATTTTATTTCGGTTTTCTTCTGCTTAAGTTTATTTTACTTAACTTACGTTAATGCTATCATCCTCGGTGCTTTTACTGATCGGTTTGTAGGAGGTCTCGCTTTTCCAACGTCGAAGGTACTAACGCTCCTGGGCAAACACTTTTGGGTTTTCAGTTTTCCTCCGAACTAGTCTTAGAGGAATTCGCAGCGATTAAAATGACCCTGTCTGATTCGTGGTATAGTTCAATATAGTGTTTTTGTTTCACTGACTCTAAAGGCCTTTAACGCGTTTTTTGGTCACGAATCACTGGTATCTTTCACTAACTCACGATCACGTTGTATTTAGCAGGGTCCCTGCTCGGGCGCCAATTAAACACTTCCTTCACTCACGGGTTAAAAAAATGAATTTTTATTTATAAAGTCACTTTTATTACAATACAATATGTTAATATTATAACTGAAAGATGCTGACTTTGGTGAGCGAATTCGGCGGAGTTTAAGCGAAGTTACCGGTTGGTTTGTACTTAGGCTCAAGACTGATTTGCTATGGTTCAATTATGTTGGATGAAGGCTTGGGTAATCGACGTCGTCGCAGGCGGCGGCGTTGGCTGAGTCCAATAGTCCACTTTAAGTGCGTGGGACCATTCTTTGTTTACACAAGTGTTCAGGACCATTCTTTGTTTATTGCCGAAATTTGTGGCGTGATTCTGCGTATGCACCGAACCCGACACCATTCTTCTAAGGCCTGGGAAAATGGGGTGCAGGCTTATTGTTTATCCTAGCGATCGGACTGTTACTTGAGATTGGCGATCATGCGACAAATGGGCATGTGACGATTGAGTGGGGTTGACCAATGGGTATTGCATGTGATGATGAAATAGGGTTGGCCAATGGGCATGCGGTTAATGGGCATGTGTTGACGGACTTGGGTCTATGGCTTCTATGTTATGGTATGAGTTGTGATAGAAGTGCTTAACTTAGACATTGTGTGATTTCATGTCTATTTGATTTGGATTTCATATTTCTTTATGGTTTTTTCTCTGGGGAAAATCATTTTCAGAACATAAAAATTTCTCGATTTTTAGAGTCTTTTATCTGTGCACACACACACATTAACTAAATCTACTTTGCATTCGCAAAACGTTTAGCAATTATTTCATTTTCAAGTTGAAGTTTCACTTCCTGTCTCCCCACTCCTGCATCTGTCTCACAGAGAGGCAATTGTTGTTTTGGGCAAAAGTTTTGCGTCAAATGATTTCGAGTGCATTAAATTTTGGTTGCCATTGCAACCAAATGCGACTAATTAAATGGATGGAGACGATGAGTTACATTCCTTTAGCCTGCTTGCTGAAAACTTTTCTGTTCTTAGTTATGGCATCGTTGCCTCGCCTCTCTAGCGGTTTTCCCCGCCTAATGACTATCGTCTGACACCTCAGAAATAAAATAGGTAAGCGATTTGCTTAGACACACAACCACATCCCAACATGTTCTGTTTTCCTTGCATCACGCACAATTTGTTAAAATAATTATCCATTTTAGGGCTAAAATTCAAAGTGGCAACATGAAAAGTTTTTAGGTTTTGAGCGAAAAACTTGACATGAATTTACTAACAAAGACTTGTTTTCTTTTTCTTTTTGAGGCAAATAAAAGGAGTCAATGATGTTGAAGAATATAGAGCAGAAGAAGGATTTGTTAAAACTAAAAACCATGAGCTGCAACATTGAGCGGAGACTTGAAAGATAAGGAACATATTTTGATTTTTTGCGTTGTTTCAAATTTGCGATAATTTGATTTGGGTCTTATATTTTTAAATTCAAATATTAGCTGTTTCCATTAAGAATGTCGGGAACGTAATGAGTGGAATAAACTAAATCAATTTATTGTATACAAAATTAGAGTTACGAATCTGAATCAACAGGTAAAAGGCTTTTTGGCCTAAATATTTTTAACGATGAGCATAATTTTGAAAGATTTATAATTATAAATCACAAATTTCGGAATATTTTAGAGAAAATTAAGTGATTAAAGGTTCACTTTTAAGGCCTTGAAGCTTTGCAGAGTCATTCAGTTGACTTTTGACCACAAATTACTCTCAGTAGTCGAATTTCTGAGTGGATTTTTCAATGCCTCAAACCACAGTACTAGAAATGTTTACTAATTTCCGGCTTCATTACGCTTAAAGCCATTAAGAAAAGTTTTGAAACGAATCTAGTCAACTTTTCTTACCACCACACCATCAACTAGTTCCATTATTTTGCCAGCTTTTAATTTTGTTCTGCCAGCTCCGAAGAGTTTCAACTTTATTTCATTAGATTCGTCACGACTTTGTGCCTTCTTTGGTTTTGTTTGACATTGCTTTTGCATTTTTATTTTGGTTTGGTTGCTTTCGATTGTAATTGTAAATGAATTAGGCAGATGGAAAGCCGACAACCTTGACTAACTCTCCTAATGTTACTTAGCATGTTAATTGAAGAGATTTAACCACTGAAATTAAGATTTATGTCGCTTAAAGTTCGTTTCACATTCGTTTGTCCACATCTGGTGTTGAAAATTTCCTGTGGTCAAACATCAGCTGCAAATGAAAAATGGTATAAGAAAATGTTGCAATAAAATACAAGTTTCAGTTATTCTTTGGCTCTTATCTCCTTGCCTTGCCTGGTCTGGCCTCTTCTCTCGCCCAAAAGAGAAAAACACACAAAACTTGAAGTGTGAACTGGTCAATAGTCTGAAATAACAACAAGTCCATAACACAGGCAATAAGTTGTACCAGAAGAAGCAGCAGCGTATAGCTTCAACAGAGGGTCCCAAGTCTCAAGTCTCTCAAGTGGTTTGGTCAAGTGTTTGACAGAACATAAAACGAACCACTATGCCACTTGCGTCTCCCTACTCCAAGTTCTTAATTAATTTTTATGAATTGCATGAAATTTACGTTCAGCTTTTTTCGACTGCCAAGACAAGACAATGGAAAATTTACTCGGAATTCTGAAGTACTTCAAGAAGCGACCATTCTCTGTCTCACTCTGCCTCTCAGAGATGAAGATAAAGTGGCTACTCAAAGATGAAGAACCCAAAGGAGATGCATTTAAATAGCCCTCGGCAGACAATATTTGTTGATGTCAGAAATTCGTCAAAGAGAAGAGGAGCCAAGTTAAATGCTTTCTAAATATTAGCCTAAAAATTCATTTTGGGCAATTTCCATATCTTTTTGAGATTAAATTGTAAAGATTACTTAACTGTTGGCAGCAGATTTGTTTTTTTTTTTTAATTTTAACTATGCTGAATTATGGTGTAGCTACAACTTTCCTTACCTTTGTTTTATGTGGCAGATTGATTCACCAAGGCTGCAGCTTATGGTGTCTATTTGACCTGTATTTACCTCTTAAGCAGTTCAGTGTGTTAGCCGTAATCTAATGCTAGTTTACTGTGTGTTAGCTACGATAAATCTTGAAATGCTTACCCATAATTCCGTTTTCCATTCAATTGGCAATCCTTTTTAGAGTTAAACGTTTCCTATCCATAGCCATAAGCATGATGTAATTACATGGACGCACATATAAGAGTGTACACATGTGTGTGTTTGTATAGTGTGTGTGTGTATTTGTAAAATAGGTAGCATACCTTTAGCTAGTCATATCTTTTTGGCCTTATCTGCTGTTGCTCTTTCTGCCCTGCAAAGTAGGCAACAATAATAAATTATTTCCATGGCTGACCACAAACAGTTTGTTGTTGTTGCCTCAGTCTCTTTCAGTCTCTCACGTCTGCCATTAAACGCGGCGTAAAAATAGCTTGAAATATGTAATTTTCCGGTTCAATTACAAACGCCACATCAGCAGCAGCAGAAGGCAACCGAAGGCAACTGAAGGAGATGGAAGGGGAAGGGGAGTTGGAGCAACATCAGGTCAGCCACAGTCCACATCCGCATCAGGTTAAGATGCATGTCCGCTGATAGCATTTCGGACGCTCTTGCTCTCTGGACAATTCTGGAAATGGAGACTGGCCGCGATGCGCGATGTTTGCGATAGACTTTGCCTCGGCATCAACCTCTCTCATGCTCTCTCTTGTGTAATTTGTAGTAAATCTCTGGAGCACGTTGCCAAAAGGCAAGCTAAGCCTGACACTTTGAATGTGAACCAAACATACAACCACCCACCCATTCCCCCATCCAACAACCAACTCTCCTCCCCAACACGGTGGTTTAATTTGAAAAATTCGTTTGCTGCGTGAGGCATTTTAATAAGTTGAATTTTGCCAGTGGTTTGATTTTGACATTTTAATAGGAATATTCTAGAGGTGAAAAATATTTAAATTAAGTTAAAAGTTAAAAATTCTTCTTAACTGATTATAATTAAAACTCAGATGTTTGAGTTAGTAGATAAATTTTAATTAGGGAAAAATGAAACAAAAAAGTCTTCTCACAATTTAAAATTGATTGTCGAGGTCGGTTAATTATTTTATGTAAGTCGTGTATCCTAATATGCCCTAATCAGGAGTAGTTCCTAAGTCTATATCAATATATCTCTAAATATAAATATGCTTTTTAATATAATTAAGTATGTATTCGATTGTCGTTTATATAAGTTAATATAAAAGTCAAAAAGTGTAAATCTATTTTTTTAGATTAATATCCAAATCCATCAAACATGTAATACTCAAAATACGTATGTATAACAAAATAGATGAAAAACAACATGTTAATTTATTAAATTTGAAGCTCAGAAGTTTTCAGGGTTTCTCTACATTGGTGTACATCAAATATTTCTAAAATAATTGTTTAATTATCTAAAAATGCTACTTAATCAACTTTCTGATCCAGGTAGAACAATTTTTGAGGCACATGCTAAATAATATCAATGAAACTATATAGCAAAAAGTTATCTAAATAACGTCTAAATATAATAGAATTATTATTTTATTGCTTGTTCCCTTTTCTGGACTGTTTAAAAATGAATGAATAAAATACGTAAAGCATTGAACTAAAGTTAAGTTAAGCAACTCCGCCAAAGTGAGTAAATTTTCAACATTCGCACATGACATATAAAAACCAAAAAAAACAGAAAAAGGCTAACAAATAACCCAGGCCAGTAGAAGGACCAAAAGCAGTGCTAGAGCTTGGATCCTTAGGTAAAAGTAGAACTGCATTTAAGCGCCATATTTTATACACACTTAGAGTCAGACGCAGGCAAAAAGACAGAGTCCATGAGAGACAGATAGACAGAGAGAAAGAGTGTAAGAGAGAAAGAGAGAGAGAGAGATGAGGAACGGGAGGCACAGAGTGGGAGGGACAATGCAGGAGTGTCAAAGGCAAAATGCAGGCAAAGATAAAGCTAGACAGAAGGCAAATGGAAAACAAAAGGTTAAAAACCAAAATGTGAAAAGTGTGAAAAACTCTCGAACAAATAAAAATGCAGAAGAAGAGAAAATAAACTGCAAATTGGGTTAAGCAAATGCCAAGAGTCATCTCTCACACACACGCACACACACCGACGCACACGCACACACATACACATACAAATATAATGCAGTCACGCCTTGGTAAATTTCATTTTGGCCCAGCACACTGGGCGTATAATGAATTTTAATAAATGTGACCGGGCAATGAAACGCTTTTCCAATTAACCAAAACAGAAGACAAGACTAAAAGCATTTCCTTAAGCTTGCCATCCATCCCATTTGGCATGGCTAATTGAAATTTAATTAATTAACCATGTTTTCATCGGGATCCCTTAAAAATATTTATATTGGCGTTGGCCATCTGGCATCAGTAATTCTCCTTCTCCTTTGCCCCCCTTTCCAGTAAATTTTTGGAATTCATGTATATTGATTGTAATTGCTGCCCAATATGCCACATCATTTTTGGCTCATTAATCATTTTTGTTAGCCATTTCCATTTTCATTCGCAATTTCATTAGTTGGCGAAAATGAAAATCTAATAATACAAATAAATATATACATTTTTTATAGATTTTTAGGCCAAACTTAGCCAAGAGTAATGCTTTTTACGATATGAAATTAAACTCACAGTAAAAGGAAACAGGAAATTAACCAAACAGCAAAGAAAGGAACAAAAGAAAGGAGTTTATTATACCAAGAAAATCAATTAAAATAATGTACAAAAAAAAAATACAAACACACAATAAATGTTTAAGCTTAAAGAAAAGAAAATTTAATAAACTTCGAGATAAATTTATGATGTTTGTCTGAAAATTGTATTGAAATTTGTGGACTTTGTTTAAATACATTTGCAAGATATTTGATCTATATATTGTTTATTCAAAAGTAATTTAAAAATCCTCAACAAATATAAACGATTCGCTTATTTCAATTGCTTACTTCGTAAACATTTGCTGAAAATCTGTGCAAAAGTTTTGTTCATATTTTGTAAAATGATTGGCAAGTTAAAGCTCTATTGTTGCCATTTTTTTTTTTTTTGACTTTTGTTTAATGCACTTTTAAGCCATTTGGACAATTTGGGCACAAATCGTACTGCCAAATTGTTGGGCCAGCTTTCAGTTGCCAGTTTCGAGTTTTCAATTGGGAATGGAAATTTTCTCAGCATGTGAAGCACGTTTCGATGTTGTCGCCCTTTTTGAATGACCATTTCGTATGCCCATTTCGGGATATATCTGTGCGTATGTGCGTGTATACAACTGGATGACAATTATCGATCAGAGGACCGCATGTTTTGTGGGGCAGGGACAGTAGTGTGTAGTGGGGGTCGAGCCATAGGAGGTGGTGGTGTGGGAATACGCGTTAAGGACACGCATCCTTGGACTCATTTGCATAAATGACGATGACGGTGACATCCAGCGACAATTTCGTATGTAAAAATCGGACAAAAGCAATGAGAAAGAATACGAATCGAGCGTTTATATTGAAGCATATAGAAATATCAAATGGATTCGGGCAATGCTCTTTAAAAGAAAAGTTTGTTGGGGTAACTCAAATCGAAAGCCATTGAAATTAAGCCAAGCAACGAAAATTAAAATGTTAGCCATGTTTTATGGCCAATGTCTGGAGAGGTAAAGAGAGAATGAGAGTTAGAGGACTGCCGTGTGTAATTGCCGAGTGTTTTATTGCCAAAATTTTGCACCATCTTCTTCTTCTTCTTCTTATTTTTGGTAGTATGTACTTCTTCAGGCAGTCGGCTTCTTCCGTCTTATTCGAGGAACATTTGTCAAGGAGACTCAAGGCCTTGCCATAAATTTTCCTTTCTCACTAGATTCTATATGCCTTCCTCCCACATTCTCCGCTTTTTGGCTCGGTAGAGAGAATTCATTAGAGTTTGCCGACTGTGAAGCGAAATTAAATTACATTTAATTACTTTGGGACAAGAACTCATAACTTTTGGCCCTAGAAAATTGTCGTCTGCAACTGATAACTTTCCTCTTCCACTTCAACCATATGTTTTCCAACAAGAATGTCCATCTAGTGGAATTTTTTTATTGCATTACATTTGCCCAAAGAGCAGAATAAGAAAGCATCGAATTTTTAAGGTTTTTGGCCTGCAACTGACATTTGACAAAATATTTTAAGTTCATTTTCATTTTCAAGTGGAAGACTAGCTACTGACATTGCAAGTGTGTTGGGCTTAGACAAATGCATCTCATGCATTTTCCACAGGCCACCCAAACGCACAGCACAAAATACTCGAGATTCACTTCACCAAGCTATAAAATGGAAAAATCTATTTTTGTTTTTCCAAATTCAAATTATTTTGTGTTTAAATTATAATATCCTTGTTTAGTATGTTTTACTATGTAATCAAAATTTAATCAAAATCAAAAAATGATTAATCAAATTGCAAGTAAAAGAAAGTTTACTACAAACGAACGAAATGACAATTTTTAGCAGATCTTAACTTAACTTGAATTGAAATTTTTTTGGAAAAAGTAAAGAATTAGAATTATAATAACTTAAAGAGATTTTTAAATTGCTGATTTGAATTTTTATATTGTTTTTTTAAATTAGCATTTGAAGAATATTTACCTATCTGATAATATAATACATTAATAATATATTTGGTATATATTTTTTGTTGAACTAAAGACTGGGCTATACATAGGTTAAGTGAATAAAAATAATTGTGAACAAAAATTTAATGAACCAAAAGAAGCCCTCGCCTATTTTAATTATTTCTAGGTATGACTCTATATTCAAAAAACTTTTTTGAAAATTCTCAAAGATATTTTAATACGAACATACGTTGTTGACTTTTTGATCTTTTAGCCTACGACACCAATTCAGAAACTTTACTTGAAAACTTTCATTGGAAAAGTAAAACTTGGAGCCGTCCGTCAGACATGTAACAGGCAACTTTCACCTTCTGTTGCAGCACGAGACTTTTGTGGGCCAGCCGCAAATGGCAATGTTTATTAGCCATAATGATGCTGACGGGGCACAGGACAACAGGACAACAGAGTGGAGCATGACTACAAAAACGAAAGCAACAACAACAATCCAAGAAGGACCTAAACGAAATATGTGCCGTCTGCGTTGCCTGGGAAAAGGGATGTCCTGGAGTACCAGTAACTTTGAATAAACTAGAAAGTTCTGTTAGCAACAGAGTGAAAGAGAGAGAGAGAGAGAGTGGGAGACAGAAAGAACGACGAGGAGTTGGATGAGTAAAGCAAACAGAGAAAGAAAGAGACCAAGAATCGTGTCCTGGCAGTTCACCGTGTCTGGTGTCCTGCTACTCCTGTCGCCTGATGTCGCGTCGACAATTTTACTTGGGCTATTTATAACTGTCGCTTCATCTCTGTTCCCTCCTTCTTTTCACGCTCCTCTTTCTCTCCTCGCCAATGCTGTTCATCTTGTTGTTGTTGCTGTTATTTTTCGCGAACATCTTGATTCAGTTTTGTTAGAGGTGAAGCGCATCCTGATGCTCGTCCTTGTGCCAATCACTCACCGTCTGCCTCTGCTTTTGCTGAGGACACAAATTGCGGTCATTTCTTGTTTGTCGCCTTCAACATTTGGCGAATTGCACCAACACGAAGCCATCTAAAGAGAAAACAAAATAAAAATGAAAAACACCTAAAAGTACCTAATTTGTCACTCAGCAGGGACAAGGATAAAGGACATGCTAAGTACTTGGCCATCCAAATATTTTCGATTACTTATGATATGGTCGAATATCGCACACTCAACTGGCTGGCCATCTGCTGCTACTTTTGGATAACCTTGGACAAAGCTTTTATTGCCGTTTTATGGAGCACAAAATGCAACTTTTGAGCTTGCTCAAATGTGTTGCATGAATTGCCATTGTGCGCCCCAGTAAAAGATGCAATGAAGACCTCCCAAAGCCAGTAACAGATAACACGAACGATACAGGCCAAAAACAGGGAAAGAGCTGGAGGGAATTGCTCCACTTTTACAATAAATTCTTACCATAACAAGCCAAACTGTAAAAGTGCAACAAAAGAATACAAACGAATATACGACCATAAAATACCCTAGATTAATCTAAACACTAGTACAGCTACAGAATGAAGTTACAGATTGAGGATATCTATATTACAACTAGGTATCCACAATTTAAGTCTATTAATTAACTTTAGGTAAGCTATTTGGTCGACTAATATACCCAGTGTATATGCTAGATATGGCTATTTTATCCTAGCTAACAATTGTAAGTGAGTTCAATAGTTTGATCTGCTGCTTGTTGGCCTTTTTCACAAATGCAAATGCTTGCCCGTCCTTCTGCCTCTTTTGGAACCCCAAGACCTCACTATTGAACCACCTCGACGCCCGCCTCCATCGCCTGGGGCAATTGGATTTACGTATCAGAGGATAAACATTTCAATTTGACTTTTGGCTATCCTCTGCTCAAACTTTTTTGCTTTTTCTTTTCTTTTTTTTTTTGATTTTGGAACAGAGTAAAAGGTCGAACCATTGCAAATTAATTTGCCAAACAAAAAAGTTGCCTTAACCAGGTAACTCATTCAACCATTTTGAACTGAGATTCCAGTTACTAAATTATGCAAATTAAAATATTGTGTGCATATAATTACAAATGTAAATCGCATTAATAATTACAAAATGCCAACCCAAAACGACCAACAGACCCACTCAGACCAAAACCGAGTGCGAATAGTCCATATAAATTTGTGGTAAACATATCAAATTTGGTTTACCTTACTTTATCTATGCATGCAAATTGTTTATTGTATATTTCAATTCAATTTCAATTTCATTTAACTATGCACTTATCTACATATGTATGTGTAGTGTTTGCTTATACATATATGAATATAGATAGAGATATTTTTTATAGTGACCACAAATGATTTTTTTTTTAAGGCTCCGAAGTTAATTGAGGTTCGTTGTGCGGTTTTTATTTGATTAACTTTAATAATTGGCCTCTAGCCATCGAGAAATGTGCAAATATTTTGTGTCACATACAGACAATAATATTATTACAATTGATATTAGGTTCACTGACATGACATACATGAAACCTATAGTCAATAGAAACAAGGAAAAGTTTTTGAAATATAAAACATGATTTTCCCTATAGTCAAAAATTTAACATGCGCCGACTTAACAAATCGATAGAAGTCAAAAGTTTATTTCTTGTCCTTGGGACAATCCCGAAGATGTACTTGGATAAGCTTGGGCTTACACACATTCAATGAGGCCATCGATATAGTCACTACCACCGAGTAGCACATGATTCGTGGCTAACTTGGCACTAATTGACTGATACAGGTATACGAATCACCGATTTTGATGAATTTTGGATATGTTGTAGAATACCCCGTAATTTGAAGCTGTGTGTGCGATTCGCATACCTGAAGTTCCCCTCGTTAGATGATAGGACTTATTAATCCCTGAATACAATTTGCTTTGATTTTTTTTACTTTTCATCTCCATGTTTTTTCAAATATCTTTCTCATTGTATGGAAAGTTCATAGAATTAAGTTCATGTTAAGCCCGATTTGAATAGTGTTCTTTTTTTACTTTTCAAATTTAAGCGAATGCTAGCCAAACAGTTGATAAATTCCCTGGAATTTCTTACACAATTCTGGGTAGTTATTTCATTCCATCCCTTTGCACTTTGCTCTGCCTATGGTAAATGTTATTATTATTTCACTATATGGCTTATATCTCTCCCCCTCTCTCTCTCCTCTCTCACTCTTGTGCTTGTGCTCTTACCATTGATATATTAGTTACACTTGCTGGCTTTCTGCGCAATATTTTCCCCCGTCCCAACTCCTACACCTCCACCGCCCTCACCCCATATCTCTGTTTGTTATTTATATGCGTATGCAATGCATGTGAAAAAGGCAGCAAACAAAAAGAGCAACAACATTGGCCGCATGCTGCGGTCAGCCACACACATCAACGACCCAGGCCAAAAAAAAAAAAGAATCAACAAAAATCCATATAAAAACAACTAAAAAAAAAAAAAAAAAAAAATGACCAGACCAGGCGAAAGTTATTTACTGCAAATCGGTTGAGTGAAGCTCAGATCGTAGTAGCAGCTGGTCCAAAAGTTAGCTTTAAATAATGCCCATGCTCTAAAAGCTGGCCCAAAATAGAGAACGCAAAAGAGGGAGGAGGAGAGACACAGAGGGAGGCAGCAGTTCAATTAAAATTTGTGAAATTATTTAAAAAACTAACAAAATAGAAAAACTTTTTTCCCCTCGCCACGTCTCTCTTCCGGCTGGAAATTAATTGAGGCCATGCCAAAAATTACCAAGGAAAAAACTTTCCCTGCCCTGATTTATATATATCGACAATTTACCATCGATTTGTATGTCGAGTGTCTGGGAACAGCAATTGGCCAACTTTGTTCGGTTTTTTCTTTTTCCTGACAACAAAGGCTTTTTTTGGGGCAATCGGTATTCCAGTTGAAGTAATTAGAAAATTTTTGAATAGAAGTTTTCTGGAAAATAAGTTCAAGTTTTTAAGAGAAATTGCAAAATGCGTTTTTTTTTTAATATTCTATATGAAACACTTGGATTCCAAAACCCTTAAAGCAAAGTCTGTTGATTTACACAAATTTATTAAAATTGTTGGAAAATATCGTTTCAAAATATTACAATCATCAGTAGTAATAAAGATCTTAAATATTTAGACTATTAATGATAAATGTATTGATATGTAAAACAGAATCCTTTTTTGTATTATTCTGCCATATACAAATAAGTAAATGATAGTGGTAATTCCTAAATCACTGACTTAAATCGTGAAAGAATTGAATTGTCTCTTTATTTATATACTTACGATATCGATTCTAGAAATATAAGAAACGATAACTAACAGAAAGACTATATATTACAAATTTCTAGCTTTTAGTTTCAAAAAAAAGATGTAACAAAATGTTTAATTTGAAAAATTCTTTAAAACTTTTAACTTTGCGAACCTGTAACTCTGCCAAATTCGGAGCGATTTTTGAAAGTGATATCTTATGTTGGTGCTTTGAAATTCAATTTAATTTAAAATGTCATTCACGCGAATTGGAAAAGGAAACAATGAACCAAAAAGAATTCCGAAAAACTTTAATTGCATGAAGCTCTAATTGAGTCAATTTTTTTGGGGAATCACAAAATTCTTGCCTTTATTCTTAAGTTGGAATATTTCGAGAATTCTCCAAATTTTATAAAAAATTGTGATATTTTTGAAAAATCAAGTCGAAATTTCAAATACCCAAGGGCTTAATGTCGTTTTAAAAAATTCTAAATTACGATTAAAACGAGGAACAATTTTTTTAAATAAATAAAAATTGACCAAAAATTACTGTTTCAAACATTCAAAAAAAAAAAACCTTCTCATTTTGACTGATTTTCATTATTTTTTTACATTGGAAAGTGATCTTATTATTTTGTATTTTTGATTGCTGTAGGTAGCATTCTCAATATGAAGGAGTTGTTTCTGATTTCAAAATAGTGCGAATATTATCTGCCAGAGAAATAATGTTAATTATCATTAAAGTGTGCATCTTTGAATGAATTTTCGATTACACTTCCATTTATTGCGCTATAAAGCAAATAACGACATTCACATTTGTGTGATTTTCACGCACCTTTTGTGCTTAACCACTTTGACATAAATTTGTATAATGAAAAAAGATCCCCTCATGGAGCATAATCCTCTGATGTTTCCTTTCATCTGTCTTACATGTGTGTGTGTGTGTGGGTTTTTTTCACTCTCTTTCCTGATGAATCACCTGCTAATATATCACCTAGATTATGTCCCCCTTCCTGGTCCATTGTTGGTGAATTCAAGCAAAAAGCACTCAACTTTCCCTGCATCAAATAATGGGGCAAGAAGGGGAGATTATAGATGTGCGGTGGTCGAGAGTGTTGCGGAGAAGCTTACCACTTGAAAATTGTTTGTAAATAAACCGAAACAAAGAGGATATACTCATTCGCATGCTCAAGTTTTAGCATAATATATAAAGCATTCGAGTATAGCCTTAAGACCCATGTTTGTGCATAAACAAAATTAAGTTTTCCAAATGCAAAAGCAGCTGATGCCCAGGTAAGTGGGTTGGACCAGACACACTGCACACTGAGAGTGAAAATGTGGGAGAAAGGGTGAGGATATTCCTTCATAAATGCATAAAACCTTAAACTTTTGTATACGTGTGTGTGTCTCTGTGTGTTTGTGTGTGTGTGCATGTGTGTGTACAAGTAGAACTCGTCAGGTTCTAATTAATTATGAAAAGTGCTAGGGCATATAAGCTAAGCTATGCCTGGTTTATGGAGCGCAAAATAATACAAAATAAAAAGAAGTAAGCAAAATACTATAAAGTTATCCAAAAGAAAATCCCCTTTTGGTTCCTGCCGCCAACAGCGACTTT